>NC_136415.1:174515178-175110178 GCF_051521515.1 Lactuca serriola | reverse complement strand
AGTTCGTCTTCAATATGGTAAGTCCGCCTAGTCCCTAATCTCGTTTTTATTTGCATTTGCTTCGTGAAATCCTACAACCCTAATCAAATGTTAATCAAAATTTTTGGGGCATTTCCTTAATAGGTGATCATCCGACCATGTTTTGCATGCTATTAAACCATGGTGGAAAGTTTACTGATTTTCCTGGAAGGAAGTATGTAAACGGAAAGAGACATTACGTTGAGTTAATAGACATCGAGACTTTCTGTGTTCACGATATTGATGACATGATGGTGAAACTTGGGTATATCGATGAAAATCTACATGTGAAGATGTACTATCATTTTCGAAGGCCACTATGCGATTTGGATTTTGGCTTGTTTGCTTTAGCTTCAGATGATGATGTAAGGCATTTAGCAAAATATGTTGGCCAACATAAGCTAATAGAGGTGTATATAGAGCACGGGCAAACGAAATTACACACATACTCGATGTCACCAAACCCATCTAAGGTACGTATAGTTGAGATTGATTGTACCCCAAAAAGATTGTTTTTGGAATGGCATGATACACAAGTTGAGCCTAATGATGTGTTGACGTTTGAGCCTAATAGAAACAACCCTCCTGTTTCACCTACTAGAAATGAGCCTTCAATTGACAAGGTGGACATGGTAAGTGATAATGCAAACATCATGGAAACTGAAATTGAACATAGTAGTGATGATAATAGCAGTGGTGATGAGATCAACAGTGGTGATGATAGTGAGAGTCAAGATGGTGACTTTCTTCTAGACGAAGACAATATCATTGATGATGTTGAAGTTGACATGAGAGAATTCCACTTGAATGTTGACCCAGATGTTGAGTGGATTGGAGGTGCTTCTAAAAGAAAGAATCATATAGTTACAGAAGATGGGAATGAAGCAGACCTTGAAGTTATAGATATGGAACTTTTCTTGTCCGACTCTTCATCGGATGATGGGATCGAAGGAGAAAGAAGCAAAAAGATTAAAGCTATTAGAAGGGCGCATGAGAACGAAAATGCTCAAGTCAGTGAGCCTTTCTATTTATATCAGAAATTTAATTCGTCAAAGGAGTTTAAAGATATGGTTAACCAACATGCAATAGATACAAGAAGGGAGTTGGATTTTGAGAAGAATGATAAAAACAGAGTAAGGGTTGTATGCAGGGGAACCATAACAAGCCTAGGTGGTGGGACCGGTCAAGAAGTAGTCAATGAAGAAGGTAAGTGTCCTTGGGTTCTTTTAGCCAGTAAGTGGAAACGCGACAAGGATTGGACAGTTAAAACATATGTTAGTGAACATAAATGTCTTCTACAACTGGTGGAAGCAAACCCAAAAATTCCAGTCAAGGCTTTAAGGGAACAACTTCAACGTATCTACAAAGTAGATATTTCTAAGATGAAAGCCTTTAGGGCAAGAGAAGCAGCCTTAAAAATTATCAGGGGTGATTATGCCACTCAGTACAAGATCTTACAAGATTATTTGTTAGAAGTGCAGACTCAAAACCCAGACACCACTATCAAGCTTGATGTCGAAAGTGAACCAAATCCTGATGTTGAGACAAGAACCTTCAGACGCGTGTACGTGTGCCTTGGTGCTTTGAAGCAAGGATTTGCAGCAGGGAAGAGGGATTTTCTTGGGGTAGACGGGGCTTTCATGAAAGGACCTTTCCATGGTCAAATTTTATCTGCTGTGGTACATTTTCTCTTATGTTGTGGTTGAACCATATATTTTGATTTATTTTTTACTTTTATTTATTGGATTGTATTGCACAGGCTTTAGATGGGAATAATGGAATATATCCTTTAGCATATGTTGTGGTTGAAGCTGAGACACTGAACTCTTGGACATGGTTTTTAACTCACTTGGGTGATGACCTAGGGTTGGCTTCAAATTCAAATTTTACATTTATATCAGACAGGCAAAAGGTTATTTTCTTGTGTTTTGAATACTAATATCTAAAGGAAAAGAAATCATTGACATAATGTATCTTTCTTGTAGGGTTTAAGTTCTGCCATCGCAGATTTGTTTCCTTGTGCAGAGCACCGTTATTGTGTTCGCCACATACACGAAAATATGAGGTCACATTGGAGAGGGGATAAGTTTAAAGAACTGCTTTGGAATTGTTCAACAACATATACTGTGCAAGAGTTTGAAAAGGAAATGGAAGAAGTTAGAAAATTAAACCAAGAATGTTATGAGTGGCTTAAACAAATACCACCTCAACATTGGGCACGTTCTCATTTTACAGGTTTGACCATGTTATATATTATAATATATGATAACTATTGTTGTATACTTGTTATGCACCCACTCTGGTCACCTTATTTTAGAGAAAGGGTAGTTTGGGGTAATCATCAAATAAAGAGCATCTTGTTGGTACAGGGGCATTATGGGTATTTTATATTATTTAGTTGTTATGACTGATAATATAAGAGGGTAGTGGGATAGGAATTGAGATATCGATCTTTTCTGTTAACCTGGAATTATTTTCTTTTGCATTCTGTTCTTTACATTGTGTTGTTCTTGTTGTGGTTACTCATTAAATTAAGTGAGTTCATAACAATACTCTAATGTTTGCTAACCAATTATACATGTATTCTATTAATTAATAGGGAGAGCACATTCTGATATTGTGATAAACAACATATGCGAGTGCTTTAATAGCAAAATAATAGACGGACGTGACACACCAATTATCAATTGCTTAGAGTTCATCCGGGAGTACATCATGAAGAGGATTGTGAATGTTGAAAAAGAAATTGACAAAGCAACAGGCCCTTTGACTCCAACAGCTACCAAGCTATTGCAAAAGATCAAAGATCAGGCAGAGGAGTATACAACATCATTTTGTGGAAATGGGAAGTACCAAGTGAGTGGACCTTGGCAAGATCAGTGTGTAGTGAATGTGAATCAACGAACGTGTTCATGCAAGAAGTGGGAAATAACTGGCATGCCATGCAAACATGCTGTATCTGCAATCTGGGACATGAGGAGAAATAATGGTGCAATTGGTATTCCAGAAACCTTTGTTCATGAATGTTATTGGCTATCAACCTGGAGGAACATGTACTCTTTCAAAGTGGATCCGATAAATGGTAGAAGATTGTGGATTAAGTCACCTTGTCCAACTACTTTGTTGCCTCCAAAACACCGTGTCCCAATAGGAAGACCAAAAAAAGGAAGTCAACTACAGAAAAAGAGGATATGATCAAAGGGAATACAGTTTCTAGAGCACAAAAAACTGTTACATGTACCAAATGTAACAACAAAGGACACAATGCCAGGACTTGCAAAGGGCAGTTACCAACTGTTGGGAAGAAGGGAAAAAAGAAGAATGAGAAAGGAAAAGAGAAGGATAAAGGAAAAGAGAATGAGAAAGGAAAACAGAAGAAGAAAGGAAAAGAGAAGGATCCATTGTAAACTCTTTTATCATGTGATGCTCTTATTTTGGTTAAGCTATTATGTAATGTGATGTTTGTATTGTGGTTAAACTATTATGTCATGTGATGTTTGTATTTTGATTAAACTGTATTGTGTTTAGTATCACCAAAACAATTGCAGTTGGTACTTAGACATTTGTTTTTGGTTAAACTCTTATGTAATGCTTTTGTTTTAATGTTATCTAATGGATCAATTATTGGTATGTTTTTGGTCATTTCATTTGGCATGTTTTTTGACATTTCATTTGGCATGTGTTTGGTCATTTCATTTAATGTTATATAATGGATCATTTGGCATGTTTTTTGGTCATTTCATTTGGCATGTTTTTTGGTCATTTCATTTGGCATGTTTTTGGTCATATGTTAAATGAAAAATACCAAAAGATTACAGTTGCATTGCATCTATTAATTGTACCAATAGATACCCTTTCTCTCCCAATTCCAGCAATACAAGATGGTAATAATCCATTGTAATCTTTTATAAGACAACAAAGTGCAACTATTAATTGTACGTAAATATACCATTTCATTAAAATGCAGCAATACAAACATGCTAATATTACCCTTTCATTAGATTATCTTCAACCAAAAACCATTACTGAAATACCTAATACTACAACTTGTAAACAATTATCCCAAAAAACAAAATCCAACTGACAATTAACAACATTTTAAGGTTCCGATTTTGGATTTCAAGTTCTTCATTCTGGATTTCAAGGTCACGATTTTGGATTTGAAGTTCTTCATTATGGATTTCAAGCTCAAGATTTTGGCTTTCAGCCTCATACATATGCTTTTCTTCATCTACCCACGAAATAAATCCACTTCTTGGTCCCTGAAGTTTTCAATACCCTCGATTAGCACAAACTAGGGTTCATCCTAGAAATTACCAAAAAAATTGATAACTCAATACCTGTAAAGGGCATGCATAAAAAGGCCTACCAGGATTTCTCTTTGTTCCTGAAGTTCGTATGATCCCTACAGCTCCACACTTGCATTTCACCATAATCAATTTTGTGGATCTTCAATCTTCACGAGCAAAAGAAATGGAGTAGAAGAGGAGAACTGGAAGCACCGATTGAGAAAAGAAGGAAGGAGAAGTAGTTTTAAGTCCGTTGTAGGGTTGAAAGGACAAAAATGCCCCCAGCGTGCCACTCACGTGAGTAGTTCCTAACCCCAAATAAGACGGAAAGTTAACTGAAGGACTAGGCGGGTAACGAAATAAAGTTATAGGGATTGTCCGAGTTAAAAATTCTTTCCAGGGACGAAGCGTGCAAGTAAGAGCAAACCATAGGGACCAACCGTGTAATTTTCTCTTGTATGTAACGCAAGATGCATATCATGGAATGAAAGTGTACCTCATACGAGTCAATTCTAAAAAAAATCATAGTGGTGGAAGAGGGTGACAATGATAAAAATACTCCGAAAAAGAGAGAAAATGATCAAGGCGTGACGAGAGATATTTTGGGAAAGGGGACACTTGGGAAACCATTGATACCATGATAATTGGTATATTTGTCACTCATTCCATATATAAGTTATAAGTTATAAATAATATAACACTACAATGTAATGTGAAATTATTAGTAAGAATTTTACATCACTAGTGGAAACAAGGTACAAGATGAGCATAATGTATACCAAAACTAAGAATCAATGAATCAAACTGTATTTACCTTCTATGAAACTTCTCTTATTGCACAGTAGGCATCCGAAAACAATAAATGAGATTTTTATCAATTATCATTTCTCTAGAGAAAAAATATAGAACATAAAGTGAAAATAAATGGTTTATTGTACAAAATCATAACATAAAAATGTTTTATTGTACAAAAACAGAAAAAAATGGTATTTTGTACTAAGAAAACAACATAACCGTTTTTCCACGCATCAGAGGATAATACTTTGAGTTCTTCTAATGTCACAAATGATATGTAACCGAATTTAAAGGGATTGCTGGTTATGCAACATTATTTTACGCATGATTAAAAAATAAAATGAGTTTATTGCACACAAAAATATCATAATAGTTTTTTTCGAGCATTGGGGGATAATATGTTGGATTTTTCTAGGGTTTTCTCTTTCTTAAATGAATAATATTCTTAGTTATTCTACTCCTGCATTTACTTATGTTTTTTAAGAATTCGGATCAAGGTTGTTAATATCGGGGTCATATATATATATATATATATATATATATATATATATATATATATATATATATATATATAATATATATATATATATATATATATATATATATGTATGTATGTATGTATGTATGTATGTATGTATATACTATATTTATACATATATATATATATATATATATATATATATATACAAACACACACGCACACACACACACTCATATATATATATATATATATATATATATATATATATATATATATAATTTCAATTTTGTAAGATCATGATTTCAAGATTGAATTGGATCATAAGATCTTACAAAAAATAGTTTAAAACATATAAAATATACTTGATCCATTAGTTAACCATTCTATAAGAATGAGGAGTTTAATAGATGAAAAATGAATTTCTATACATTGAGTAACAATAGAAAGTTCAAAAATACTTTTCTAAGGTTCATGAAGTTGAGCGGGGTTGAAGTTCGTGAGAGTTTTTATGATGCAGATAAGAAAGGTTGTTGAAAACATGAAAACATTTCTTAAAAGGTGTGTTGTGGTTAATATTGGTAGATGGTAATGAATGGGTTTTTATATGTATCTATACACTAGTTTTAGGCAACATAAGCAATTAAAATTAACCATAAGTCTACGTGTACCCTAGGATCTAGGTTTTACTATTATAGCAACCTACTTTTTTTAACTACTAATTATCGCTATAAATAAATATATGATTACTAAACTTTAAGAAAAATTGAATTTTGCCTCTTAAACACATGTAAATATTGAGTTCCTTGTTGTTATTGGAAGAACTAGCACACAAAGTATAATGCCTGTAAAGAATCGCACCCAAAAGTCTAAACACTATAAAACAAGGAGACAAAAGATAGAACTTGCAAAACTTGGATTCTCTAAGTGAATAGGATATAAGGATTGGAAATAATGAAGGCATAAAGGGTCAACTTATAGTTGAGAAAACTTAAAGAGAAAGAAGATTTGAATTAATTAAATAATCGAATTTAATCCTAGTTCAAACACATGCCTGATCAGCAACTATTGACAACTTCTAGAAGGATTCTTATTCTCTCCAAAACCATCCATCCTATTAAGGATTCAAGAATATTCCAATTGCTCAACTATTAAACATTTACTATTCAGTCCTCGTACCTTTAAATAGATTCCTAATTAATTCTACTTAATTTCAATTAACTCAAAACTAATTCTATCAAGTTCCTAAGTAATTCATCAAGCTATGATAAATTAATAAACTATCTCCCTTACTTTCTAAAATCCTTTTCTAGATATTTTAGCTCTTGAAGGTAACCCTAAAATGACTTTTTTATTATTCCTTTTCTGCAGGATGTTGCTATATCTTTGACAAACATCACATTTCTTGGCATGGAGAAAGGAATCTTTCTTCATGGTTGGCCAGTAGTATCCTGTCCTCAACACTTTGGAGCATAAGGATCTGTCCCCAGTGTGGTTGCCGCAGTCGCCTTCATGTATATCCTTTAGGACCTCTACAGCTTCATGATCTATCAGGCACATAAGGTATGAACCTACTATAGAGTTTCTGTATAACTTACCTTTGATTATAAAGAACCTTGAGATCCTTGCTCTAAATGCCCTTTCGCTTTTCTCTTCTTTAGGGACCGTGCCATTCTGGAGGTATTCCATAATGGGTTAGATATAGGATCCTAAGGTGTGAGAGGGATCCTTGATGTTTGGATCTTAATATTGAATCATCGAATCGGGATCTTCGATTATGGTGACATCAGTAGTTCCCATGTGATTGTTGGGATCCTTCAGTCTCATGGCATCATCCTTAATTGTCGGTATCAATACGTGGGTCATAGGAATCCTAGTTTCTGGCGGGATCCTTAAGGAATATCCTAGATTGGCTAAAGTGTCTACTTTAGCATTGTATTCTCTTGGAACCTGTTTAGGCTAAATGTTTCAAATTCTGAGGCCAAGTTTTTGAGGATCTGGAGATATAGTGCTAGCTTCTCTCTTTTTACCGCATAAGATCCATTAAAATGGTTAGTTAACAATAAAGAATCAACGAATACCTGAAGATCTTTGATTTGAAGATCTTTGGATAGTTGTAGTCCCATGATTAGTGCCTTGTATTCTGCTTCGTTGTTGGTTGTATTGAACTCATAATTGATTGCTTGAGGTAGGATGTCCCCCTGTGTCGATTTTAGTATGATCCCCAATCTAGTTCCTCTTTGGTTTGATGCTCCATCAATGAATAACATCCATCTTCCCATGTTCTCTTATTCTAGAAGTTGTTTGGCTTCTATTTCGACTTCGATTCTTAGATCATAACTAAAGTCATCCATAAAATCTGCCAATGCTTGGGAATTTATAGCGCATCTTGGTTCGTATTTTATGTCATATATGCTTAACTTCACGGACCACTTTTCCATCCTTCCTAACATATCTGGTTTTCTAAAAACATTCTTAATGGGATAGTTAGTTCTTACGGTTATAGGATGTGTTTAAAAACAATGTACTAATTTAGTAGAAGCTATTACTAATCCAAGTAAAATTTTTTCAAGGTAGGAATACCTGGTCTCAGGATCTAGGAAACTTTTACTTACATAGTAGATGGGATGTTGGTCCCCATTGCGATTCTTAGCTAATACTTCACTTACCGCGTTCGAAGATACTGAGAGGTAAAGAAGGAGTGGTTCCTCGTCTAACAGTTTTACCAATAGAGGTGGTGAACTCAAATATATTTTAAGTTCTTGAAAAGCATCTTGATGTTCTTAGGTCCATTCGAATCTTTTGTTCTTCTTCAAGATTTCATAAAAAGGCTTGCATCTTTATGAGGATCTTGAGATGAACCTGTTTAGGGCTGTCACTCTTCCTGTTAGTCTCTGAATATCTTTTGTCGAGGATGGTTACCTTAGATTAAGGATGGCCTTGATTTTCTTTGGGCTTGCTTCAATTCCTCTTTTGGTTACCATGTATCCTAGGAACTTACCTGATCTCATCCTAAAGTGGCATTTAGAGGGATTCGGTTTCATGTTATACTGGTCCAGGATTTCAAAGGCTTCTTCGAGATCCTTGGGGTGATCCTTAGATTTTTTGGACTTGACCACCAGGTCATCGATATATACTTCCATGGTGTCCACCAGTTTCTCTTTGAACGTCTTGTTGACCAATCTGTGGTACGTTGCACCTATGTTTTTAAGACCAAATGGCATGGTAGTGTAACAGTAGGTACCTGTTAGAGTTATAAATGTCGTGTCTTCTTGGTCAGAGAGTTCCATCTAGATCTATTTGAATCATGCTGATGCGTCTACAAATGTTAGCAATTCATGACCCGCTGTTGCGTCTATCATGGAGTCTATGTGTGGTAGAGCGAAAGGATCCTTGGGACAAGCCTTGTTAAGATCCATGTAATCTACACACACTCTCCATTTACCCTTCTTCTTTTGTAACATAACCACATTAGCTAGCGATATTGGGAATTTTACCTCCTTAATCATGCTAGTTTTGAGAAATTTGTCTACTTCTTCTTGTATAGCTTTGTAACATCCCAAAAATACAGGCCAAAAATTTCATTTTTAAAACATTACTTAGAAAACATTAATAATTAAAAACATTGTATAATTAAACCATTTCATATCGAAAACCAAATTTGAAATCCAAAACATTTGAACAACCAAAACATCAGAGTATCAATCCCAGAATAAACTCATAACTGCGGAAACAAGAGTGTGTGTGATAGGCCGCTACGGCGATGGCTCCTTCCCTTTTGAAGCAGAGGTACCTGAAAACCAAACTAAAAACCGTAAGCACGAAGCTTAGTGAGTTCCCCCACTGTACCACATACCATATACTCACATAACATACATATATTGTCAGGCATATCTGGGTGCCCGACCTACCCCTTCGGTCCTCTTGACCAGATACTGCCTAGCATATCTGGGTGCTGACCTCCCCTTCGATCCTCTCGACCGGATACTGCCTAGCATATATGGGTGCTGGCCTCCCCTTCGGTCCTCTCGACTGGATACTACCTACCATATATGGGTGCTGGCCTCCCCTTCGGTCCTCTCGAACGGATACTACCTAGCATATCTGGGTGCTGGCCTCCCCTTCAGTCCTCTCGACCGGATACTGGGGAACTATTTCTCCCCTCTACTACTACCACATAACATGTATCACAATATCAGAATCTATCTATCATGGCTGGGTATGACTACCCCTTTGGCCCTACCAACCGGATATCTCGGGGACTATCTCCCCTTACTGTCACTAGCACATAGCATCATATCATACTAGCACATAAACATAACACAGGTAGTAGTAATCTCTAGATGAATATCACAGAGAGAATCATCTACATACAACTCCTACTGGTGGGCCGGCATTGTGGCCGTAGACCTACCGCTACTGGAAGGTAACTCACCTCGAAGTAGCTGCTGATTTGATCGGGAACTGACTGTCTACCGCTGCTGCTGCTCTCCGGAAATCCTCCGGCTATAATTCCCACAACATACTCAATCAAACACTGCTAACTGCCCTTTGGGTAAAATGACCATTTTACCCCTAATCATGCCCTAAGTCAAAGTCAGAGTCAACTTTCATTTGACCCGACTCGCCGAGTTGGCTCGCCAACTCGCCGAGTCCCTGTCCAATCGACTGGCCTGGATCCTGTCTCTACTCGTCGAGTTAGGCGTTGACTCGATGAGTTCTCCTTCCAAACTGATGTTCAAGCCCTTCATCCTACTCGCCGAGTTGTATGAACAACTACCCGAGTTCATCTTCATCCGAAGAACACTTATGCTGCGACTCGCCGAGTCTGTTCTTGATCTAAGGAGATTGCCTTGAACTCGCCAAGTCAGGCAATGACTCACCGAGTTCCTCTATGGATGAGTTCGGCTTCCAACTCACTGAGTCACACCCCGTGACTCACTGCTCACACTCGACACTACGAAAAGGGGACAAACTCGGAGACTTGCGAGCAGACTCGCCTAGTCAGATGAACGACTCGCCGAGTCGTTGCCATGCAACCACTAACTATGCGGTTTTGCTCCATTCTAGTTTATGCCATTCACAGATCTGGGTTCCTAGAGCATGAATCAGACGTAAAGTTTCCAACTTTACGTGTAGATATTCACCAATAAGGGTTTTAGGGTTCAAAATGTACCCAAAAGGGTAGATCTAGGGTCTTCATGCAATGTGGGTCCATAAAGGCAACAGATCTGAGCTCTTGGAGCTCAACCATGCCTATATCTAAAGGCCAATCAACTTATTACGAATTGTATTGCACATACAAGCTTGGGGAAGGGCTCAAGAAAGACTTAATGGAGTAATAAGCATAGAAACAGAGGGAAAACGGGTTATACCTCAAAGGAATCACTGAGAGAACACTAAGATGCTTGGTTTGCTTCCCTTCCTCTTGATCTACTCCACTTCCTTCTCAAAACCTTCAATAACACACAATAATGCATCAAAATCTCAAGGAATAAGCTTTGAACGAGGGTTGGGGGCTCTGAGGGTGAATGGGGGCTGGCTTGGGGCGGACATGAGGCTTAAATAGGGTGCTAACCCCTGAAACTTAGGGTTTCATCCAACAGCGGTGACTCGCCGAGTCCAGAATATGGACTCGCTGAGTCACCAACTTAAACATGTCTCGGGTCCCGTCTCTACTCGGCGAGTCGAACCTATGACTCGCCGAGTCCAAGGCTAAAAATGGAAAATACTCAAATAAGATTTACGTACCAGGAACCAGGTGCTACAAATCTCCCCCACTTATTTTAGACTTCGTCCTCGAAGTCTGCTGCTCGATCCTGAAACAGCTCGGGATAATGCTCCATCATCTCGTCCACCGGCTCCCATGTCCATTCCGAACCCTTGAGGTGCTGCCATTGCACCTTTACTGTGACATCCCCAAAATCTCGGCCAGAAAAGACCGATTTTTCATTTATGCTTTTAAATATTTTCAGAGTAAATCCTTTTGATTTGAAAGAGTTGCGGAATTTGTTCCCAAAAACAAAACATGATAAAACAATGTTTACCGAAGCATTTCATAAAAGAAATGTATTTTCATTATAATCAAAACTCGGGGTGTCATGTTCCGATACAGACCAATAAGCATAAACGAATACATTACAAGTCATATAACAAATATAAACATATGCAGACTTGTAAACAAAACAACTTGATGGATCATCCATCTCATGCCCTTCCGCCACTTCCTGTAATACAATTTAAAACTGAGTGGGTCAGGCTTGGGAGCCTGGTGAGCATATAGGGTTTTCAACCCACAATAAATATCATATTTAATTTTCACCAACCAACAATAACCCAATTACCCATTCCCGTTATTCTCACTTTAATGTCCCTAAAACAACTAACATAAGGGACCTAGTCTAAGAATATTTCATCGGGGCGACAACACATGCTTCGGGGGTACCTCAGCTATATAAGTCAAATAAGGCAACCATGAGGGGGATGCAGTACAGCGAATGAACACCCAAGTTCATTAACACCTACAGGTGGCGAACCTGCTAATGTTTCCACAAGACTGTCTAGAATAGCCAGTGGTCGTCATCTAAACTCCGCTAGATGACTCAATCAAACAACAACGAGGCCTCTCATCTGTTTATTACACACCAACTGTCTACCCATGTTCTACCCAACATATTAGTAGATAAAAATATACATTTGTATACATAGTTTAAAGAAAACCTGTATAGCATGCTTTAATCAACACATATATCACATAACAGATGAGGCACACACACACATAACACATATCTCATAAAGAAATAAGCAGATCTATAAGATAGAAGAGAGGGAATACTCATTCACACATAACACAACCAAATATATACACATAGCACGTATTTTTATATAAAATACTTCGTATTATTGTATTTGGAAGAAAATAACTACACACTCACACTTATAAACAACAATACTCTTAATACACTCGAACCAAAATCGTATTATTATTGTGTTTATGAAAGGTAGTATACACTCACTTGATCAGAAGATGATCGGACAGCACTACGGCTTATAGAAGTAGAAATCCTCAGCAGATCTGGAAGATCTCTTCAAAAATCGAACTTCTCGCGGGCAGAGCTTCGACTTGGGAACCGCACTTCTCGGGATCTTCGGGGTCTCGGGACTTGCCTCGGGGCTAGAGTATGATACCGGGGCTTCGGGGTATCTTCGGCACGAAAAACGATGCAAAAGACTAGAGAGAAGAGAAGAAATGAACAAGAAATATGGCTGTCTTCGGATCTCTTATATAGAGGCTGGAGCCTCGGAGTACGCGGGGCGTACTGCCCAAAACGTCATTGCTTACGTATCCGAAGTGCTCGAGTGCGAGTGTCGACATCCCTCGGAGTACGCGGGGCGTACCTCGGATCAGATCGGTGACTCCTTCGGATAATGCTTCCGAATTTTGATTTAAATTTAAATACAAAATGATTAATAAACTTCGGAAATTCATAACTTCTTCATACGAACTCCGTTTTCGACGTTCTTTATATCCACGGAAAGGTGAGACCATGCTCTACGACTTTCGTTTAGACTCCGTCGGCTAATTTTGACTTTATTTTTATTAATTATTTTTAATAGGCCGCGACAGAAACTTTCGTTATAAATTCATAACTTCTTCGTTTGATGTCCGTTCTCGCCTAACTTTTTATCGCTTCGATACCAACAATGAGATCTTCGATTCTCATTTAGATTGCTTCGGTTAACAACCGCTCGATCTCAAATCGAGTAAAACAGGCTATATACCGCTAAGCCGGAACTTCGATAAATCATAACTTCCTCATACGAAGTCAGATTTGGGCGTTCTATATATATTCGGAAACCTCGTTTCAATTACTACAACATTAACCAAAGATATTAAGTTTATTTTACACTTAAATTTTGACGCTTATTTTTATTCTTAATTAATCAAACCACATAATTAAGCAATTAAGCACAAAACACATAATACTCAAATAATAAAATCTTATTATTTCAAAACGGGTTACAAAGGTTAACCTAGACCATTACATTGCTACAAATGGCAAGCCCGAAACACAGGCGTTACAATTCTCTCCACCTTAGAATGATTCCGTCCCCGGAATCACACATCAACAAACAAATGCGGATAGCGACTCAACATGTCACTCTCCGTCTCCCAGGTGAGATTCGGCCCATTCGCGTGTTTCCATCGGACAAGCACTAACCCAACCATTTTGCGTCGCAACTTCTTAGTCTTTCGGTCAACAATTGCCTCTGGTTCTTCAATCAACCTTTTGTTCTCATCAATTCTCAATTCAGAAATTGGAATTATATCGGGAACTTCTCCCGTGAACTTCCTCAAATAACACACATGAAAGGTGTTGTGAATTCCATTCAGTTCTTCGGGTAATTCGAGCTTGTAAGCTTGGTTCCCAATCCTCTGAAGGACTTTAAACGGTCCAATAAACCTTGGACTCAACTTTCCCCTTTTACCAAATCTTATAAGTCCCTTCCACGGTGAGACTTTAAGCAAAACCGAATCTCCAACCTCAAAAGTCATCGGTCTTCGCTTCTTGTCAGCATAGCTCTTTTGACGATCTTGAGCTGCTAACATTCTTTCCCTAATTATTTTCAACTTTTCAGCAGTTTGATGAACCATCTCCGGTCCCATAAACTGCTTTTCCCCAGCCTCAAGCCAACAAGACGGCGTACGACACTTCTATCCATACAAAGCTTGATAAGGTGCCATCTTAATGCTCGAGTGAAAACTATTATTATAGGAAAATTCTACCAACGGTAAATGTTCATCCCAATTACCTAGGAATTCCAAGGTACATGCTCTCAGCATATCTTCAAGTGTTTGTATTGTTCTTTCACTCTGACCATCAGTCTGCGGATGGTAAGTTGTGCTTAAACATAACTTGGTACCCATTTCCTCTTGTAGACTTTTCCAAAACCTTGAGGTGAAACGGCTATCACGATCCGATACAATCGTTAACGGAACACCGTGAAGCCTCACAATTTCCTTCACGTAAGAATTCGCAAGCTTTTCCATAGACCATTTCTCCCTGGCCGCTATGAAATGTGCACTCTTAGTGAATCGATCAACGACCACCCAAATCATGTCGTGACCATTCTTTGTTCTGGGCAGTTTAGTGACAAAATCCATAGCAATGTCTTCCCACTTACCCATAGGCACAGACAATGGTTCTAAACTCCCGTAAGGTTTCTGATGTTGTGTCTTGACTCTCGCACAAGTCACACACTCGGCCACATACTTTGCAACATCAAGCTTCATCGTCGGCCACCAGTAGTAGGGTTTCAGGTCCCTATACATTTTAGTGCTACCCGGATGAATCGAGTACATGGTCTTGTGAGCTTCTTCCATCAGAAGATCTCTGACTCCTCCTGTCTTAGGTATCCAAATCCGATCTTGGAACACCTTCAGTCCATGACTGTTTACACTAAACACCAACGTTTTGCCCAAACGTTCTTCCTTTCGGTCATTTTTCTCAGAAGCTTCCTCTTGAGCTTTCTTTATACTTTCCACAATGGTCGAGACAACTTCAATTCTCAACGCTCTTGGCCTCTTCCTTTCAAGATTGACCTTCCGACTGAGAGCATCAGCAACAACATTAGCTTTACCGGGGTGGTAAAGTATCTCGCAGTCGTAGTCTTTAAGTAATTCTAGCCAGCGTCATTGCCTCATATTCAATTCTTTCTGATTAAAGAGGTATTGGAGACTCTTATGATCAGTGAAAAGTTTGCACTTCGTGCCATAGAGGTAATGCCTCCATATTTTCAGAGCGAAAACTACCGCTGCCAACTCCAAATCATGAGTCGGGTAATTCTTTTCATGCTCTTTCAGCTGTCGAGACGCATATGCTATCACCTTTTCTCTTTGGGTCGAAACACAACCCAATCCAACACCAGACGCATCGCTATAAACAGCGAAGTCTTCAACTCCATTGGGTAGAGAAAGTATCGGTGCCTCGCATAGCTTCTTCTTTAACTCCTCGAATGCTTCTTTATGCTTATCACTCCAAGCATAAGTAGCTCCTTTGTGGGTCAAAGCTGTCAATGGAGTAGCAATCGAAGAAAAACCTTGGATAAACCTTCGGTAATATCTGGCTAATCCTAAAAAGCTTCGAATCTCCGTGGGACTTTTCGGTTGTTCCCACTTCGTCACAGCTTCGATCTTCGCTGGATCAACCATTATCCTTTCTTGGTTGACCACGTGACCCAAGAATTGGACCTCACGAATCCAAAAATCACATTTGGAGAACTTTGCATAAAGCTTCTCCTCCTTCAAAACTTCTAACACTTCTCGCAAGTGTCTGCCATGCTCCTCCTGGCTTTTCGAGTAGATCAAAATGTCGTCTATGAACACTATCACGGATTTATCAAGGAAAGGATTACAAACCCTATTCATCAAATCCATGAACGCTACTAGAGCATTGGTTAGTCCAAACGACATAACCAAGAACTCGTAGTGTCCATATCTAGTTCTGAATGCAGTCTTCTCGATATATTGCTCTCTTACTTTCAGCTGATGATATCCTGACCTAAGATCGATCTTCGAGAAATAGCTCGAACCTTGCAATTGATCAAACAGGTCATCAATCCTCGGCAACGGATATCTATTCTTTATTGTTGCCTTGTTCAACTCTCTGTAATCGATGCACATTCTCATACTTCCATCTTTCTTCTTTACAAATAACACCGGAGCTCCCCAGGGCGATGAACTAGGTCTAATGAAACCTTTGTCCAATAACTCCTGAAGTTGCATCATCAGCTCCTTCATCTCCGTCGGTGCTAATCGATAAGGTGCTTTTGCTATTGGCATGGTTCCTGGTAACAAGTCTATTCTGAACTCCACTTGTCTATCAGGTGGTAATCCAGGAAGATCTTCAGGAAATACTTCCGGATAATCACACACCACTGGAATGCTCTGCATCACCTTCTTTTCTTTCTTAGCATCAATCACAAATGCTAAATATGATGTACATCCCTTGGTCAAACACTTTCTGGCTTTCATTAGAGAAATGATCCCAGAATTCACTCGCCGTTTGTCCCCATACACCATAAACGAATCTTTTCCAGGCGGGTTTACTTTAACTATCTTTTTCTTGCACAAAATTTCGGCATCATTGGCGCTAAGCCAATCCATTCCCAACACGATGTCGAAACCATTAAGTTCGATAGGCAATAATTCCTCGTGAAACTTATTCCCATTCAGATCAATTAAGATGCTTTTCATACGATGATTAACAAGTACAAACTTGCCACTAGCTACTTCGACTAATAAAGCATCATCTAGTTTATCAATAGGCAAAGCTAGGTTTCTACCAAACTCATGCGAAATAAAGGAGTAGTTGGCTCCAGAATCAAACAATATATGAGCAGGTAATTCGTTTACGAGAAAGGTACCTGAAGCGACATCAGCTTCATCTTTCGCAGCCTCAAGTGTCATCTGGAAGGCTCTCGCCTTCGGCTTTGGTGGAATGTTGGGCTTTGCTGCCTCCTTCTTCCTCGGACAGTCTTTCAAAATGTGCCCCTCTTCATTACAACCAAAACACATCCTTTTGTTGTTCGGACATTCATTGGCAAAATGTCCAACCTTTCCACACTTGTAGCAGGTCACATCCTCGCTACATTTCCCAAAGTGCTTTTTCTTACACTTATCACACCACTTTGCTTCGCCTCCTTTTCCTCCAAACTTTTTCGAATCAGATTTCGAAAATTTGCTCTTCTTACTGAACCAGATGTTACCTCAAACTTCCTTTTCTCACCAACCTCAAACTTGATGGTGGTTCTCCCCTTGATCATGTTCTCCACAGACTTGGCAGCCCAGATAGCTGCCTCTAGAGTAAGTGCCTGACGTACTGGCACCTCGTACTCCCATGGAAGTCCCTTCGCATACCGGTCCACCTTTGTCAACTCGTCTGGAACGATACGCAAGGCAAACTCCATCTTATCGGTGAAGTTATTGGTGTACTCATCCACTGACATGCTACCCTTCGTCAATGTCAAAAACTTATTCTCCAACTCCAAAAGATTTTGAGCCGAGCAGAACTTACGCTTAAACTGCACCAAGAACTCTGCCCATGACAATTGCAGTGGCTCGTTAGGGCTCAAAGTCTTCCCTAGAGTGTTCCACCAACGAACAGCTCCACCTTGGAATTGTCGCACGGCATAGATAGTTTGCAACTTACCTCTGCAGCCACACGTCATGAAGGCTAGCTCCATTTCGGAGATCCAATCCATAATCCCAATCGGATCCTCCTTTCCATTGAAGGTCGATGGTTTGCAAGTCAAAAAGTCCTTGTACTTGCATCCCATTCCATCATTCCTTCCATCATGGTTATCTTGCCTAACTATCGGTGGGTTGGCTGGACCAACAGACCCACTGAAGTTTCCACCTTCTGAGTGCCCTTCATTCAGTTCAGGCTCTTCCACACGAATCGACAGTTCTTCACGATTTTGTTGAAGCAACCGTCTAGTTTCATCCATCTGACGATCCAACATCGTCTGAATCATCAATTGCACACCAGCCATGGTTATTGGCTCAGGTGCTGCTGCTACGACAGGTATTGGCTCAATCACTGGTGGTTGATTCCTGTTTTCGTCAGCATTTCCAACTCCACTTCTTGTTCTCACCATTTTGATCTACACACCGAATAAGGTGAAATTAGATCCTCAATCATGATGGATATTCAAATCATCCTTATCACTCCGAAACGTTTACATGCTAGTTCTAATATCGTAGACGTACGCTTAGAATCCTACACACATAAGGTTTCTAGATCCGGTCGGCAACAGACCATAGATCCGAACAAATAATATTATATATGGCAACATATAACATTTAGCACATAAAGCATTTTAGGCAACTTTCCTAAAATAAACTAGTGCTCATGTCTAAAACATAACAGACACACATCTCAAAACTTCACTTAGCATTCTAAGTTTAAGTCTAGAAATCCTACAAATTCCTAGTTCGCTTAAACTAATGCTCTGATACCAACTGTGACATCCCCAAAATCTCGGCCAGAAAAGACCGATTTTTCATTTATGCTTTTAAATATTTTCAGAGTAAATCCTTTTGATTTGAAAGAGTTGCGGAATTTGTTCCCAAAAACAAAACATGATAAAACAATGTTTACCGAAGCATTTCATAAAAGAAATGTATTTTCATTATAATCAAAACTCGGGGTGTCATGTTCCGATACAGACCAATAAGCATAAACGAATACATTACAAGTCATATAACAAATATAAACATATGCAGACTTGTAAACAAAACAACTTGATGGATCATCCATCTCATGCCCTTCCGCCACTTCCTGTAATACAATTTAAAACTGAGTGGGTCAGGCTTGGGAGCCTGGTGAGCATATAGGGTTTTCAACCCACAATAAATATCATATTTAATTTTCACCAACCAACAATAACCCAATTACCCATTCCCGTTATTCTCACTTTAATGTCCCTAAAACAACTAACATAAGGGACCTAGTCTAAGAATATTTCATCGGGGCGACAACGCATGCTTCGGGGGTACCTCAGCAATATAAGTCAAATAAGGCAACCATGAGGGGGATGGAGTACAACGAATGAACACCCAAGTTCATTAACACCTACAGGTGGCGAACCTGCTAATGTTTCCACAAGACTGTCTAGAATAGCCAGTGGTCGTCATCTAAACTCCGCTAGATGACTCAATCAAACAACAACGAGGCCTCTCATATGTTTATTACACACCAACTGTCTACCCATGTTCTACCCAACATATTAGTAGATAAAAATATACATTTGTATACATAGTTTAAAGAAAACCTGTATAGCATGCTTTAATCAACACATATATCACATAACAGATGAGGCACACACACATAACACATATCTCATAAAGAAATAAGCAGATCTATAAGATAGAAGAGAGGGAATACTCATTCACACATAACACAACCAAATATATACACATAGCACGTATTTTTATATAAAATACTTCGTATTATTGTATTTGGAAGAAAATAACTACACACTCACACTTATAAACAACAATACTCTTAATACACTCGAACCAAACTCGTATTATTATTGTGTTTATGAAAGGTAGTATACACTCACTTGATCAGAAGATGATCGGACAGCACTACGACTTATAGAAGTAGAAATCCTCAGCAGATCTGGAAGATCTCTTCAAAAATCGAACTTCTCGCGGGCAGAGCTTCGACTCGGGAACCGCACTTCTCGGGATCTTCGGGGTCTCGGGACTTGCCTCGGGGCTAGAGTATGATACCGGGGCTTCGGGGTATCTTCGGCACGAAAAACGATGCAAAAGACTAGAGAGAAGAGAAGAAATGAACAAGAAATATGGCTGTCTTCGGATCTCTTATATAGAGGCTGGAGCCTCGGAGTACGCGGGGCGTACTGCGTTACGCGGGGCGTACTGCCCAAAACGTCATTGCTTACGTATCCGAAGTGCTCGAGTGCGAGTGTCGACATCCCTCGGAGTACGCGAGGCATACTCGAGTACGCGGGGCGTACCTCGGATCAGATCGGTGACTCCTTCGGATAATGCTTCCGAATTTTGATTTAAATTTAAATACAAAATGATTAATAAACTTCGGAAATTCATAACTTCTTCATACGAACTCCGTTTTCGACGTTTTTATATCCACGGAAAGGTGAGACCATGCTCTACGACTTTCGTTTAGACTCCGTCGGCTAATTTTGACCTTATTTTTATTAATTATTTTTAATAGGCCGCGACAGAAACTTTCGTTATAAATTCATAACTTCTTCGTTTGACGTCCGTTCTCGCCTAACTTTTTATCGCTTCGATACCAACAATGAGATCTTCGATTCTCATTTAGATTTCTTCGGCTAACAACCGCTCGATCTCAAATCGAGTAAAACAGGCTGTATACCGCTAAGCCGGAACTTCGATAAATCATAACTTCCTCATACGAAGTCAGATTTGGGCGTTCTATATATATTCGGAAACCTCGTTTCAATTACTACAACATTAACCAAAGATATTAAGTTTATTTTACACTTAAATTTTGACGCTTATTTTTATTCTTAATTAATCAAACCACATAATTAAGCAATTAAGCACAAAACACATAATACTCAAATAATAAAATCTTATTATTTCAAAACGGGTTACAAAGGTTAACCTAGACCATTACATTGCTACAAATGGCAAGCCCGAAACACAGGCGTTACATTTACGAGCTCCATTCTCTTGTTCCTCAAATCCTTCGACTTCCTGTCGAGGATTGCGACTGGGCGCTCAATGTAATTCAGGATGTCATCAACCTGAATATCCTCTAACGACACTACTACTGAACCGTCCACTAGGCACTTCCGCAGCTGAGAAACATGGAAAGTGTTTTGGATCTGGCTGAGCTCGACTGGCAGATCCAGCCTATACGCCACCTTGCCCACCCGGGCCACAACTCGGAACGGTCCGATGAATCTCGGGCCCAACTTGCCTCGCTTCCTGAATCGAATGACGCCTTTCCAAGGTGACACCTTTAGGAGAACCATATCACCGACTTGGAATTCCAAGTCGGATCGACGCTTGTCGGCGTAACTTTTCTGCCGACTCTGAGCAGTCTGAAGCCTGCTCCGAACCTGCTGGATCCTCTCGGTCGTCTTGAGCACCACCTCGGTGCCCCCCATGACTCTCTGGCCAACTTCACCCCAGCATATTGGGGTCCTGCACCTCCGACCGTACAACATCTCAAATGGGGGACGATCAATACTCACGTGGTAGTTGTTGTTGTATGAGAAGTCGGCCAAGTGAATGTAGGTATCCCAGCTACCACCGAAATCTAACATGCATGCCCGCAACATATCCTCCAAAGTCTGGATGGTCCGTTCGCTCTAACCATCCGTCTGTGGGTGAAAGGCGGTGCTAAAATCCAAACGAGTGCCCAACTCGTCATGAAATCTCTTCCAAAACCTGGAAGTAAAACGCACATCCCTATCCGAGATAACCGATACTGGCACCCCGTGCCGCGCCACGATCTCCCTGATATAGATGTCGGCCAATTTCTTGGCCGATATGCTCTCCTGAATCGGGATAAAGTGAGCACTCTTGGTCAATCGATCCATGATGACACAAATCGAATCTACTCCATGCGCAGTCCTGGGAAGCTTCGTGATAAAATCCATCGTGATATCTTCCCATTTCCACAGTGGAATATCCAACGGCTGCATCTTGCCATGCGGTCTCTGATGTTCGGCCTTGACCTTCCTGCAGGTCAAGCACCGCTCGACGTACCATGCCACATCCCGCTTCATGCAGGGCCACCAATAATATGGATGAAGATCCCTATACATCTTCGTCGCCCTGGGATGAATAGAGAATCGGGACTTGTACGCCTCCTCCAACAAGATCTGGCGCACGCCTCCGTGATACAGCACCCACACCCTACGGTGTAGTGTCAATAGTCCTCGTCTATCATAATCCATGGAGGAAACCTGGCCCACCACACGCTCGCTCTTCCGATGTTCCTCCTTGATAGCCTCCTATTGAGCCTCCTGAATTTGCTCCAACAGGGGAGTCACTATGGTCATCTTCATGCAACCATCCCTGATCGGCGCCGCTTTGCAGCTAAGCACATCGGCCACCACGTTGGCCTTCCCCGGGTGGTAAAGGATCTCGCAATCATAATCCTTCACCACGTCGAACCACCGACGCTGCCTCATGTTCAGATTCGGCTGATCCATGAGGTACCTTAAACTCTTGTGGTCCGTGTAGATGGTACATCGAACCCCGTAGAGGTAATGTCGCCAAATCTTGAGGGCAAAAACCACCGCCCCCAACTCCAAATCATGCGTCGGGTAGTTCGCCTCGTGAGGCTTGAGCTGCCTCGAAGCGTAAGCAATGACATGCCCCCTCTGCATCAGTACCGCGCCCAGCCTTGAAATGGACGCGTCACAGTATACCACAAAATCCTCTATGCCCTCTGGCAGGGCTAAGATTGGCGCCTCGCACAATCTCTGTATCAGTGTCTCAAACGCAGCCTGCTGCTCGGGTCCCCACCGAAAGACTACGACTTTCTTTGTCAGCCGCGTCAGGGGTACGACTATCTTGGAGAAGTCCTGAATGAACCTCCGATAATAGCCTGCCAATCCTAGGAAACTCTAAATCTCAGATGGAGACTTCGGAACCTCCCATCTCATCACGACCTCGACCATGGCCAGATCGACCAGAATCCCGTTCTAGTTGACAAGGTGTCCGAGAAATTGCATCTCGCGCAACCAAAACTCACACTTGGAGAACTTGGCATACAAGCTCTCCCTCCTCAGGGTCTCCAATACCTCTCTCAGATGCTCCTCATGCTCTTCTTGTGTCTTGGAATAAACCAAGATGTCATCGATAAAGACTATCACAGACCGATCTAGCATCGGTCTACATACGCGGTTCATGAGGTCCATGAATGCGGCAGGAGCATTGGTAAGCCCAAACGGCATCACCACGAACTCATAATGGCCATAGCGCGTCCGAAACATGGTCTTCTGCGTATCCTCCTCCCTGACCCTCATCTGATGATAACCCGAACGCAAATCAATCTTAGAGAACCAAGATGCCCCCTGAAGCTGGTCAAAGAGATCGTCAATCCTCGGAAGTGGGTAACGGTTCTTCACCATTACCTTGTTCAGCTCCCGGTAATCTATACACATCCGATGCGACCCGTCCTTCTTTTTCACGAACAGAATCGGGGCTCCCCAGGGTGAACTGTTCAGTCGAATGAATCCCTTGTCTAACTGCTCCTGCAGCTGTGTAGACAACTCCTGCATCTCAGGAGGAGCCAACCGATATGGTGCCTTGGCTATCGGAGCCGCACCAGGAACGAGGTCCATCCTGAACTCCACCTGTCGCTCCGGAGGTATCCCAGGAAGCTCCTCTGGGAAAACATCTACGAAATCCCGAACCACCGGAACCTCGCTCACTCTCACCTTACCCGCCTCCCAGGTATCCATTACATACGCGACATATCATGCGCATCCCTGCTGAAGATAGCACCTAGCCCGCGCTGTTGAACATACAGTGGGTCCACAATGTGGCCTCTCGCCATGAATCACTAACCCTCCCCCACCTGGGGTCCTGACTCGCATTAGCTGCTGCGCGCAATCTATCACCGCCCCATTGGGGCTCAACCAATCCATGCCTATAATTACCTTGTTCCCATGAAACGGAATGGGAACCAAGTCCACCAAGTAGCGCTCCTCAAACAAACGCAATACGCAACCTCGAAACACCATCGATACTCGCACCGATCGATCATCGGCAATCTCTACCTCTAAAGGGCAATCTAACTCGCCCGCAGACTCATGAAACTTCTTACTAAGCGCAAGGGAAACAAATGATCGGGATGCACCCGAGTCGAACAACACCTGAACTGGGATGCCGTTCACATGGAACGATCCTAATGCATACATACACATACGAAGCACATATCAATATCATAACATCATAAAATAAAATAGAGGGAAAGAATCATACCCGTCACCACATCGGGTGCGGCGCGTGCCTCCTCGGCGGTCAGCTGAAATGCCCGACTCATCACCACTGGAGCCTCTGCCTTGCCCTGCCGGCCATCTGTGATCCGCAGGGTCGCTGGAGCTGGCGCCTTCACTGGCGCTGAAACTGTCAACTGGGGGCATTGGCCTTCTTGTGGCCCCTCTGGTTGCAGTGGAAACACAGCAACTCAGTCGTCTGAATAACTGCTGCCGGAGCAGTGCAATCCCTGCTATAGTGCCCTTACTTGCCGCACTTGTAGCAGCCTGATGATCCCAACCTGCACGCCCCCTCGTGTGTCTTGCCGCATTTCTTGCAGCGTCCCCGTCCTTGTTGTCCTTTTGGCCCCGCATCTGATCCCTTGGGCTTCTTCCCCGAAGCCCTCCTGACTGATCCTTTTTTGCCTTCCGTTTCCGGATGTGCTCCAAATCTATTTCCCTCTCCCTCGCCCTGGCAATCATGGAGTCCAAGGTGGGGCAAGTTGAAAAACTAACGTGCTCCCGGATATCAGCCCGGAGCATGTCATGATAGCGGGTCCTCCTTATGTCCTCATCGCCCGCATACTGGGGCACCAACAGTGCCCTCTCCCGGAACTTGGCGGTGATCTCCGCCACAGTCTCCGTCGTCTATCTCATGTCCAAAAACTCCCTGGCCAGCTGCTGAAGCTCGACAGCCGGCACAAACTCTGCCCTGAACCTGGTCACAAAGTCCGACCAGGTCATAGCCTCGATAGCTGAGGCTCCCAACGAGTCACCCACTAACTCCCACCAATATCGAGCTCGGTCTCGTAAAAACCCTGCTGCAAACCTCACCTTCGACCCTCGGGGCAGAAGCTAGTCAACTGTGCAGACTCGATGTCTGCAATCCATCGCCTGGCAACAATGGGGTATTTCACCCCGTGGAAATCCGGCGCACCACTTCCCCTGAAGTCCTTGAAGGACAGTGTGCGAGATCCCGACTAGCTAGATGCCATATCCCTCCCGAATGCTCGAAGGTGATCATCCATCAACTCGATGATCCCTTCCTTGATCGACCCAAAGATGATGGGGGTCGACTCAAGGATGCCTCTAGTAATCTCTGATGCGATAAACTCGCGTAGTCCCTCATCTACCAGCTCGGAACCTGATCCCGGACCTGACCCCTCTCCTGAACCACCATCAATCGGCCTCGATCGAAGTACCACCATTCTGCAATACATAAGTAACAATTATTAGTGATACTAATACTTCTTGAGGGATCACATCTACTACAAGTTCCTGGGTCTCATCTCGGCCTTCCTTGGTTCGGGGACGGATCCTCTGCTTTCAGTAGTACGGGCCATACTACCTTCCACATCTATCCGTACCTTCTTCAAGGACTGCCTCGACTCCACCAGATCCCTTCCACTACGGCTGATCACTGCTATACTCATCCTAGGCTTGCCCTAGGGAAATCTTAGGCTCTACTCTACCCAGTCCTCAGCTGCTGCAGGCCTCCTTGTAATTCCAATTAGCCATTACCCGAATACCATCATATATGATGAGGCTCAGATAATCCCTTGAGTAGCAGACTCGTCCCTACAACGGTTGGACTCAAACAAGAGCTGCGCAATAGGATCAAATCCAGCACTCTAAGATTATTCAACCCTGATCACATGTGACATGACGTATTCACCTAATGGCTAACTCCCATTATTCAGAGTCCCACAAAGCACGAAGCAAGCAGCATTCAGACAAGGGCAACAATCTCAATCAACTCTATCTGCTTACAGGAACTTGTACTAGCATACAATGCTAAGTTCATACTGTCAGGCATAACCTAATCAGGCTATCCTACTTGCTGTCTACTCAATACTAGCATGCAATTCTCATACAACCGAAACACATAAAGCAGGCACATAAGGCATCGCTCCTAGATCCTTAGTCCTATTCTGGCATGTTGTTCTACAAAAGCTGATAAACATATCATAAACTTGTATGGGTACTTTGGGGAATACTTACTTGAGCTCGTCTGGTCGCGCACATCACACACTTCGTTCTTTCTCAAAACTCTTTTCTCAATTTGTTAGAAAACATTTTCTTTTAGAAAATCTTTTAATCCCTCGATTTGAGTTCAGAAACCCCCGAAGGTGTGTCCGAATCCCTCACACCAGGGCTTTGATACCAACTTGTAACATCCAAAAAATACAGGCCAAAAATTTCATTTTTAAAACATTACTTAGAAAACATTAATAATTAAAAACATTGTATAATTAAACCATTTCACATCGAAAACCAAATTTGAAATCCAAAACATTTGAACAACCAAAACATTAGAGTATCAATCCCAGAATAAACCCATAACTATGGAAACAAGAGTGTGTGTGATAGGCCGCTACCGCGCCAACTCCTTCCCCTTTGAAGCAGAGGTACCTGAAAACCAAACTGAAAACCATAAGCACGAAGCTTAATGAGTTCCCCCACTGTACCACATACCATATACTCACATAACATACATATATTGTCAGGCATATCTGGGTGCCCGATCTACCCCTTCGGTCCTCTCGACCGGATACTGCCTAGCATATATGGGTGCTGACCTCCCCTTCGGTCCTCTCGACCGGATACTGCCTAGCATATCTGGGTGCTAGCCACCCCTTCGGTCCTCTTGACCGGATACTACCTAGCATATCTGGGTGCTGGCCTCCCCTTCGGTCCTCTCGACCGCATACTACCTAGCATATCTGGGTGCTTGCCTCCCCTTCGGTCCTCTCGACCGGATACTAGGGAACTATTTCTTCCCTCTACTACTACCACATCACATGTATCACAATATCATAATCTATCTATCATGGCTGGGTATGACTAGCCCTTCGGCCCTACCAATCGGATATCTCGGGGACTATCTCCCCCTACTGTCACTAGCACATAGCATCATATCATACTAGCACATAAACATAACACAGGTAGTAGTAATCCCTAGATGAATATCATAGAGACAATCATCTACATACAACTCCTACTGGTGGGCCGGCATTGTGGCCGTAGACCCACCGCTACTGGAAGGTAACTCACCTTGAAGTAGCTGCTGATCTGATCGGGAACTGACTGTCTACCGCTGGTGCTGCTGCTCCGGAAATCCTCCGGCTGTAATTCCCACAACATACTCAATCAAACACTGCTAACTGCCCTTTGGGTAAAATGACAATTTTACCCCTAATCATGCCCTAAGTCAAAGTCAGAGTCAACTTTCAGTTGACCTGACTCGCCGAGTTGGCTCGCCAACTCACCGAGTCCCTGTCCAATCGATTGACCTGGATCCCGTCTCTACTCGTCGAGTTAGGTGTTGACTCGACGAGTTCTCCTTCCAAACTAAGGTTCAAGCCCTTCATCCTACTCGCCGAGTTCATCTTCATCCGAAGAACACTTATGTTGTGACTCGCCGAGTTGTATGAACAACTCGCCGAGTCTATTCTTGATCTAAGGAGATTGCCTTGAACTCGCCGAGTCAGGAAATGACTCGCCGAGTTCTTCTATGGATGAGTTCGGTTTCCAACTCACTGAGTCACACCCCGTGACTCACTGCTCACACTCGACACTACGAAAAGGGGACAAACTCGGAGACTCGCGAGCAGACTCGCCGAGTCAGATGAACGACTCGCCGAGTCGTTGCCATGCAACCACTAACTATGCGGTTTTGCTCCATTCTAGTTTATGCCATTCACAGATCTGGGTTCCTAGAGCATGAATCAGACGTAAAGTTTCCAACTTTACGTGTAGATATTCACCAATAAGGGTTTTAGGGTTCAAAATGTACCCAAAAGGGTAGATCTAGGGTCTTCATGCAATGTGGGTCCATAAAGGCAACAGATCTGAGCTCTTGGAGCTCAACCATGCCTATATCTAAAGGCCAATCAACTTATTACGAATTGTATTGCACATACAAGCTTGGGGAAGGGCTCAAGAAAGACTTAATGGAGTAATAAGCATAGAAACAGAGGGAAAACAGGTTATACCTCAAAGGAATCACTGAGAGAACACTAAGATGCTTGGTTTGCTTCCCTTCCTCTTGATCTACTCCACTTCCTTCTCAAAACCTTCAATAACACACAATAATGCATCAAAATCTCAAGGAATAAGCTTTGAACGAGGGTTGGGGGCTCTGAGGGTGAATGGGGGCTGGCTTGGGGCGGACATGAGGCTTAAATAGGGTGCAAACCCCTGAAACTTAGGGTTTCATCCAACATCGGTGACTTGCCGAGTCCGGAATATGGACTCGCTGAGTCACCAACTTAAACATGTCCCGGGTCCCGTCTCTACTCGGCGAGTCGGACCTATGACTCGCCGAGTCCAAGGCTAAAAATGGAAAATACTCAAATAAGATTTACGTACCAGGAACCAGGTGCTACAAGCTTGGTCTCTTTCTAGTCCAGATTTCCTTCTCTTTTGGTGTATCGGCCTGAAAGATGGATCAATGTTACGTTTATGGGTTATTATGCTTTTATCAGTACCTGTCATGTCCTCAGGCTTCAATGCAAATGTCTTGCTTTTATCCTTGAGGAACTTTATGAGGTCATGTTCGATTTGTTCAGGCATTGAGGATCCTATGAGAACTTAGGCTTTAGGATCCTCAAGGTTCATGGGCACTTCTTTTATCTATTGCTATCTTGCTTCTAGCACGTCTCGTGCCCTGCCTTAATTGCTATGCTTGTTGTGGTACTGTTAAAGATTTCATCTAAGTCTTGTAGCATTCCTTGGATTCTTTTTGGTCTCCTATGATATCCACTCTCCCCCTAGTGGTGGGCATCTTTACGTATTGATGATACGTTGATGGAACAACCTTTATTTTGTGGATCCATGGTCTACCTAGTATGACATTATAATAGGATAATGTATCAATAAAAAAAATTGTAAATATTTTACCCCCTCTATGTAGATTGGTAGCTTTATCTTGCTGATGGTGTGCTTGGTTTCAAAGCTGAATCCAATCAGCACTGAGGATTTTGCAACTATCTCAGACTCCAAGATGTTCATTCTTTTTAATTCTTCCAACAAGATGATGTTAACCGACGATCTTCCATTGACGAGGATACTTCTGTCGAAATGGTTGGCGATGTAGAGAGTAATCACTAATCTGTCATGGTGAGGATCCTGGATATCTTGTCTATCCGCTTCATCAAAGGTGGTCTCCTTTTTGTTTGTGATCAATTTGTTCTTCTTTGATCCATTTTCTTTCTCCATTGTGGATACCTTGGCATGCCTTTTTGCTACAGATTAAGAGGTACCGCAAATGTCAGATCTTCCAGAGATCAGATTGATTACCTTAGCGTCGGCAGGGGGATCCTAGTCTGTCAAGGATCTTCTGAGGATCCTGGTTTATCTCTTTAGATCTCTCCTTTCTTATTCCAAGGATTTCTTTGAGTTATCCTTTACCTAGGAGATAGCTGATCTCCTTCCTGAGAGCTATGCAAGCTTCTGTGATGTGACAAAGCCTTCTTGATATGCACACCATTTGGGCTTCTCTTTCCAAGCGATAGATTTTTCTCCTTCTCTTGGCCATCTTTCTTTGTCTCCAAGATCATGCATAACAAATATTACACCTAAAATATCCAGAGATAGACAATAGTTTGGAATAAGGTTTTGATTTATAGGATCTTTGGGCCAAGGAATCGGCCTTCCTATTGGGGTGATCGTAAGAGCTTGGTGGGTTGCTACTCTTTTGTATCTCCTTGTCTTCTTTGAGCCTGATGAACCTTAGTGTTATGCTTCTGACTTCGTCCATTTTCCCTCATGGAGTCATTACAAGGTCTTCATAGAAGGGAGAATCCTTCTTTAATCCCATTTTAAAGGCTTCAACCATAGTTGCCATGTTGATGTTGGGGATACTTAGAGCTTCCCTGCCAAACCTGTTCACAGAAGTCCTAAGGGATTCCTTAGGATCCTGAACAACTCGACAGAGATCACTAGTGATCTTTTTGAATGTTCGGCTACAAGAAAATTGATTGTTAAATAAATTAATCAAATGAGCAAATGATGTAATCGAATAAGTAGGAACGTTAAGAAGCCATTTTAGAGTTGTTCCTATGAGGGTGGAACCAAAACCCTTGCACAAGGAAGCTTCTTTCAAATGAGTGGGGATGGGAATGATCTACATCCTCTCTTTATATTGTGCAATGTGCTTCTCAGGATCCATAGTTTTGTCGTAAGGCTTCATGTTGGGGGCTGAAAGCGCTTTGGGACTTCGGTATCAACTATTGCTCGAACGAATATCGAGATCATGTGGCTCATGGGGATACTTTCGAGACAGGCTGAACTACTCTTGGTATGCTTGATATCATTTGTCTTTGTTGATGTAGTTCCTTAGCCATGTTGGGGCTTAAAACTATATCAAGATCTATTGAGTTATTAGTAAGGAAATAATTATTGACGGGGTTACGAGGATCCTTGTTAATGGGAGTAACAAAGGTTTCGTTGGGATCCTGGGTCATATGGGTTTGGTTTCTCAGAGTCGCAACCTAAGCGGGAATAGAGGGCAGTATTGAGGATCCTATCCCGCGACGAACCGTTGAGGATCCTGAAACAATTAACAAAACAATTAGAAGCCAAGACTAAGGACTTTGGGGAATTACAAGCAGAGTACAGTGACAAGTGTGTCCATTATAGATATCTTAAGAAAGATTTTGACGCTGTGACTGCCGAACTTGATGCATTAAAGGCCAAATATAAAGATGCTGAATTTAACTTTAAAATTTTTTACGTGTCAAGTGAAAAGGTGGCAACGATGATTGAAAAACAATTAACACTCAAAGATGATCAATCTAATGGGTTAGGGTACCACAGTGTTCCACCTCCCTTTAATGACAACTATAACCCACCCCTTGAGACCAACGAGGAAGAGACACCTTCTCAGTTTGGCCCACTCCCTGAACTAGCTCCAGCTTCAGTTAAGACTAAACAATCAGGGCTAACTGAGGGTGTTGAGGTGAAGAATACTGATGCTTCTACTTCCTGTGCAGGTAAAGTAGCTGAAGATGAGAACAAGGAGAACACTATTGAACAAACCAACGTCTCCTTGAACTGTGAATCTGTTGCTTCGAACTCAGTTGGTACTAATCAACCTGTTGTTGGTAAATACAGGCCACTAATTCAAGCTAAATAGAGTGCCTATTGGAAGTGTGCATGTTAGAACAACTAGAAACAAGGCAAGGGTACGCCACAAGGGGCAGGAAGAAACAACTTCCCAGTGAAGAAAAAGACATGTTTTCACTGTGGAACACCTGGACACATTTCCAGAAATTGTCCTAATCGTGCATACGTTCCTTACTACACACAAGGCTAGTAAAATGCGCCAAGAGGGAGATTCTCCAAAATAAATCATTCGAGGTCACAATCGAACAATGGTGACTGGAACGCGCAGAAGGCAAAGAATCAAAACCACAAGGCCAATAATCCAACTTCCAAGAACAAGAAGGGAATGCCGACCCAGAAGTCAAGTTCAAGAGATGCTCCTGTGAAGCCAAGATCGGTTAGGTCAAAGTCATCTCCGCAGCCAACTACAAGTTCAAAATCAAGTGCCGAGGCACCCATCCGATCCAACAAGAAATCGGTTAAACCCTACTACAGATGGGTTCTGAAGGTTTATTCTCCAAAATCTCCTAATGCTTCTAACGTTTCTACATCTTTTTTTTGTGATAAGCAGCACATGTCATGGGAGAGAGTACCTTGCAAAGATGACAAAGGTCGACATTGTTTCAAAATCGACTGGGTTCCTAAGAACAATTGATGCCATTATGTGTCGGAGTAGCTATGGAGGCATATCATCAGACTTCGGTTTGTTGAAAGTGGTTGTGCCAGGCACATGACACGGGACATCTCTCAACTATACAACATTCAGAACATTGTTTGAGAGTATATGTCCTTTGCGGGAAAGGAAGAAAGGAAGGGATCACACATGGGGTTAGTGCTTAATGACATCAAGAATTTTCGGATATGTTTTGAGATTATGCGTGCTGTTCTCAGACCTTTTAGATGCAAATTTAATCGGTGACTTACGGTTTGATTTTTCTTCCTAATACTCCTGATTTTATCTTACACTGATTCGTTTTGAAGACAATTATTTTATTTCTTATAGTTTTTCTGTAGTAGGTATTGTTTGGGAAGTGATATCAGGAAAGTGATAATGGGAAGATTAAAACATGGGTAAGGGACTGAATCTGAATTGTCTAGACTCTGTGTTCAATGTGCTGGTAGGCACAAAGGATTTGACAGTGTGGATTTAGATAGGATCGTTTGGACTGACCATATGACGCTCGAGTAGATTAAGCAGTGAGATAAACATGGGAGCCTACGAGATACACTAAAAGTTAATTATCTAGAACTGGCTCAACATTTCCTTGATGTATGGAATCATGTCTTTAATTCCGGTATTGATAGGGCAACTGGGGGTTCTTATAAAGTAGGTATGTAGGAAATTATTTTCTTGCTTTCTATCTGTCAGTCATATGTTGCTTCCTTTGCGCGATTGGAACATATCCGACTTGGAATGCAACATATGCAATTCTATCTCTCTGCATCTCCTTCTATGCAATTCTTTCTACCTGTTAGCTATATGCTGTCTCATTTGTGTGATTATCAATACGACCTAGTACACATCATATGCACTATTCTACTTCTTAATCCCTCTAAACTCTTGTTACTCAAATGTTGTTCCCTCTGTGTGATTGGAAGACATCCGACCTGGGATACAACATATGCACTTCTATATCTGAATTCTTTCTTAATGATTGAATACTCACCTAAAGTAAGGAGTTCTTTGGAAGTTCTTGATTATCAGGGTATATCGGGAAGTGGGAAACACGTTCTTATGCATCTAAAATTGAACCATTTAAGAGGTTGCCGGTAGATCTCGCTGTTTAATTTAAGTGGACAACAATATCCTTGGTTGTCGTCAACTAAATGCTCATTTAGGAATATATATCACAATGACTTGTCACTTATAATATGTCCAAATTGTCAACATCCTTTCTGTTTAACTGGACCACAATACCGGTGATTAACCAAATCTAGATATACAAACGTGTTCTGATAAACAATATTGGATTGCTTGACAACTTTGATCCCAAATATTTTTTGTTTTTGTTAAATTTGTTCATAGTTTTCCTTCCTCTATGCACAAATTTTAGGGGGAGAATTAAAAATTTCAAAAATCAAACGAAAATCAGAAAAATTAAAAATCCAAAAATAGTGTTATTTTTGTTTTATTTCTTGTTCAGAAAAATCTAAAATCCAAAAAGATTTTTGTTTATGTTTTACTTTTTTTTTTCAGAAAATATGAAAAATCGAAAAATATTGTGTGCTAACTTTGTTTTTAGTTTTGTTTTGATCTCAAAATTTTGTTTTGTCTTGAAAAATGAATTCAGATGTAGATGAGACTCATGTAGACCGTGTCGAAATTTTATGAGCCAAGGTTTCATCCGTGATCATCAAAGAATTCTCATTTGAAGGAACAAGAAATAAAGATTATTCTTTCAACATTCAATTTTTAAATCCCAGAAGCAAGGTGAAGTTGCACTTGAAGATTATGTGACAGATTGCATTGAATCCTCCTCAATCAATTTGTTGCTATCTATGAACCTGCTGAAGTGATCCAGAAGATTATTTCTCTCTAAAATTTTCTCTGAAGATTCTCAAGCTGAATGCGTTATGTTGCAAGAATCAGTACAAGAAGCTTCCTCACTCAATGTGCGTTCAATGTCAAATTTTTAAGAAAAGCCCAACTTCTCAAGATGAAGTCATTTATTGAAGATTCATCAAGTTCATCTTGAAGCTGTGAAGAAATCGAAGATAAACGTTGAAGCCTAGCTCCCTATGAAGATTGACAAGAAAAGCTACCTACATTTTTAGGGGGAGCTTGTTGGGTCAATTAGAAAAGAAAGTTATAAACCAAGGGGGAGATTGTTGGGTCTAAATTATGGTTTCTAGTTTACTTTTATAGGAAAATGTATTTTCTGTAATATAATATGTGTTTGCATTTTTGTTCATGGCCTAGGTGGTGTTTATGGCCGTGAACCTATTCACGGCCCATGTGTCATATATGTAGATGTTAGGTGGGTGAGGAGTGCACGACTAGAGGAGCTTAAGTATGTCTATTCTAAGGTGTTCTAGAGAGAGAAATGAGAGAAGGTGTAAGTGTGTGTGAATCTTGTGTATTGTTCATCATTCTATTCATTGAATACATCATAGATTCACTTATTCTTCTTCTCCTTCTCTTCTATTTTGATCTGGCATCATCCGTTTGATTGCGATTCCGCACCATCAAATGGATCTGATTGACACACAAGCAAATTTGGGACTTACACTGGGTTATCAAAGTTCATGATCTTGGGCTACAAGATCGAGGGTGCTGCCTCTGGAGGCTTGTAAATTTATGTCCTCATTCTTTCCGCTTCTTTAAGATTTGTCTTGTTAACCTCCTATTGTTGGGCGACTTGTTGTTCTTGTCTCTTTATTATAGCAAAAATTTCATTGTTAGAAATCAACGCAGAAGGATCGTGGAGTCCTGGGGTAACAGCTAGAGAGGTGTTTTTCTTCGGTGTTTCTAAGACTTTCTTGGGAGCTCCAGCCAGTGGTGGTGGAAGGTTTTTGGAGGAAATGGGAGGAATCAAGGAAAAGGATAGAGTCGATTGAGTATCCATGGTTTTTTTTGAAGGATTTTGAACACCATGACCCCACGATGGGCGCCAAATTGTTTTGGTCAAAAAATGAACAAATAAGGATCGACCAAAGTGTATGAGAGGCTGTAATGTTGAGAATAATGCAAGTATAAAATGTTGATCAAAGTGACAGAAGTTGTTTACAAGGAAAGCCTTTGATTCTTGCTAGGATATCTAACATAAAACCTTGGAAGGTGATAATGATCAGCTGCCTTTATGATTTTATTGATTGAAACTGTCGATTACATATAAAATGTAAAGAGTTTAAGGACAAGTATCGTTGTTCTGCTAAGTCTCGTGTGTAGTGTGATGAATATAAGTGATTTTTATAGTCTAAAGCTAATAAGAAGATCTCCAATAATTTTGGGATCCTCCGAGATCAACTTATGGACGTTACTTGACTTGGTCTTCCGGGTCTTTTGTGTGGTTGTGATGACTATTCATTGACAATAAGTCTTTTACTGATTATTTCTGCACATGTGAGAGAGATAACATAGTATATTACCGTTATACATATTTAGAAAATAATAGTCAGGATCCGGAAGTATGTTTGGGATCCTAAGGTTTGAGGATCCTAATCGTAGTTCTGAGATCCTAGCCCTAACAATGTGTAAGTATTATAGCGGACCCCATAGAGGTAATGCCGCCAAATCTTGAGGGTGAACACTACAACACCCACCTCTAAATCATGCGTAGGATAGTTTGCCTCATGAAGATTTAGTTTCCTCGAAGCGTAAGTAGTAACACGATCCTTCTGCATCAGAACTACACCCAAACCCGTGATCGACACATGACAATAAACTACAAAATCCTTAACACCCTCTGATAGGGTCAGAATCGGCGCCTCACATAATCTATGTCTCAGTGTCTCAAAAGCTACCTGCTGATCAGGCCCCTACAAAAAAAGTGACAATCTTCTTCGTCAACCGAGTCAGAGGAACCGCTATCTTAGAGAAATCCTGAATGGACCTCCGGTAGTAACTTGCTAACGCAAGGAAACTCCGAATCTCAGATGGAGACCTCGAAATCTCCAAACTTATCACTGCACCTCGCACAACCAAAACTGACACTTGGAGAACTTCGCATACAGTCTCTCCATCCTCAAGGTCTCCAACATCTTCCTCAGATGCTCCTCATGTAGCTCCTGGGTCTTAGAATAGAACATGATATCATCGATAAACACAATCACATACCGATCCAATATTGGCATGCATACGTGGTTCATGAGGTCCATGAACACGGATGCAACATTGGTGAGCCCAAAGGGCATCACGACGAACTCGTAATGGCCATAACGTGTCCGGAAGGCTGTCTTATGCAAATCATCCTTTTTGACCCTCATTTGAGAATAACACGAATGTACAATCTAGGAAAACCGAGATGCACCCTAATGATGGTCAAACAAATCATCAATCCTCAAAAGTGGATAACGGTTCTTCACTGTTAGCTTACTCCGCTCTTGGTAGTCAATAGACAATCAATGTGACCCATCCTCCTTCTTCACAAACATGATCGGAACTCCCCATAGTGAACTATTCGGTCGAATGAACCCCTTGTCTAAAAGCTCATGCAGTTGCGTAGACAACTCCTGTACCTATGGAGGAGCTAACTGATATGGTGATTTGGCTATCGGAGCTGCACCAGGAACCAAGTTAATCCTAAATTCCACCTGCCTCTCTGGTGGCACTCTAGGCAAGTCCTCTGGGAACACATCTGGTTATTCCCGAACAACCGACACATCATATAAAGTCGCCTTACCCTTCTCCCATGCATCGATGACATAGGCAACATATTCGGAACAACCCTGCATCGATCATCTGCAATATAAACCTCTAACGGACAATCTAGCTCCCCCAAAGCACCAACAAACCTCTTGTTGAGCGCAAGAGATACAAAAGATTGGGTAGCCCCCAAATAAAACAATACCAAGGCAGAGATACTATTCATGAGGAATGGTCCTAAAACAAAACACACAAATATAAGAAGAAAAAAAATCAACATAAATAAATAGATAAATAGATGATACATACCTGTGACCACATCAGGCATTGCACATGCCTCCTCGGGTGTTAGCTGGAAAGCCCTTCTCCTCACCATAGGTGCATCCGGCTTGCCCGGGTGGCCATCAGTAATCTGTAGAATCGCTAGAGCGGGTGCTGAAACTAGTCCTCCCACTACTAAGCTCAGGCAATTGGCCTTCTTATGGCCACTCTGATTGCACTAGAAACAAATCATGTCTGATGTCTGTGTGGTGGTGGTGGTAGCTGTGCAATCCCTGCTAATATGACTCGTCCTTCCGCACTTGAAGCAGCCAAAACCACCCAACTTGCAAATCCCATCATGAGACTTGTCATACTTGCCACAATGGCCCCAGCCCTGATGGCCTCTTAATCTCGAGTAAAAACCTTAGGCCTCTTGCCCGAACCCTCTGAACCCTGAACCTAATCTGGATTCTTATGGGTTTAAGCCAAAAGAACATCCTATGTGCTCATGAAAACCCTAATGCTTGGATCCAGGGCTCTCTATTGTACATGCAATTCATCCAAAACTAACCCTAGATCTAGTATACATATTTCGAAATTAACATATGAAAAAAGATCTAGATGATTACCTCTTCAACAATGGCTTGAATCTTCTTGCTGTGGAGGTTAGAGTCACAAATGTCACTCCTCTAATGGATTACAAACAGCACAAGCAAGAGGATGCTAATTGAAAGATAGGGGACATTCACAATTTCGACTATGAAGACTCTTAGGGTTTCCAATCGCCAAAATCTGATTCCCTAGGGGCCTATTTATAATTGTGCTGCTAGGGTTTCAGTCAAAACCCTAATGGATAGCTTAGGCCTTAAGCAATCTAAGGAAACTTCTAGAATAGGTCCCTTTTGGCCGAAATAGCATGGACACATCCCTAATTTCGTCCATGCCTAGTCCATAAGTCTTCTCAGCCCAATATTCAACTATCACACATTTGATAGTTTAAGTCCTGGTTATTTAATTAATGTCTTTTAGCTACAAAATTCATTCTTAATTAATTATTGTCTACTATTAGTTAACCTATATGATTTCTCCTATAATATATTATTCATATAATATATTAATAAACCATAATAACCTCCCTCTTCATAAATCATCCTATCTTGTTGCTTCGGTGAAGGCAACCCAAAAGGACCATGCACAACCGGGTCAAGTACATACCAAATATAGTTACGGGCTTAGACACTAATCTAACAGTCTCCCACTTGGATAAGTCTAGTAACTACAAATGTAAGTACAATTCAATTAGCAATCGTAGCTCTCAAAGACGTTGTCAAACTCTGATCTTATCAGTAACCTGTCCTTTAGATAAGGGATCGTGTAGTCCTCCGTTCTTGATATCGTGCGGACAATTACATGGAACATAGTCATACTTATTGTCCAAGAGTTTGTTTCTTGATCTCTGATTCATCTGACATAGAACTTAATTGAACACATCAATTTAGTCCTGACCGGGCCCAACACAAAAGTCAAACCAAATCATCGAGGGGCCCAGATATCGCTTTTACCCTCTTAGGTTAAAAGGAACAGACAAACTTCGACTTATATGCATTTACCATTCACTCATCAAATCATACACAACAAAGTGTTTTATAACATCAAGTTACTGATGCGTTTACGCATTATCAATGCAAAATCAACAAGCAAACAATAAATCATATATCTAGGTTTTAAGACCATATAATATTACCGTCTTGCGATCACTCGTGATAAATTCCATGAAGTGATACCAGCAAGCGCGGGTTTAATCCAATGCTCAAATCAATTTCATAAGCACGCATGAACGTTGCAACAAACCTTTGTTATGTCTAATACACTTTAGACACTCTACAAACCAATTCATGAAAATCTACTTTCATACATACTCCCAAAGTATGAGCAACTGTGGAACGTTCGCATAATCTTATTATTCAGGAAGTCAAAACATGCAAAGTGAAACAATAGGTAAATAATCAACAGAAGACAGTATCTTTACTTATAAATAATGCTATTTTATTTAATCATCAAATGTTAATTACATTTGTCTATTACATGTTTCGAAGTTATCTAATCTAAACTAATATCATCCTTCAGCCCGATGCTCCTAGTGTGCTTCAAGTGTTTTACCCTACTTAGTCCTTTCGTAAGTGAATCTGCTGGGTTATCCTCCGACGATACCCTCTTCACTACGAGGATTCCTTCCACCCGATGTCGAATAAACTGATATTTCATGTCGATATGTCGAGATCTTCCATGATCTCTTGGTTCCTTGGTCAAGGCAACCGCTCCTTCATTATCACAGAAAATTTCCATGGGCTCCTTTTTGGCTGGCACAACTCCAAGGTCTCCAATGAAGTTCTTCAACCATATCGCCTCCTTTGACGCTCCACTCGCCACTATATACTCTGATTCGCACGTTGAATCAACCACGGTCTCCTGCTTGGAACTTTTTCAAGTCACCGCTCCTCCATTTTGGGTAAAGACCCAGCCTGACTACGAATGGTAGTTGTCCCTGTCTATCTGAAAACTGGTGTCACTATACCCTCGCACCCTTAAGTAATCACTCTCGTTGAGCACTAGAAACCATTCTTTGGTCCTCCGAAGGTACTTAAGTATATTCTTGACTGCGGTCCAATGTGCTTTGCCAGTGTTCCCTTGATATTTGCTAACCACGCTCAAAGCGAAGGCCACATCAGGACGAGTACAAGTTATGGCATACATAATTGAGCCAACTGTGGAAGCGTATGGTACTCTAGATCATCTCTACTATCTCGGCTTCAGTACTCGAGCTTTGAGTCTTACTCAACTTGGCATTACCGTGGATTGGTAACTCCCCCTTCTTGGAATTCTCCATACTAAAACGATCTTGTACCTTGTCCAAGTAAGTATTCTAACTAAGTCCTAATAGTCTTTTACTTCTGTTTCTCACTATCCTTATTCCTAAAATATAGGCAGCCTCTCTGAGGTCCTTCACAACGAAACACTTCCCAAGCCAAGACTTGACTTCCTTCAGTGTCGGGATTTCATGTCATATGAGTAGTATGTCATCGACATACAATACGAGGAAGCTAACTATACTCTCACTGCCTTTGACATATACACATGATTCATCCTCGCTTCGTAGAAAACCAAATTCTTTGACTTTCTCATCGAAACAAAGATTTCATCTGCGAGATGCTTGTTTCAGTCCATAAATGGACATCTCAAGCTCACACACTCTATTAAGGTGCTTTGCATCGACAAAACCCTTTGGCTGATCCATGTAAACATCCTCAGCCAACTTCCCATTAAGGAAAGCAGTTTTGACATGCATTTTCCATATCTCATATTCATGAAATGCAACAATGGCTAACATCACCCTAATAGACTTTATCTTCGCAACCGGTGAGAATGTTTCATCATAGTCAACTCTGAGAGTTTGAGTGAATTCCTTTGCAACCAATTGTGCCTTATAGTTGTGTACATTCCTATCCATGTCGGTCTTCTTCTTGAAGATCCACTTGCACCTGACCGTCTTACGACCTGGTACATTGTGAACCAAATTCCAAAATTGGTTGTCATACATAGACTGAATCTCGCTTTCCATAGCCTCTTTCCATTTCGCAGACTCCGGGCCCGCCATGGCTTCCTTGTAGCTATTACGTCCAGCCAAATTTATTAGTGTACTATCACTAATAAATGTATCACCCTCACTTGTTATATGAAAACCATATAACATAGGTGAAACTCTAACTCTACTGGAACGTGTAAGAGGTAAGGATTCGCCAATCGGTTCAACCGTAGTTTCCTCCTCGGGTTGAGTGCCAACGCTAAAGTTTCCTTCATCGCTCAAATCTTGAAGCTCTTCAAGATCGATCTGTCTCCTACTATCCCCTTGGCTTATGAGTTCTCACTCTCTGAAAACCCATATCCTCGCAACGAAGAAAACATTTTCACTTGGTCTATAGAAGAGATATCAAAAGGACCTCTGCAGGGAGCCGATGAAAATACACTCGCTCACTACGAGGCTCGAGCTTGTTGTGAGTCTCTCGCTTTACGAAAGCCTCACTACCCTAAACCTTGATATGTGCCAACGAAGGAGCTTTCCCTGTTCACATCTCGTGAGGTGTTTTAACAACCTTCTTCGTAGGGACCATGTTAAGGATATGGGCGGCAGTCTCTAAGGCATACCCCCAGAATGAGATAGGTAGCGAAGCACGACTCAGCATGGAACGAACCATGTCTAGCAAGGTTCGATTACGCCTTTCAGCCACTCCATTCAACTGCAGTTTCCTAGGTGGCATCAATTGCGAAACGATTCCGCATTCCTTGAGGTAGTCGTGGAATTCAAGACTTAGGTACTCTCCACCTCGATTGGATCGAAGCATTTTGATTTTCCAGCCAAACTGCTTCTCCACTTCTTGTTTAAACTCCTTGAACTTTTCGAAGGTTCCTGACTTGTGCCTGATTAAGTAGATATACCCATATATGCTATGATCATCGTTAAAAGTCACATAGAAACGACTTGCATCCCTTGTGGTGGATCAAAAGCACCCACACACATCGGTGTGTATGAGATCCAATAAACCTTCACCCCTCGCAAAAGTGCCTGTGAAGGGTGACTTGGTCATCTTCCCAAGTAAATAAGACTCGCACACGTCATCGTCCCTAAGGTCGAATGACTCCAATACTCCATCCTTTTGGAGTTGGGCTATGCGTTTCTTGTTGACATGACCAAGATGACAATGCCACAAGCATGCTTTATCCAAACCATTGGAAGAATTAATACACAACACATCATTTCCTAAATTGTCTACAACCATCACAGTTTCATATATTCCATTACAAGGCATTGCTTCAAAATAAAAAAACCACTAAGATAAGCATTAATAGAACCCTTTTCATTATCAAATGAATATCTAAAATCTTTGTCTATATAAACAATGAAAAGAAATGATGTTTCTTGCCATATCTTGCGAATAGCAACAATTATTTAAATCTAATCCTAATCCACTGCTAAGCACTAAAGGGTAAATTTCGATCTTGGTGACAGGTGACGATCTTCTGTTCCCCATGATCAAATTTATCTTCCCATGCTCCACATCCTTATCTTTTCGTAGGCGCTGCAAATCAGAACAAATGTAACACTGAAATTTTCAAACAAAATTTTCATTTAAAATAGTTTATCTCTTTAACACTTTTCATAAAATCTTCTTTTTGTTTTAATTACAATACATGACTCTTTCGTTCAATCACTTAATAAACCAGGATCCTCAAAACAAACTTTTCCCCTGGTGTGTACAATCGAGCCGGTGCTGTCCCGTGATCCTAAGAAAACCTGAAAAACATAACACAAAACACTGTAAGCACGAAGCTTAGTGAGTTCCCCAAAATACTAAATACAACACATACACCACTCAAGGCTACAATATGAACCTCTGGTGGGTGTGTCTCAGCGGAACCCTCCAGTTCCGTATGGTTGGACCCTCCGGTCCGGTCTATATCGTTGGACCCTCCGGTCTGGTCTATATCGTTGGACCCTCCGGTCCGGTCCATAAACTCCGCATAGCATAAATCACAAAGACATGATGCATAGCATATCACATATATCATAATACTCAATGTAAGCACATAACACCCTCTGGTCACGCGTAACTACCACTCAAAGTAACGTATACTGAGAAGACTCACCTTGGGTAATTCTCGAAAAGTCTCGAACTCAAAATACCGATCTAGTCGCCACCTAATCACATAAATTACTATAAATCAGCAGTGGCTCTCAAAGGCTAGACAAGTCTCGCACAATGCATCCCAGAAGGGTAAAAGATCATTTTACCCTTCCCCTGGCCCAATAGTCCATTGGTTGACTAAACCCTAAAAGTCAACGGTCCAACTTTGACCAGACTCATCGAGTCAGGCAATGACTCGACGAGTCCACACGTGAAATCAGATTCCTCACAAGGTCTCACTCGACTCACTAAGTCACCCACCCAACTCGTCGGGTCTCAACTGATTACGAAACTCGGGTAAAATCGATCCGACTCGGCGAGTCCTCCCAAGGACTCGGCGAGTCTCCTCCATGAACAAACTCATCTGACCTTCTGAGGGCAGATCTGCTTCACCAACTTGCAAATCTATCCTTCTAGCACCCACAAATCACATAAAGGTCCAAAGTTTACGTCCATGCATCATGATTAGAGCCATAAATGAAGAAATCGCCATCTAAATGGAAATCTAGGCTCAAACTCTCTATGTGACTGCATAAAGCTGAACATAAGGGACTCTCTAGACCTCCCATGGTCCAGATCTAAGGCTTATTCCACATTGGGACTTCAAACATTCCATAAACCTCTAAAGAGAAAGGTTAAGAAACCCTAGATTCATGAAATCAACATCAAACAGGAGAAATGGTCCGATTTGTTACCTCAAAGTGAAGCTCCATGCTTCATAACCTCAGTACATCAACCCCCTTTGGTCCCTCTTGCTAGAATCTCATCTTCTCTTTAGAAATGACACACCAAAATGCTCAAGATGGCTCTTCTTTACTCTCTAAGCTCCCAAGGATGATTTAGGGTTTCTCCAGGGTAAGGATAGCCGCAACTGAAGACCCTAAGGCTCTTTAAATAGGTCACAAACGCGGACAATTAGGGTTTCATAAAACAACGCGGAATCGCCGAGTTCGGTCATTAATCCGGATGAGAATTCGCGACCCTAGTCGGCGAGTCTAAGCACCAACTTGCCGAGTTCCTCCACAACTCCAAAATAAATGAATCAAATAATATACCTGAAAATCCGGATGTTACAATTCTCCCCCACTAGAATCAGACTTCGTCCTCGAAGTCTCACTCTGCAAACAACTCTGGATGCTGCTCACGCATCTCCCGCTTCGGCTCCCAAGTTAACTCTGGCCCTTTCTGATGCTGCCACTGGACCTGCACCAAAGACACTTCCTTGTTCCTCGGGACCTTGATCTTCCGATCCCTATTCGCCACCGGTCTCTCAACATAGTTCAGGCTTGCATCCACCAGAATATCCTCTAATGGTACCACTGCTGACTCGTCGGCTATACACTTTCTCAGCTGTGACACATGGAAGGTGTCATGAATCTGACCCAACTCTGCAGGTAGCTCCAAACGGTAGGCTACCCTGCCTACTCTTGCGATCACCCCGAAAGGTCCAATATATCGGGGCCCCAGCATGCCCCTCTTCCTGAATCAGATCACTGCTTTCCAAGGAGAGACCGTCAGGAGCACGAAATCGCTGACCTGAAATTCGAGCTCGGACCGACGCCTGTCCGCATAACTCTTCTGGCGACTCTGAGCGGTCAACAACCTCTGTCTGACCTACTGAATCTGCTCAGTCATCTGAAGCACAATCTATGTACTACCCATCACACGTTGCCCTACCTCTCCCCAACAATTGGGGGTCCGACACCTCCTCCCATACAACAACTCAAAGGGTGGCATACCGATGCTCGAATGATGGCTGTTGCTATAGGAAAAATCATAGAACCTCAACCCCATAGTTGAAATTCCATGGTTACCCATGACATGATTCAAAATGTCTCACTAACTTCCTTCTCGTGTCAACTATCTCGGCCCACTGACACACAAGTCACAAAATTTGCTTTACCTCATATGAAAACTACCATCCGACCGAAGATCGACTCACTCCTGACACTTGACATCTAAGGCTCAAGAATTTCGTGCAACTCACTACACTATCCCATCCAAACACTGAACCTCTGGTCTCGATTCCAGATGACAACTAACTTTTCAGAAGAGTACTCATTCTCTGAATCTGAAACCTCATATCGCCTTCCCGGCGCACTACTAAAATCAAACTCATCTCAAGAGTTTGATTAATCCCCGAGTTGGACCACTAGCCCCAAGAACCACTCATTTCGAGACTGATGACTCGCAACCCACACTTAACTCACCCATCTACAACAACCACGATTCCATCTAATATAACCACTCCGGAAAATTGAGATAACCACAATCTTGTCCCTGATTAGTGCTTGCTACGACTCCTCGTGGCATCACTACAATCTCTCTCTGATCTGTGAGTACTACAACTCCCTATAGTATCACCCCAACCTCTCTGATCCGTGAATACTACGGCTCCCCGTAGCATCAGTACAACCTATCTCTGATTCGTGAGTACTACGGCTCCCTGTAGCATCACTACAACCTCTTTATGATCCTTGAGTACTATGGTTCCCCGTAGTATCACCACAACCTCTCTCTGATCCGTGAGTACTACAACCTCTTTATGATCCTTGAGTACTACGGTTCCCTGTAGTATCACCACAACCTCTCTCTGATCCGTGAGTACTACGGCTCCCCGTAGTATCACCAAAACCTCTCTCTGATCTGTGAGTACTACGGCTCCCCGTAGCATCACCACAACCTCTGCTCTAAGCCACTAAACTGCGCCTCCCCAAAGTCTTACCGCACCATCCCTTACCTCTTCATAATCTCATTCTCACGTAGACGCCAGACTGCGATCATGAACTCATGACATGCGGACCGACCATGCGTAGGTGTACACACCTACTCAAGCTATGCACTGTTATTTCTGACAGCATCTGAACACACCTTTCCCTGCTGCAAATCACCTTCCCAAATAATCTCACCTGATGTCATTCGGCCATAGGGTTCTCACCGGAACCGTATTCACTTGATACCCACTATCTGCCTCCGCCTCACAATTCCAAAATAATCCGAACTTAATAACAGCATATTCCGATACTTCAGGACACCATCACAACATCCCACGATGCCTTATCTCAATCACTGATCTCGCACTCACAACATCATACACGGATACTGCCTCCATTCATTAGAATCTCAAAATCGATCCTCATCTTGCAACACTTGCAACCTCGAAGTATTCCCTTTCCAAATTGAACACATCACATCTCCATTAACCCGTAACTCGACTACAAGGACCCGGAAATTCACCCATCGTTGATCGCTACTCATACCATCTTACTCATACCGTCTTCAAAATTAATTAATAGACCAATTGTTGCTTTTCCTGGTGAGGAGATCACATTCTAGACATATACCTGTCAACCTCTGCCGCTGCTCTCTGAACTCAAGGACTCAACTGTCTCGTCTTGTTTTACACACTGAAATTTTGACCTGAACAACCTCTCTGACCAACGGCCACCTGCCATAGAGTCACTCATTCCTTCCTAATCATGCACCACATGCATCATCTCACTTGCACCTCGCCCTATCCACTAATTTGGCCCTGAACCCATGAATCTGCCACATAATCACTATATCCAGTCCTCTAACTGCCTCTGCACAACTCTCAAATACCATCATCAATTACCTGGTTCTCCCCCACTGAGGGTTCGAACCATCGCCAATTGGCGCACTTTCAATCCATCCACAAACTGCTTCCATTAATAACATCACATCTATTCTCTGATTGAGCTACGCAACGCTTGATGACCTAGCAATACCAAATACTCCGAATCACAGAAGAAGCCCTCATAACTTCCCCTCATGACTTCCTTTAATCATTCAAGACCTCACACTGCCCCATAACTTGACATCCCAACTGCCCCAATTCACCCAAGACTCTCCGTTTCCACCATTGGCTCTATGGTACAAGAAATACTTCACCACGGACAAACCGCTCAAACATCCTGAAAAGATCACCACCAGTACTACTCCACGGCCTCCAATTTCTAGAACCAGAAACTCGATAGCTCATTCTCCTTCCCAAGAACGAAAACCACGTAACTCTCGCCATAGAAGGTGATGGCTCATCCATCAACCGATGGCTTGACTCGAACCCCGCTTCTTCAACAACATCATCCCACTTATCCTTAAGCCATGCAGTTTCCACTGGCACCTCACAAATAAAACCTCTTAAAACGAATCCCATTTCTCTCTCAAGCATACTCCCTCTAACTCATTCGAATTGGCCCTCAAGTCGTATACTCTCTCATACATGATCTCGGTATAATCAACATAATGGCATAACTGGTAGGACCAGTAACACTAATCATCGTAGCCATGGTACTCGAACCATGTTGCTATCTCTCTGCCTGCTATAACTCATGGTTATCGAACCATGTTATATTCTCTCAATCTGCTACAAACAATGGTACTCGAACCATGACATCACTTCCCAACCTTCTTCCAAGCATGGTACTCAAACCATAAAATCCCCTCTCATCTGCCACTGATCATGGTACTCAAACCATACGATCTCTCTCATCTGCTACTGATCATGGTACTGAAACTATACGATCCCTCTCATCTGCTACTTAGAATCCCAGGAACTTTCCATGTATCGAGTACGGGTCCTCTGCTTTCAATAGTACGGGCCCATACTACCTGCCACGTCTACCCATACTTTCCACATAAATCATTCCAGATCTCCTAAGTAGTTGCTCAACTTCCTCACTTACAAATTTCGCCCTGCTGGCTGCTCTTCCTGCGAATACTCTCCATTATCCGCCTACTCATCTAACAAAGATCACTTCCCAGGCTCTTCCTAGGTTCCCACACCCTCCTGCAATTAGCTACTGAAGAACTCCTAGTGATGCCAGCCGTCTACCTCCTGAATATCATCATATTCACTTAGTAGCCAACTCCCATCACCGAGAATTCCGTAAAGCACGAAGCAAGCAGCATTCGGGCATCGAGTAGTCCCTTATCAACACATATCACCACTCTAGGTTACAACTCCACTTGCTACACTCGTAATCAAAGACGTCACCGAGCTCAAGCAACTCCACCCCTCACGGGTATCCGACTACCTTCTCAGAAGGCTCCTCAAATGCTCATCTAGGTATCTCTCCTACATTACTCCTCTGCTCAAATCCTTCTCTAAATAGGATTCATGTTGGATACTCATAATCCGCACATACACAAAAGCAATTCACAAATAACAGTAACTCCTAGGCTAAGGCATCACAACTCAGGCCACTCTAGCGCTAAAATATGAAATACCTAGCCTACTCTCTAGCATATATAACATTTCATATATTACTCATAACACACAATGTAAGGGTATTTTTGGGAAATCACCGTTCGGGCGCTGGCTGATTGTACACACTGCTCGTTGTCTCTTTCTCTTATAAATTCTCTTACTCATTTTTAGAAAACCCATTTCTTTTGAAAACCTTTTTCTCAATCCTCAGTTTGAGATCGGACATACCCAAAGGTGTACCCGAATCCCTCAAACCAAGGCTCTGATACCAACTTGTAACACTGAAATTTTCAAACAAAATTTTCATTTAAAATAGTTTCTCTTTAACACTTTTATAAAAATCTCGTTTTTGTTTTAATTACAATACATGACTCTTTTGTTCAATCACTTAATAAACCAGGATCCTCAAAACAAACTTTTCCCCTGGTGTGTACAATCGAGCCGGTGCCGTCCCATGATCCTGAGAAAACTTGAAACACATAACACAAAACACTGTAAGCACGAAGCTGAGTGAGTTCCCTAAAATACCACATACAACACATACGCCACTCAAGGCTACAATATGACCCTCCGGTCGGTGTGTCTCAGCGGAACCCTCCAGTTCCGTATCGTTGGACCCTCCGGTCCGGTCAATTATCGTTGGACCCTCTAGTCCGGTCTATATCATTGGACCCTCCGGTCCGGTCTATAAACTCCGCATAGCATAAATCACAAAGACATGATGCATAGCATATCACATATATCATAATAATCAATGTAAGCACATAAGACCCTCCGGTTACGCGTAACTACCACTCAAGGTAACGTATAGTGAGAAGACTTACCTCCGGTAATTCTCGAAAAGTCTCGAACTCGAAATACCGATCTAGCCGCCGCCTAATCACATAAATAACTCTAAATCGGCAGTGGCACTCAAAGGCTAGACAAGTCTCGTAAAATGCTTCCCAGAAGGGTAAAAGACCATTCTACCCCTCCCATGGCCCAATAGTTCACTTGTTGACTAAACCCTAAAAGTCAACGGTCCAACTTTGACCAGACTCGTCGAGTCAGGCAACGACTCGACGAGTCCACATGTGAAATCAGATTCCTTACGAGGTCTCACTCGACTCGCTGAGTCACCCACCCAACTCGTCGGGTCTCCATTGATCATGAAACTCGGGTAAAATCGATCCGACTCGTCGAGTCCTCCCATGGACTCGGCGAGTCTCCTCCATGAACAAACTCATCTGACCTTCATAGGGTAGATCTGCTTCACCAACTTGCAAATCTATCCTTCTAACACCCACAAATCACATAAAGGTCCAAACTTTACGTTCTTGCATCATGATTAGAGCCATAAATGAAGAAATAGCCACCTAAATGGAAACCTAGGCTCAAACTCTTTATGTGACTGCATAAAGCTTAACATAAGGGACTCTTTGGACCTCCCATGGTCCAGATCTAAGGCTTATTCCACATTGGGACTTCAAACATTCCATAAACCTCTAAAGAGAATGGTTAAGAAACCCTAGATTCATGAAATCAACATCAAACAAGAGAAATGGTATGATTTGTTACCTCAAAGTGAAGCTCCAGGCTTCATAACCTCAGTACATCAACCCCCTCTGGTCCCTCTTGCTAGAATCTCATGTTCTCTTTAGAAATGACACACCAAAATGCTCAAGATGGATCTTCTTTACTCTCTAAGCTCCCAAGGATGATTTAGGGTTTCTCCAGGGTAAGGATAGTCGCAACTGAAGACCCTAAGGCTCTTTAAATAGGTCCCAAACCCGGACAATTTGGGTTTCATAAAACAGTGCGGACTCGCCGAGTCCACTCTTGAACTCGCCGAGTCCGGTCATTAATCCGAATGAGAATTCGCGACCCTACTCGGCGAGTCTAAGCACCAACTCGCCGAGTCCCTCCACAACTCCAAAATAAATGAATCAAATAATATACCTGAGAATCTGGATGTTACAACAAATGTGAAAACCACATCCTGTATCAAGTACCCAAGAAATAGCATGTGATGAATCATTAGATTTAATAGTGTAAATACCTGCATAGGACGGCTTGATCTTTCCATCCTTAATATCTTGCTGATATTTCGGGCAACTTCATTTCCAATGCCCTATTTTGTGGCAGTGGTGGCATTCTGCCTCCTTGGGGTTGGAGTTGGGTTTAGCAGAACCAACCTTGGTTCCACTAGAATAGGAGCCATTTTGGGACTTTCCCTTATGGTGGCTCTTCGAGGGAGCCTTCCTCTTCTTACCCTTACCTTGCCCAATTGCCAGGACTGGGGCAGCAGTAGGAGTTGGAAATAATGCAAAAAATTTATCTTTGAGGTTGCTCTTGGTAGTCCTCAATAAGCCTTGAAGCTTGCTCAAAGTGACCTCTTCCTTGTTCATGTGGTAGGTCATGCGGAACTGGTTGTAGTAGGGAGGCAAGGAATGGAGGATGATGTCAATTGCTAGCTCTTCATCAAAGTTCACATTCAACTTTAGCAGGCGATCCACATACCTCTGCATCTTTTGCAGATGAGTGGTAAGGGACTCTCCATTACCCATTTTGGCAGTGATCATCGAAGTGATGACCTCGTACCTTTCTTGCCTAGCGCTTTGGTGGTACCGGTCCACCAGATCTTGATGCATCTCATAGGGATACATGTCCTCATAGGACTTCTGGAGTTCTGCAGTTGTAGTCGCCAACATGATGCAATGGACTTTCGTAGCATCCCGCTCATGGGCCTCAAAGGTCGCGATCTCTTCAGCAAAGACAGTGTTGATGTTGATTTCCTTTAGCTTCTCATCGAGGACATACTCTTTGTCCTCGTAACGAGTGACCATTCGGATGTTGCGGATCCAATCATTAAAATTGGACCCGTCAAAGATCACTCTCCCACACAAGTTAATGACTGAGAACGAGCCGAAGAAATTTGAGCCGGAAGCGTTGTTGTTGACATTCAACATCTGAAATAGAAAAGAGACAGAGTTTGATAAGAAATGAATCCCCAATTAAACAACCAAATGAGAAATTAGGGCTAGGATCTAAGAACATTATTTACAAAGTAGAAGAGGGATGCCGTAATCTAACAAGTAAATAATTTGAAAGTAAGTGAATGACGATTCACTAATTTTCCACCATGAAAAACAAATTAAAGCTAAGTTTTTAATGTATTGAAAACTCCTAGATCTTTTGAGATTCATTGAACTTTTCAATGGCATGTTTAAATCTAGATATGCCCTTCAAGTTTGTGACTGGGATGCCGAGGATCTCAAAGCGGGTGTGAATAACCATGCAAATGTACACGATGCCCTCATTGTTACAATCACCTATTCTATGTGTCGGTTAACGACACATACTCCATCAAACTATAACAAAAATTGAGTCACCCTTTTCCACCTTTGCTTAGAGCTCAATTAGTGTGCCGGTTAACCACACACTCTCTATTAACTTCTTAACAAGGGTACAGAGTTTAATTTCATGTAATTGCATCAATTCACTTTTGCCTAAAGTAACTAAGATTGGGAATTTTGTAAAACATTTAGTTACTTTTATAAATTCATTATACTTTTAATGAGGAAAGGTTTGCTCTATCCTACCCGTTCGACTAACGACCCTCCAGCAATCACGGAAGCGGTGGGTGAGAGTGGACACCCATTAAACGGTCATCTTATAAGCCATAACCTTATACCCCCCTTATAGATCGGCTTCGTGAATGAGGCCTACTAACGTTAAGACTAGCATTTACGTTATACATACACACACACACACACACACACACACACACATATATATATATATATATATATATATATATATATATATTAATCTTATAATAAATAAAGTATAAGGTTGAATTTTAAACTTGTAAAATTCTAGGCTTTGAAATTTAAATTTCAAAACATGAGGACAAGTTTTGAACTTTTCAAAACACATATGATCAAATAGCAAATAATTTAAAATTAAAAATTTAATTTAATGATTATCTAAATTTGATATATTCTATTTTATTTACAAGATGATTCATCAAATAAATCAAGTAATCAAATTTTATCATATAAGGAATTTATTATTCAATTAATTGGTAATTATCTTTTGTTTTGGTAAGGATAATCATATAATAACAATAAAATTCGGATTTAATTTGTCAAAAACGATTTTGGCAATTATCCTTCTGCAAAACAGCAAGAAATCCCGGTTTTTCGTCTGTCTGACTCCCCGACTCGCCGAGTCACTAACTCGACTCGCGAAGTTAGGCTGACTCGCCGAGTTCAGCTAGTGACTCGCCGAGTCCAGTCGGGCAGAGGGCAAAAAAACTTTTTTCAGAAAAGGAAGAACACACAAGGCATCAATACAATAGAAACCAAAAAAGGCTCTGATACCACTAATGGGTTTGAGCCAAAAGAACATCCTATGTGCTCATGCAAACCCTAATGTTTGCATCTAGGTTTATCTATTATACATGCAATTCATCCAAGAATTACAAACCCTAGATCTAGTATACATATTTCGAAACTAACATATGAAAACAGATCTAGATGATTACCTCTTCAACAATGGCTTGAATCTTCTTGTTGTGGAGCTTAGAGTCACAAATGTCATTCCTCTAATGGCTTACAAACACCAAAAGCAAGAGGATGCTAACTGAAAGAGAGGGGAGAGGCACAATTTCAGCTATGAAGACTCTTAGTGATTCCAGTCGCCGAAATCTGATGCCCTAGGGGTCTATTTATACTTTCGATGCTAGGGTTTTAGTCAAAACCCTAATGGACAGCTTAGGCCTTAAGCAGTCCAAGGAAGCTTCTGGAATAGGCCCATATGGCCGAAATTAGGATGGACACATCCCTAACTTCGTCTATACCCAGTCCATAAGCCTTCTCAGTCCAATATTCAACTATCACACATTTCACAGTTTAAGTCACCGTTATTTAATTAATGTCTTTTCGCCACATAAATAATTCTTAATTAATTTTTTTCTAATATTAATTAACCTATACGATTTCTCCTTTAATATATTGTTCATATAAGATATTAATAAACCATAATAACCTCTATATTCATAAATCATCCTATCTTGTTGCTTTGGTGAAGACAACCCAAAAGGACCATGCACAATCGGGTCAAGTACATACAAAATATAGTTACGGGCTTAGACACTAATCCAATAGATACCTCTTCCTCTTCATCTCTAAATTAATCTCTCCCTGGTTATCACAATCATGTCATCAAGTGTCCTACAATTGGATCAGGTCACAAACTGTCGGATATCATACCTCAACATATCATGGTATGCCGCCTTCTTCATCTCCTCATCGCCACACACTGCGGAACTAGAAACGTCCTCTCACAGAACATAATGGTGATCTCAGCCACCGTCTCCGTAGTCTGGCGGAGATCCTAAAACTGTCGCACCAACTGCTGGACCTCAATCACAGGTGCGAACTCGGCCTAAAATCTTGTCACAAAATCCTCCCAAGTCATGAACTCAAACGCCTTGCCTCCCAAGGCATGTCCTACCTCCTCCCACCAGTCTCAGTCTCTGTCTTTCAGAAGACAGGAAGCAAGTCTGACCTTTTCCACAACGAGATAACTACTAGTGCGCAATGCATTAGCAAAATCCGCTAACCAACGTCTGCTCGCGATCGAGTCCTTCTTCTCGAAGAACTTCGAGGCCCTACAATGCCCGGAACTCAAGGAAAGTCAAAGTGCGAGCTCCCATCATTGGTACCATCCCAGAACGGAATGAGCCCAATCGCTCCTCCAAAACCTCCATGATACCCTCCTTGACCGTACCAAATATTACAGGATTCTGCTTGAGTATGCTACGGGTAATCTCTGATGAAATGAACTCCCACATCTGATCATCCAACTCCCACAGGATTCTGCTTGAGTATGCTACGGGTAATCTCTCCAGCACCAGAACCACTACCAGGTCTTCCTCGAGATATCACCATACTGAAAATAGACCATTCAAGCCATCAAAACACATATAAACATCGAGGAGTCTCATTCTCTACATGCTTCCTGGTATCATCACAACTTTCCTTGACTCAAGTATGGATCCTCTACTTCTAGTAGTATGGTGTAGGCTCCCATTTTATCGATTGGATCGGTGCCGAAGATATTACCAAGAAGATAATCGTGTATGAACATGAAGAACATAATATGTGAGTAAAACTATAGTAGACAAGTAGAGAGATATAACATATTACAAGAGCACTCATGGTTAGGAGAGATAACTCTCCCATGGTGGGAGAGATCCCACCATACTCTCTCTAAACTACAAAGTCTACACAGTGAACACTAATACCATAAAATGACTATCACCTCCACTTTATATACTAGTGGAGGGAATATGATTTACATACAAGGGAATATTCTAACCTGATAAACACTCAACATTGTAGAGCATTTTCATGCTCCAATAATCTGCCCCTAAATGCTCGGAAATGGTGAGGGTAAAGCAGTGATAAAAGGCAGAACATCCGATAGGCAGGTCTGGTAGGTCTGGTGCTGAAGCGTCTCGGAAGTGCTAAAGTTGTCGTGATCTCAAAATCTAGCAATGGAATCTCTATCATCAAAGAACAAAAAAAGAAACCCCAATCTCTGAATAAAAGTATGAAATCCTAATCTTCAAATTTGATCAGTCCCCAAAAACCAATCATGTTCACAGTCCGCCCCTCGACTATAGAACCGAAGAGCACATTCTGGAATCACACAACGTCTTCAATATTCTAAAATCTAATGATAATGCACCAAATAATCTCTGAAGAATAACCTAATAAAAATGTGAAGCATCCAAAAATAAAGTCCGAATGATAAATAATGTGAATCCAAAGACATGGTCTAGCAATGCTAAAAATTTGATCGGAAGATCAAAAATAAGTGCCACGCCGTATCGCTAAAATAATCATCGTCTTCAAAAGATCGCAAATCCAAACTCAAGCAATGATAAGATCTGAACCGGATGCAAACACAAATAAGACATGCCAAAGTGTAGATTCTGAAGATAAATAATCATAATCCAAAGAACATCTAATAGCACCAAAAATTTGATCTGTGAAGATCAAAAATCAGTGCCACATCACACTACTAAATGAATCTTCGTCTTCAAATGTCTCTAACATCAAAACTCCAATAATAAACCATAATGGATGCTCATGACTCCCCCCCCCCTCCTATTTTTGATCGACCATGCAATAAAGATAAAAAATAATCATAAAACCGGTAAAGAAAATATTTCGGATATGATGGAGCATCGCACGCTCCCCCTTGATGTAAGCATACACCCATAAAAACGAGGATATTATTCTTGGTCATGGCTAGACTTGGTGAGGTATTGAAGATATTACCAAGAAGATAATCGTTTATGAACATGAAGAACATAATATGTGAATAAAATTGTAGTAGATAAATAGAGAGATATATAAAATATTCCAAGAACACTCATTGTTGGGATAGATAACTCTCCCATGGTGGGAGAGATCCCACCACACTCTCTCTAAACTACAAAGTCTACATAGTGAAGACTAATACCATAAAATGACCATCACCTCCACTTTATATACTAGTGGTGGGAATATACTTTACATACAAGGGAATATTTTAACCTAATAAACACTCAACATTGTAGAGAATTTTCATGCTCCAACATCAACATATCCTAAATAAAAAAAAACTAAACATGAGACGACGACGATGGGTTGAGCTGCCGAATGATTATGAGTGCGAGAGCAGGTACCATCCGGGTAAAGCTAAGGTTGTGGCCGATGACCTAAGCTGAAAAGAATACTCAGGCCACCGGGTAAGAACGCTAATGATGACCATTCATTCCCACTTGTCTTCGCAAATCAGGGAGGCTCAGCTAGAAGCCTTGAAGCCAGGGAATGCCGCAAATGAAGCCTTGTGCGGAATGGATACGAATCTCATAATTAAAGAGGATGGAGCATACTACCTCATGGACCGAATCTGGACCCCAAAATTTGGATCAGAGACGTAGTCATGAATGAAGCACACAAGACACGATACTCTGTCCATTCGGGTTCCGATAAAATGTACCTGGATATCAAGCAACATTATTTGTGGCCGAATATGAAAGCTGCAATTGCTACCTATGTGAGCAAGTGCCTGACTTGCGCAAAATTTAAGGTAGAATATCAGAAGCCCTCATGATTATTACAACAGCCAGTAATACCCGAGTGGAAATGGGAGCAAATAACAATGGATTTTATAACCAAATTGCCTAAGTCGATAGACGGACTGGATGCCATTTGGGTGATTGTCGACCGATTGCCTAAATCTACCTATTTCCTACCAATAAAAGAAACGTATAAAATGGAGAGACTAACATGGATCTACATAAAGGATGTGGTGAGACTACATGGAGTACCAATATCTATTATCTCTAATCGAGATATTAGGTTCACCTCATGATTTTGCCAGTCGCTCTAGAAAGCATTGGGAACTCAGCTTGACATGAGTACTGCCTACCACCCCCAGATTGACGACCAAAGTGAGCGAACCATTCATATACTAGAAGATATGCTTCGAGCTTGTGTGATAGATTTCAGCAAGGAATTGGATACCCATTTTCCACTAATCGAGTTCTCGTACAACAAACACCACCACAAGAGCATTAAAGTCTCTCCCTTTGAGGCCTTATACGGTCGAAAATGCAGATCACCCCTCTGTTGGGCTGAAGAAGGGGACACCCAACTGGCAAAGATTCATGTACCAAATAGCACCCTTACAGGACCCGAGATCATCAGGTAAACAATTGAGAAAATTGTCCAGATCAAAGCACGGATCCAGGCATCCCGAGACCGACAGAAGAGCTACGCGGACCAAAGGCGAAAGCCTCTAGAATTTCAAGTAGGTGACCACGTGCTGCTAAAAGTATGTTCCTGGAAAGGGATGATACGGTTCAGAAGACAAGGAAAGTTAAATCCATGATACATTGGACCGTTCGAGATCATTTCCAGGATCGGTCCGGTGGCCTACAAGCTGCAATTACCATTGAAGCTTAGAAACGTACATCCTGTCTTTCACGTGTCAAACCTGAAGAAATGCATATAGGATGAAACCCTCATTGTTCCACTTGACGAGATTGATGTGAATGAAAATCTCATCTTTGTTGAGTAACCGGTTGAAATCATGGACAGAGAAGTGAAACGTACGAAAGAAAGTCGCATTCCTATTGTAAAGGTTCGATGGCACGCCAAGCGCTGTCTTGAATTCACATTGGAACGCGAGGATTAAATGACACTAAGATACCTTCATCTCTTCTCTAGTTCTTTAGGATCACCTTTGAAAGAATTTCGGGATGAAATTCCCTCTAACGGGGGGATGATGTCACAACTAGCAAATTAGGGTTATATTTTCTATCCTTGTATTAGAAAATTTCTTTGTGTAATCTTGTAACCCTACTTTTGGTATAAGTCAAACTTCAATGCTATACAATTTTATACATCCAAAAATTACGATTCAAGTCGAAACTTCCTCGTGTAAGCTCAAAACCTAACCCAATAAGCTATGTCCACTCAACTTTGGGCCTTAACCCAAACTTTCTCGGTCAAAACCTCTTAATGGACCAAGACCTCCTTATTGGGCCTTATTGGATTGTGAACATCTTTCCTAGACCATAATGGGCCAACGACCTCTATTAGGTATTATTTTGGGCCGAAAACCCTCTAATGGGTCTTGTAGGACCGAAAACCATTATCGGGCCCTCTTTTGGGCCTTAAGTTTCCACATCAAATTTCTTTGGGCCGAAGGGTATTCCGTGGGCCCTAATGGGTCAAAAATATCTATTAGGCTTTCTCACTAAATCAAAAATCCTAATTGCGTTAAATCCATTTCTTTTAGGCCTATTATTGGACTGAAACCTTTTTTGGGCCCGATCCAAGCCCAAAAACTCGTGCAAACCGAAAATGCTAATGAGCCTATGGTGTTATCGGTTGTCCTTCAGGCCCAAAAACCTTTTTGTCCCCTCTCCTTGGTCCGATTGGTGTTAATAATTAAAAAAAAAGACAATGAGATGAAAAATACAAGTGACACCTCATTTATACACAACAAATAACAAGGGATTTACCATCCATGTAACTAGGCACCCTCACATCAAACATAACTAAAGTTAAACCCTATCACCCCTCCCCTTCCCCTTTATCGGCCAACCTCCCCCCTAATCCTCTCTCCACTCTTCACTTCTAACTTACACTCTTATCCTATTCTCTCTCAAAACTCAAGAAACTCTCCCATTTTCTTCTCCAAAAATCATGGGGTTGTGTGTGTTTTCTCATGATGTTTTCTTCAAGCAATGTACTCTTGGTAAGTTCTTGGTAAACTCTATTTTTTTTATTCCAAGTTTACACTAAAAATCCTTCCTCATATCACTCCATTTTCGTGATTATGCCCTTAGAACACCATAAGTCCAAAAATCTCCTCAAGGAAGCAAGCTAGGGCCGAAAACCTCCTTCCTCTTCCTCTACTTTTCGAAAAAAAACCCAACGTGAGCTTTATACCCCTAGTTTTTGAATGTTTCCTTCTTTGGGGGGGGGGGGGGGGGGGGAGATACAAGTCAAAGTCTTGTGTAAATCCTTAGATATTTTGTTTGCATTTGTATGTGTTATATGTTATGTGTGTGAAATGTTGTGATCTCATGCTAAAGGTCCATAAACTCGAGATTTTATACGAGTCTCAAGTTGTTGGAAAACAAAGTTATCTTGTGTAGCTTATATGGTTATCTTTGATATGTGATAAAATCACCATAAAGTCAAAAAAAATGGTAACACAAATTTTTTTCATGAAAACTTGAAAAATGGAAAAATATGGAAAGTTACACTAAAAATGGTAACATTTTGGATAGATAAAATTTTTACTAAAACTTGTAAAATGAGCCATTTATGAAACTTTGGTAAAAACAGGGCATTTATGACAACTTTAGTAAAAATGGGCCATTTTTGACACTTATGGTAAAAATGGACTATTTTTTGACACTTATGGTAAAAATGAATTATTTTTAACACTTATGGTAAAAATGTACTATTTTTTACCCTTATGGTAAAAATGGACTATTTTTGACACTTATGGGAAAAATGGACTATTTTTGACACTTATAGTAAAAATGGACTATTTTTTTACCCTTATTGTAAAAGTGGACTATTTCGGACACATATGGTAAAAATTAGCTATTTTCGACACTTATGCTAAAATGGACGATTTTGTCCATTGTGGTAAATTGTCCTAAATTACTAGCTCCCAATTTAAACATTTATAAAAAGAATTTTATAAGTAAATCTACCAAATTCGTGAATTAAACGTGTTTACACTAGTAACATTATTTATGACGTTAAATAATGGAATTCAATATTCATGTAAATTCCGTTAATGCTCTTGTGAGACACTCCTTCACTCGTACCTACCTAGTGTACATCGTAAGTCTTGTAATTATAAACAGAGTCTCTTATAGGGAGAGCGGGATATTGTGTATAGATCTATATGGGGTTGACACCCCATACCTGAGCTGTTCGCTACAGCTAGACAGGCCAATCTAGGGTGACAATTATCTTTAGTCTAGGGTGACAATTATCTTTAGAAACTGATGCCTGAAGAACATCAAGGCAGGCGCTCTCTTCATATTAGTATGGTTGTAACGACTCACAAAGAGAATAACAATATTATTATGAAATTTACACAAAACAAACACTCTACATGTTTTACAAAGTACAGAACTACTACATGCCGACTATTTTGCACTAATCTCACCACTCCGGTCTTAGGGTTTTAAGGATACAATATTTTGTATAACAGAAAATATAGGATTTTCTGGAAACACTCTCGATAAAATTTTCAAACAAGGTAAACAAACTATACACATGATCTGGAACAAGACTCTCAAAATATTTTTACAGAAAATATTGGGTTTTCTGAAGTTTACAATTCATTACAAAGTTTTTATTTCAAACATGCTTATGAACTCACCAACATTTTATATGTTGACTATTTTCAAAATGACTTGTATTCTTAGGAACACAGTGAGCAAGTTTTTCATCCGTGGACATTGGACATTTGATGTATTTTTGGATTATCATATATTATGTTATTTTGGATGTATTTTCATGAACAAACACAATAATGTAAACAATGCTTGTTGATATCGTTAATGTATGATGATGATGAGGGTTGCTATGTTTCATTCATATTCAATTATTATGATATTATAAGATGAAGTCACCCGCCCCAGGACGTTTCTGCCATCCCGGTTCGGGGGTGTGACATATAGTCCTGCCTTCGCCTTCCCACGATCACTGATAGGACCTAAAAACATAAACAATTGGATAAGCACAAAGCTTAATGAGTCTCCCCTTAAATACCCCATACAACAAACATAATAGCATGCAAAATAGGCCCTTAACCTAACCCACCACCATATGTGGACATATAAATAATCAAGGATCAATTAGGCACATAATATATGTAATGTTTAATCATACAACTCACTATCGCGTACTAGTCCTCTCATAGCACAATACTTCGCTACCAACTAACCTCCAGGGAATGTGTAACCATAAGTAACCAGAGGTGAGATAGTCACCAAATCCTACTCTAGAGCCACAACCAAATAAGGAACATGCATGAAAGCCTAGATCAAGAGTTCTTAAGCTATCCTACATGACTACATACAACCTCTAGGGCACTCAACTAGACGATAACCAACCTACTGCTACTCAAACCAACAAACTACCACTGTTGCATCCTACCACATCAGGGTATATATATAAATCTAGTAGATTACTGTAGCATAGCAACATCCTATACACAAGGATACATAACCAGTCTACAAATAAACCATAAGCATATGTATCTAGAGGTAAGATAGACACCTGAACAGATGATCCTACTTTAGAGTTACAACCAAACAACGAACATGCAAGAAATCCAACATCAAAACTTGGTATAGGTCAATTCCATGTCATGGCCCTCCTTGACCACATCGTGGGGGGTCACAAAGTCAAATAGTCAACATGTAGGACATTGACATGTCGTGGTCCTCCTTGGCTATGTTGTGACAATGCCAGAATAACGCAGTCATGATTTTCGACTTGGCCACATTGTGGCTACCTTTTCCATGTCATGGCCACGGGAAAAATCACCATCTCTCATTCAGAACTTAATCCTTTCGGATCTAAGCTCGTACTTCCATAACTACTTCTGCATAGCGATTTAATGGATAAAGCTTACAACTTTGTCTATTAGTACCTCACCATATGACAAAATCTCAAGCCCTAAGAACACCAAGTCCTTAATATGAAAAAAAACTCAAACATGGGGCTTAGAGCACTTAAGCTAAGACCATTTTCTCACTATTTCACAGTTCAAGACCAAAAGAGAACCACATCAAGTTCTGGAGCTCCTCAAACTCCAAGAGCAGTCAAGAATGGGATCAAAACATCGAAAATGTGCTCATAATCGAAACAAGAAGAACAAATGTTGTGTTATGAACTTTTTACCTCCAATAACTCAGAAACATGAAGAAGATATTTGATCCAAGCTTGCTCCTTGATTCCTTGTACCAAAATGAACCACTTTCTTCTCCATGTTTCACCAAATGATGAAAACAGCCTCAATATAGAGTCATCAAGCTCAAATTAAGGAAAAAAGGGGCCAAGGTTTTGTAAAGGGAGCCGGAGGCTGAAGGAACCGACCTAGAATGAGAGTTAAAGGGATTAAATATGAGAGAAACCCTAAATTACATTGGCTTGTTCTGCTAACGCTACCACGTTGTGGCGATCCATTGACACACCATGTCATGGGCATCCATGCCCCACGTCATGGTTGAGGGTTTGATCCGAAAACCTTATTTTGATTCTTTTAATCTTGGCCAACCATCTTCGGAAAACAGGTATTACAAATTTGTTTTTTCCAACTACACTCCTTACGACAGTGTTATGGGCGTAAAGAACTTATGAAACCTTTTTCATAATTCCTTAGATGATCGACTTTCTTTTGATTAAGATGATTACTATCCCCATTGGATCTGATTATCTTAGCCTTTTTTCTAGTTGATTCTTAGCATTTATTTTGTGAGAGCTCTGACCAATTGAAAGGTTCCAGGCTCAATGTTTATTTTGATAAACATGTTCACATGAAGTTGGTCTACTATGTATTATGGTTTACACGAACGGTCCTTTAGTGTGAACTTATTCCAACAGATATTCATATTAGCAAATAATTTATTCATCATCTGTCTTGATAAACATGATTTGAAATTATCAAAAAACTTGCGATCAAATGATATCCAAAATCCAATCCAACTGCATACCTTGTAATGAATTTTATGTTCACAAGTTCAAGACAATGACTCCAAAAACAAATTTTATACAAACTTTTAGACGTCTTTGAATTATTACGTATCGTAGATAATTTGAATGGACCATTAGTTAAAACGCATTCCAACAAATATTCACTCTATCATATACTGCTTTTATCATCCTTCTTGACCAATGAGATTCACATTTATCACAACACTTATGATCAAATAAATTCGAATACTATCTAACTGGATGTTTGGTAATGTAGTTCTCATCTATATGTCCAAGACTACGATTCTACAATAATACATCTTATTTAAATATTTGAATAAACTTTGAAATCTTGTTACAATACTATTTTCAAAGATTGCATGACTTTCTTTTAAGATGTTAGAATGTCATACATTCAAATAAGTCAAAGCAATCTCACAAAAATTTAGTATACACAATCTGAATCATAATACTCTAGAACAAAAATTTGAAGAGAACGGGTTGTCTTTTAATCCTATGAATAGTAGAAATTCCTTGGTATTCATGATCAAATTGTCATTTCAATGTTTTAGTCTTCTTACTTAATTTTGTTCACTTCACATTCTTGAAAATGTTAGTACTTACTCCTTAGTAAAATACTCAAAGGATTAAAAGTAATATTATAATGGTATTATGAATTCATATATCTGATTAAGACTAAACATTGGAAGAACTGGTTGCCTTTTGATCCTATAGATAATATCGTGGGATCATAATCCATTATCAAATCATCTTCACCATGTGTTTCAGTCTTTTACTTTCCTTTAGATATATCTGACATATATGCTTTATTGATCCTTCTCTTTTTTTGGAAACGAATAGTCTATCAGAACATATATCAGAATAAGGCATCCTATTATCCTTGGCATTTGGGTTTAGATTAGGTATAATGATACTAATCGCCTTTTAACCCACAGGCTACTGAATTTCTTTCTTTACGTTTCTAAGATAGTAAATATATGGGCATATTGAAGTTGAAGTTTCAATGATTTGTCATGGAAGTTCCAAAAAGGAAGCCTCAACATGCACTTTAACTCCTCCATGGACATTCCAAAAATGTTCATATCAAAATCAGATCGAATTGATCATATGTCAGCAAGTTGACTAACCCTAGTTAGCTCCTAACACAATGAAAATTCATTTTCCTTCAAAATGTTTCTATACAATGTACACTTGATAACTGCGTTTTCTAAAAGATTAGTTTTTAATGAGTGGAGGAACGTTAGGAAGAGCTTCATCAAAGGCATGATATTTCGTTTCATTTATGAGAACGATTCACAAACTACGAGTTTGGACAAGATTGATCATCCTAACATCAAATCCATTTTTAGGTTTTATAACAGTAGATTTAGGTGGATGTGTAAAGGGATGTCATAAGGCTAGTATCCATATTTGGCTTCGTAATGTGTAAAGGGATGTCGTAAACACGCCACAAAGTTATTTAAGTAAGGAAAGCTCTTTGCCAATTTCAATATCCACGAAACTGCTAGATCTTTTAGCATTCGTTGATCTTAATAATGGCATGTTAATCTCGAATGATGCTCTTATCTTTGTGACTGGGATACTAAGGATCATAAAAAAGATTGTGAATAACCATGCAAACCTGCATGGCATACTCGCTCTATTTATAGACCCAAATAGATGTGTTGGTAATCCAAACACGCTCCATCAACAAACCATAAACACGAGTTTACTCATCACCTTGCCTCTTATAGTCTCAAATTAATGGGTCGGTTAACCACACACACTATGTTAATAGACTTATAAAGAATGATGTGTCTTTTCATGGATTAGCATAAAATTCATATTTTTGCTAATATGTAAATGGGAATTTTGTTTGGATGCCGTTAGGTCAATACTTTGAACTTGACACCAACCTACTGGAACCATCGGGATAACTCCATTGGTCCACACAAATAGCGGTGGGTGAAAACGACACTCATTTAACGATAATTTGATAGTCTATTTCCTTACACCATCTTAGAGTGCTTAGAATCGATGTGGCATATTCTTTATCCAACTATCTATATCTTTAAGATGTGAGGACACATGTAATGTCGTTATACATACTATATAAATTTTTATAAAGTATAAGGTATGTTTTAAACATTTTAAAATTTCAATTATTTACTCATACTAATTCTAGTTAACCATGTGTTAAATCATAATACTAAATCACAATTTATATTTCTAATCATTTGAGGACGCATGTTAATAATTAATATTAAACAATTAACTATATATTTAAAATTTTGAAATTTATATATATACATAAATCAAATTTGAATTAACTAATTAATCTTAATTATCCATGTTTAAGAAATTAATCAATTAAATAGTAAATCATTACAATGATTAACTACTAAAATAGTTAATCCCCTGAAAGGCCTGACTATTTGAAATTTCAAGTTTGCTAAACAAGGAAAAGATTTCAAATAACCTAACCAACATTATCCAAGATAATCTTGGAGCTTCTAGGATTTTAGAAAAACCCTAGGGAATTTTGAAAGTTCCTAAGCCTTCTAATTATCTTAGATATTGGTTATTCATTAAAATATAGATAATGCAATATGTTAAAACAAATCCTTTTGAAGATAATTCACAAAAATATTAAAATCAATTTTAAACTCGTTACACTCCAAAATTTCGATTCTAACATAATCGTAACCTTATTTTTAATTTTCTCATAAGAACTAGCAAACAAAATATAAACTCAATCTGTAAGTAGTGTAAATATCATTAAGCAAGCCGCTGATACCACTGAAAGATTTTATATATATTGAAAAATCTTTATGTCCAAGAGACATTATATAATGATAATGCTAGATAATATATAATCTTAAAAGGGTCACAGTAACAACTTGATGATATTATATCATTTTTAAGAAGTTGAATCTTGATAAATAATTAAATTAATATATATATATATATATATATATATATATATATATTATTTTTAATGATCTGATTCTTAATAGATATTTATATTTCTTGCAATTAGATGAAAATAATTATTTTCTGAGAATAATAATTTGTCATAAAAGTATCATATAAAATGATTTATAAAAGTAATATTTTTTATATATATTAAAAGAGACTTAAGTTTTTATAAATGAGTCGATATGAATACATGGAAGAAGTGTTTGACTTTTCTCCCCCCCCCCCCCCCCTTCTTTTATCCCCTAGGATAAGGATAGAGAGAGATATATAGAGTTGGAGATTGCTTCACATTACTTCTATAAGTACAATCCCTCCCCTTGTCCCATGTGATAGTATGAAGGTATAAGACTTCCTTGCTTTACGTCATGTATATAAAGGAGCATTAGAGCTACTTTTAGTTCAAGTTTTTCCCCTATGAAAAATGTATGATGCTCTTACTCTCATTATTCCTTTCTTCCACTCAAATACATAACAGTTTAAGTCATATGAACATGAAGAAGATGCTTTCATGCTCTTTTTGAGTTAATACTTGATATTAACTTAGAGCTTCAGATTTTTACATTAATACAAGTTTTTGGCCTATGAAGTTGATTTATTGTTTGTTTCCTAGACAAGAAGAAGCTTTTCTCTACATTTACATCAACATCCAACCTCCTGATAGGATTCAAAGTCTTCAAAGGTTGTAACACTTTATCTTTCTTTGGTTGTAATTTGATATCTACTAGCCTTGCAAAATGATCCTTGGTGGGTAAAATGGCTTTAGGTTATTCAAGTATAACATTGCTTTTGTTGATAATCACATCAAGTTTGACAATTAAACTAGACTATTTTTGAATAAAAAACCAACATATACTTCCTAGATTAATAAGATGACATCAAAAAAACAAGTAATTTTAATCTAAGGCATGCAAATTCTAAAAGCTACAAGGATCTTAACTTAACTGATATTAATAACTACAAGAGGGATAAAAGTTTACAATCCTTTAGCAAAACTGATTTGCTTGTTGACATTTGATGTAGATCGAATTCAACAAGCCAAGTAAGAGTAACCAAAGTAGGTTACCTGTATTGGTTCACACCCACAAATACCAAACTATTTGATGTTAGAAAATAACCCATGGAATGATAGAGATTGACCAAGGAGTTACAAAGAGAAGACAAACTATAAGAACAATTAGATTGTGTCAAAAATAATTAGTGCCTGGAAAGGGTATTGATACTTTCTAGTTGCTTGCATAGAAATCAGATTTGAATAGTTAAATAATCAGATTTTTCTTTGAAATTCAAATCCATTCTTTATCTGAAGCCATGGGCAAAATTTCTAGGCTTATCCCTTAGGTGTTGTTTGGTTCGTAGAATGTTGCTGAATGAATTTGAATTGGAATTTGAAAAGGAATGTGTCAGGAATTTGAATCCAATTCCATATGCAGTTTGGTTGGCAGGAAATGGAATTGGAATTAATTCTAGATTTTGCTTGGTTCGCAGGAAATGGAATTGGAATTCATGTAAAATGACATAATTACCCTTTTAGTCTTTTTTTGCTTAAATTTACATTGTTTTTTAACTTATACGTAAAGATACATTATAAAAATTATAAAAACGGTAAAATATCAACGGTGGTGATGGGGGAAGTGGCAGCGATAGTGGTGGGTGGTGGTGATGGTAGCTGCGATCGTGGTGGTGATGCTGGCGGTGGCCTTGATTATGGTAGCGGGAGTGGTGGTGATGGTGGTAGTGGCAGCTGGTGGTGACATCGATGATGGTGGTGGTGCTAGTGGCGGTAGTGGCGGTGGTGGTAGTGGTGGTGGGTGATGAAATTGTTTGTAGTGGTGGTGGTGGGAGGTAGTGGTCGGAGGCGGTGGCGATGGTGGTAACGACGACGACTGTAGTGGTGGTGGTGTCGGAGGTAGTGGCGGCAACGGTGATAGAGGGTGGTGGTCATGGTGGTGGCAGTGACAGCGGAAGTGGCAACGGTGGCCGTGATAATGGTTGTGGCGGCAGCAGTAGTGGTGGTCGGCGGCGATGGTGGTGGGTGGTGGGTTTTCTGATATGTACAAGGGGTATTTTTGTAATCTGTCACTTTCCTTGATGAGAAAGAATGTTTTCCATCCAACTTTGGATGGAATTCACTTTCCTCCATATGGTGGAAAGTTTATTTCATTTAGGAATCCTTTCCCTCCTTTAAGTCCAACCAAACACATGAATTCGAGGGAATTGGAATCCTTTTCCCTTGAATTCCATTCCTTTCCGGCCAACCAAACGTACCCTTAGAAATTTCGTTCACTTCTCTAGGGGATCAAGAATGTTCCAATTATTGAAAAGTTAACATTCACTCCATGCACCTTATAATTAGCAAAAATTAATTCTAGATTAGATCTAAATAATTTCAATTAATTTTCTAACAAGTTTCTAATTAATTATGATCACACAAAGAATTAATAAACTATTTGTATCTCTCTCTCTGTCTCTCTCTCTCTCTCTCTCTCTCTCTCTCTCTCTCTCTTTCTCATAACATTCTAAGACTACTTCAATCATTGAGGGAAACCAAAAAACCCTACTATTAATGGATTGTCTTGCCATTTTAGTTATGACATTGGACACTATTCTTATAATATGCATTTTTGTATCGTATAATCCAACCGACTAACATTGTGAATCTAAAATGTTAGCGACGTGAATGTAAAATTGTTAGCAATTATTATTTTGATCCTTATCAACGACATTCTTTTCCCCATCTTTTCATTTTGCTCATCTATGATTTTTCATATATTTTTCAAATACCAAACATTATCAATATCTTTTATCTTTAAATATATCAATTAAGCTCATAGATATTAAGATAACGGCCTAAAACATATGTATAATTAAGGCCATATCAGGTTTGGATTCATGAAATTCTATTTCACCAATTTATCCATAAACTAACCATAATCAACTTGGAAATCATTAGTTTGATATCGAAAATCATATTCTAATAACGTTTCAAACCATTTGAATTAGATGAAGAGTATTCTAGGAATTCTCCTAAATTCCACCATGACTAATTCTTAAAGACTAAATAAAGGAGATATGTGATACTTTACTCCCTTATAGTGATTAATCCTTGGAGTTCTCGTTATATAGCTTGGAAACTGATGCATGAGAGCTTAGAATTTGTCTTTGGATATAACTACACTGTGTAGAAAGGTGAAATGAATAAAAGACTTCATTTCATAGATTAAATTTTTTTAGCTGTTGGTGAAGGCTCATTGTGAACAACTAATAACTTCACTCCCGTTTGTAACATACTTTCCATCGCGTCGAGTTCAACTGTTATGTGTCACGACTTCCTAAAGTACATTCCCCTTATGGAAATGGTGTAGTTTCTAACTTATGATGTATATAATGATGCACCCTAAATATGGGGAAATTATTCCGCTTACAGCTACCAAATTAAAGAGAGTGTGTATGAGTGTGTGTATATCTCTATGGTTTGTTGATCATTCAAGTGAAGGTGGTAATGTTCTTAGAGGCTTTATATCATCTTTGGGCTTGTGATTGAGTGGCTTCATTCTCATCTTGTTCTTGAAGTGCTACTCGAATTTCTAGAAGGTATAAAACATTCTCCTTCATTTTATTTGTAAGTTTTAGTCACACTCATGAGGAAGCCTTCGATGATGCAAAAATCTATGGTTTAAGAGTGTTGGTGGTCCCAATAGTCTTTTAGCCATTATGAACTCTTACATATGGTCTTGTAGGGTTGGAATCATCCAAAAAGAGATGCTAACCAACCCTATTGAGGACATAGGACAACAAATGATAAAAAATATACATGTGACTGTCGGGATTCTTGCAGCACGATGTGCTGCTGACCATGGCGGCGTGACGAGGGAATTCGTGTTTCATGATCATGATTAATGGATAGACCGTCACGTGACATTCCCATAGTCATGACAAGCTTTTTTGGAAGATAGTCTGGTTTTTTTTGTAGGCTGTTTATTGATGGAACCTTTGTGCGAACCTTTAGGGTGCTTAATTTTTCACTGGAATGTGTTTCTCATATGTTCATAACTCCTCAAATCTTGGACTAGACATGAGTCGATCTTTGATTCAATTCAAGTAGTTTTTTAGGAAATTACATATCCTAGAATGAGTGGATTCAACCTAGAATGTTGTAGGATACATGTGCCCTGATTATGAGTGGTATGTATGTTGGGAATGTTGATTTTATTTATGTGGTGGAAAGTTATCATGTATCGTATGCTAGACTCTTGGTATGATACTTTGGTGTGAAGTGGGTGATTGATTCATGTTAGAAAGAAGGATATGTGTGGATTATGTGTGATGTATGCATGTTGTCATTTTCTAGAAATACTTGTCTATGGTGATTAGGACAATGCATGCTAGTGATACAATAAAACTTAATGATGAAAATATAATATGCACATGATTATATAATGATGTAAAATGCTTCATCTTGATATGATATATTTGCATGTTTACATAGTGAGGAGTTTTGAAGTAATATACCTTTAATATTAACAATAAATTAGCATGATTAGTTCGAGAGACCAGTGAGGAATGTTGTGTAAACCTTGTATTGTGAATTAATGAAATATTAATTAAAACGGGGGAATAGAATAGTATGGTAAAATGGTAGCAACCTAGACTTAGGTGTGTATCCTATTTGGATATTGTGATGGACTAATAAGTTTTTGTAGATAACCATTTGGGACATGGTATGTGGTTCCAAGGACTGGAGTGATATCAGCGTAGTAATGTTGCTAGATCAAATATCATGTTTGGGTGGGAAACCCAAGTAATGCGGAACAACAATTAAGTAGCACTCTCAAACAACAATACATGTAGTTGTATGTGTATCGTCAGAGTAGAGAACGCAACACATTGGGGATAATGTTACGAGTGAGAGTCGTACCTCACTTAGTGCATTAGGTCGATTCAGTCATGTTAGTAGTGAATGGGATTATTACCACTTGGGTTGGTGATGAACCTAGTAGGGGAGGGGGTCGATTCGGCCACTTAGTATTGAACGGGTTTACATCTAGGTTTGTGAGGATGGGGACTTTGGGTACTTGTATTTCTAGTTGATACTTTAGTGATGATACCATTTTGGACAGGTCGTTGAGTTTTTTTTGTTGGTTTGGTAAACTATGATTTTGATGGTGGTTGATTTTTTATTATAAAGTAACATTGGTGATGTTTTCATAATAATTGAAATAAGTCTTCTGCTAACATACTCTTTTTAAAAAAGTGTTTTAGATAAAACAAAATTGAGGTGAAAATCATGGTGTTACAAATAATATACTTATTATCACGAGTAACTTGAAGCATGTAGATGAAATTTTAAATAACTTGAGGTGTAATGAAAACATTTTTTAAAAGGACAAGGTGTGAAATCAGTTGTGACTAAGAGTGGTGTTACTCGTGTATGTGACAGGAATATGAGATCCACCACCAACTAAAATTGGAAAATAATTACATTTATCGCTAAAATACTTGAGAATAACTAAGTCGACACGAAGGTCTGTTGTCGCCCCAGTATCCATTTACCAGTCTGGATTTCTCGGGTCTTGGAGGTTCATGATGCTAAAAGCTTGCGGAAGTGAGGTGTTACGATTGGTTTGGGCTAGCAAATTATACCACTACCAAGTATTGTATTGACCAGCCATGTAATCTTACTACTAATTGGCTGATATAGCATGTTGCTAGAGCAAAAAGGAAGTAAAAAGACTAGAAAACAGATCTGGAATGCAAAAACGAGAAACAATGTTGACTTTTGCCATTACGCCCTACATACTCAACAGTTACGCCTCAGATATGCTGAATTTCCCCATTACACCATGCGTCCTCAAGATGTATGGCTTGCGTACTTGGGCTGATGAAAACGCGTTACGAATACATTAAGCCATGCATAATTCTAAGTATACTCTGCATACTAAGTCAACATAAAATCATTTTTATAGCCTTTTATCATTAACCTAAGACGAGTGGATGACTTCTAACCACCCTTGGTCGACAAGTAACGCATATTATGCTGTTTTGAGAGTCTAGAGAGCAGCCAAAAGGCCGTTAAGATAACATGAGTGAAGATCTGAAGGATTAGAGGGCAGATTCATGTCGCAAGTCATTTGGTTTGTTGTTCCGACAACGTTTAGCATTCCAATGTGATTCTATATTTTTTTACTTTCTGATTTAGGGATTCAAAACCCTTTTGCTTAGTGTTAGATTAGATGAATCTTTGAATTTGTGGATTCTTTGCTTTTTGGGTTATTCTTTCTTATTCAATTTATTATTTTTGCTTGATAAATATCCTTATGTGTTGAAGTTACATTCTTATTTGTTTATTCTTGAGCATTGTTAGGTTAGATGACTAATCTAGTTTGATGTGCTTAAATCATATGAGTTTATGAGTTATAAATTTGTATGACTAATGTTTGATCAAAACCAATGTTTAAACAGTAAGTTTGTGATTTAAATGTGTAAGTATGCATGTAAGGACCATTCATATGTAATTAGCTTCATAATCTTTGATGTTAATAGTTCAAGTCTCTAATAATACGAACTGAATACTAATTTTTAGGATAATTGGTGCAATTGATCACTTCTAATGGAAGTCTTAAAGATCAAAGGGTTAGTTATCTAGAACAAAAAACTAGTCATATAACGAATTGGTGAATAAATAATAAATAACTAATATTAAATATCTATGATTTTGAGATGTAAATTTTGACTAACCCAAAGTACCTAAAGGGATTTGTCTTCAGCCAGGTTATCGTGATTTATTGTTTAGCTATTTATTTGATTCAGATTTAATCCAAAATCCCACTTAGATGTTTTTGTGTGTTTAGTGTAGCATATAATCAAAAATCCCAAATTAATTCACCATCGTTCTCCTTGCGTTTGACACTTGGTCTTTCCACAACTGTATTATTGTACAATTAGGTACATTTCCTAGTATGTGTATTAGTCCAATTGCGATAAATTCAATTTTATAAATTTAAAACTTGAGAAATTAATATATATATATATATATATATATATATATATATATATATATATATATATATATATATATATATATATATATATATATATAAACATACATCATAACTCATATCCTAAAACATAAGAAAATGACTTTTATGATAGATAGTACTGGAAATGACAGTGTATTTCGGGGTCAATCCAATTATAGCATATATTAAAAGATATTTTTCTAGGACGAACGCTCCAATGTTTGCAAGAAAATCCGAGATAGATTTTATGCGGTTACTGATGGGTTTTGAGCATTACATCAATCCTATGGTGCACATGAAAACCCTAAAACTTTGGATCTAGTTTATCTAGTTATACAAGTAATAATCATCCAAAACTCATAAACCCTAGATCTAGCGTACTATAATCGAAATTAACATATGAATAGGGTAAGGAGTATTACGTTGATTGTTATGTAGCAATAACAATCACAAAACTCCTTGATCTTGACTTCTGAAAGCCTAGTGCCCCAAGCGTTGCACCTCTAATGGAGTCACAAACACCACTAGCAATAAGGATGAACAAGAGAGAGAGAAGAGAGACACAAAAACATCCAAGATTTTGTAAGAATGCTTAGCCACGTTTTTGGGAGCCTTAAGGGTCCTTATATAGTTGAGGATTCTAGGGTTATCAACTTGGAAACCCTAATCTTGTTGCTTAGTCCTTAAGCAGCCCAAAGGATCCTTTCAGAAGGCCCTTTGGACGATTTCTATATGGACTCTCATATAGAATTCGTCCATTGAGTCCTTATGGATCCTAAGCCCAACTTTATAACTATCTTATAATTACAATATCAGTCCCGTTTATTTAATTAATCTCTTTTAACCACAAAATTAATTCTAAATTAATTCTTGATCAATATTAATTAAACAATATGATATCTCTTTTATTATATTATTCGCATAATATATTAATAAAAAATAATTAATCGTGTTTGTCCTTAATTCATCCTATCAGTTGCTATGGTGAAGGCAACACAAAAGGACCATGCTCATAATCAAGTCAAGTACATACCAAAATAGTTATGTGCTTAGACACCTAATCCAACAGTCCCCCACTTGGATAAGTCTAATAACTATTTTGCAAGTACGACTTTATAACCTGATTAGCAATCGTAGCTTTCAAAGCCACAGTTAAAATCTGACCTTATCAGTGACACGTTCTTTAAATAAGGGATCATACATTCCTCCATTCTAGATATCGTATAGACATGAGACATGGATTATAAGCATTCTCACTATCTATGTGTTTTTTCCCGATTTTCCGATTTATGACGACTGTCAATAAACTATAATTGAACACATCAACGTAGTCCAGGCTTGGCGAAGCGCTTAGGGGGTCATCACTAAATCATCGAGGGGCCCACAGATATCGCTTTTATCCCTCTTAGGGTAAAAGAAATGGATAAACTTCGACTCAAATCCTCTCTTGTAGCTACTCATCAAATCACACACAACAATTCAGAAGTATTCATGAACACTGCAGTAGACTTTTGCTATGTCTAAACGCTTTAGACAAGTTACAGTCGGATTCATGAAAGCCTAACTTCAATACCTACTTCCAAAATATTTATCGATTGTGGATGGTTTGAATAATCTTATTATTCTGGAAGTCAAAACATGCAAAGTGAAACACAAGAATAATCGAATCCAAATGGCCCCAAACTGTTGAGTATAAATAAAACACCTTTTATTTAGTCACCATATTGATCACACATTATTCATTGTATAATGTTTTAGATAATCACCTTATTACTTGAATTATAACAACAGTTGTCCCATGCTCTAAGCATGCACACTATGTTTACCTATGGTCGTTATCATTAGTATAAGAATACCAAATTCTTCCCATTATTAGAAGATGTTAGATTCTAATATTTTATGCTATGATCCTTTTGTAATGTCATAACTTCAAAGTCACCAGGACTTTGCCAATGAAATCAGAAAGTGTTGTATTGGAGATTGTTACAAGGCAATTTCATAGATATGAAGTCTAACATTCAAAGTACATTCCTTTGAACATTCTTCTTACAGAAAAGTTTCTAATCTAGACATAGATTCTTAATGTCCAACTGCCAATATGGAAACATTTCCATATTTTCCATATTACAACTCATTCAAAATAGAGTCCTATCTATTCATAATAATGTCAATATGCTCCATTCATTACTATTCTTCCAACTGCCCACAAGTGACCAATCCTTGGCGAACCTTAGATTGTCCTTGACAGTTGCTTAATTATTTTAGTCATATCCGATTCTCGTCCTTTTCCCCCCTTAATGCCCTAGTCATTTGGAAAATTTAGAACGGTCGAAGATTACAGCATATGCAATCGATCCTATACAAGAAGCGTATGTGACATGATTCATGAAAAACGTGATACTTTACCAGTTTCTTGCTATAATATTGCCATATATAGAATTCTTTTAAGTTGAACCTTTTCAAAATAACATCCATATATGTCATTTGACTAAATTTAATTAAAATTTCTCGCTCCAAGCTTTTAGATTTTGAAATGAAGTATAATATTCTATCCCTTAATTATAGCAAAACAACTTTTCAACCCCTACAACTTTGCAAAGTGAATTTTTGTTTTCTATAATTAATATCGCTAACTTGCAACACTTAAAATAATAATCATCCCACTAACATGATAGTTATATCCATACCAACATAACATTTATGCTCCCACTAGTTTTGACACGTATTCAGAAAGCAGCTGGACTTCTGGAAATCAATACTTATTGACTTCCAAATTTCATATTTCTAATACGATATGCTTTGATAAACCTTTATCTAAGCTTCTCAAAATCATACACCTTTCCTTAGATAGCTCATATGTATGTCTAAACTAATTCATAACTTATTGCAAAAGTCCTAAATGTTTAGACTAATTGCCAAATCTCCCAATTCGAACTATGAAGAGGGATGTCGTAATCATAATCAAATTTGAGAACACAAATATCAAAATTGCTATCTTCTTAAAATCTCTCTTAGTGAAAGAATTTCCTCACAATCATTTTCATGAAACGGACAGAAACCATATGACACTTAGATTTTTTGGTGTATGTGCTCCTATCTATGTGAATTTGTCATAACCATAATCATAAGATAATGTTTCTGACAAATCCAAACTCTTATGGACAAAACTTTTTCATTTTAAAATCTTGCCATCCAGGGTCCCACCATTGCTTCCAAGTTATTTAGAAGCTCACTTATACTAGTCAATGCACTTTCATTGAACAAGGTGCTTGCCTTTATGCAGTCAATTGAGAACTCGTAGAACCCATATGCCTAAGTAACTTTACTGGAATGACATAAAAACAAAATTGTGTCAACTAGTGATTATCAACAGGTTTACTCTAGATTAGTTCTTGAAACTTTTCAAGATATTTAAGACTCCCACTGGTCTCTTGACATATAAGATTCTTTTGTCAAGAAACATTTCTTGTCAAACAAATATTCAAGAGTTAGTGTGGTCTCTTATCAAGATAAGCACCTCAAACAATTGGTCGTAGTTGGTCTTTGTCTTATCCAAGACATCACAACTTACCGATTTCAAATGTACAAGAGTAATAAACTTTTCTACTCCATATATGGTGCGTGTTCTTCAACCTTTTCTTAAGATTATGCCACTCAAGTCACAATCTTGGAGTATTACTCTAAGACTTGATTTTGGAACGAAGTATGATTCACCTTTTGACATAACCATTTCAATAATTTTTGATTCCTCTTCTTAGAGGATCAATTGTGATATTGTTTCCAAATCACTAGGACGATCATAAAACATGATACTTAAGTACTCTCCCTACTTTTCAAAGTGGAGAAACTTTTATCTTTCTACATAATTCATTCTTCTTATTCATTTTGCTATTCATTGGAACTTTTCCAATGATTTAGAATCACACTTAATCTTGTAAGCATAACCATATTTACTAAACTCTTAGTAAATCATGACGAATAGTCTTATCGTTTTTGTGGTGGACTTGACAAGTGCACAACATTGTGTTCTAGTTATTTAGTCCTTCACTTGACTCATATACTTGCGTGAATAAGGAATAAGTCTTAATTTCCCAAATACGAAGGTTCTCATTCACCACACAATACAAGTTGTATGATTCCAAGTTTATCTTTCTACATAATTCATTCTTCTTATTCATTTTGGTAAATTTCTGACATTACCACAAATAACATAACCAAGAATCACATCCATTTCAACATTGCTAACAATAGAAACAAATAAACATCAATTTTCTCAAATGCCATTGTAAGGAATTAATAATAAGACAACAACCAAATTTATTTTATTTATAAAATGAGGAAAAAGCTTGTTCTTTCAACGCAATTCAAATGAAAACTATGTTATTACATATTTCTAAGCAATCTATCATAACTCTCTAAGTAGCACCTCAAAAATCCGATCATCAAGCCATGCGTTCGAAATCCATTTCTTCGCAATTAGACTTAGCCTAGTTTTCCTTTATGCTTCCTTTCTTTTCTTCGATCCTACAAAACATCAAAATGTAATCTTACCACCTTATGTATTAAGAATCTCCAAATAGGAACTTAATAGAGTTAGATAGTGGATTTACTTGCAGCAGAGTCATACATCTTTACTCTCCCTTCCTCTTGATCCTTTAGGTAGGTACGACAGCTTTGCAACCAATGCCCCTTCTCTTGGCAGTAGAAACAAGTGGACTTCTTTAGAATAACATACATGACTATCTCAGACTCAGCCTTTCTCTTGTGTAGAGAAAACTTTCCTGGACATCCAATGTTTCCATCACCAATGTCCATGGAAGTTTGGGAGGTTGACTTACAAGACACATTTTCTAGACTAGTGCGCCAAATCGTTGTTGATTCAGCAACAATAAGCAAATAAGTCAAATCAATCGGGGTCACGTCGTGATCCATCATATAGTACTCTCTAATGAATTCACTATATGAGTCGGGAAGTAACTGAAGAACCCAGTCAATAGCCAACTTCCTTGGGAAAACAACACCCATCATTTCCAACTTCTCAATGTGTGACTTCATCTCCAAGACGTGTGCACACAAAGACTTCCCATCTTCATGTCTTTTTCGCCAATTGGGCTTGAGTGATCTTAAACTTTTCAAGACTTCGAATATGTGGGTCAGGGAGAATAATAGGAGGAGGTGGAGGAAGTGAAGAATGATCTCGAGTTCCTCTATCGAATCATGGAATATCATCTTCATGTGGAAAGCTTTTTCCAAGGGATTTGGGAAGACCACAGCTAGAATCAGCCATCTACAAAAACGAGAGAAAATTCAAGTTAGTTGATTGAGTCATTAATACAAAAACCAAATGAGATATTAAATCTAGGACCCAACACAATATTCTACAACTCGGAAGTGGGATGGCATAATCCAGTTGCATAAATTTGAAGGTAGGTGAATGACGATTTATCAATTTCCACCATGAAAAACGAAAAGGCAATTTAAGTTTTAAATGAATTGAAACTCCTAGATCTTTTGATATTCATTGAACTTTTCAATGGCATGTTTAATCGCGATTATGACCTTCAAGTTTGTGACTGGGATGTCGAGGATCACAAACAAGGTGTGGATAACCATGCAAATTAGCTTGGTACTCTCGAAGATGTCTATAACCAAATGAATGTACCGGTTAACCACACATGCTCCATTGATCTATGATAATCTACAAGCTACCCATTTCCATCCTTCATTAGTCCCATATTAGTGCGCCGGTTAACCACACATGCTCCGCTAATGACCAACAAGGTGCAATATGAAATTTCATGGATTAGCACCAGCCCCACATTTTTCCTAAAGTAACTAAGATTTGGGAATTTGTAAAAGTGTTTAGTTACTTTGTATTTCATTATACTTATAATGGAAGGTTGTGTCCTATCCTACCCGTTCGGCTAACGACCCTCCACTTGTTAAGAGTGTGGTGGGTAAGAGTAGATACCCAACGACAGTCATTTTACAGGCCGCTTCCTTAAACACCCCTTATAGACCAGCTTCGTGAATGAGGCCTACTAATGTTAAGACTGACTCTTTACTCATACATATATAATATTAGACTTTTAATTTTATAAAGTATAACGGTGTATTTTACACTTTTAAAATACTAGGTGGTTTAATCTATTAATAAATTAAACTTTTAATTTGATTAATCTTAAACCATATTATTATGGATTTGTTAATTATCTCTTTTAATTGAACCATTAATTAATTTAATAAAACCATAAGGGTGTAATTTGAACTTTTCAAAACACTAGGGTTCTAGAATTTAATATTTCTAAATTAATACCTTTTAATTAAATTATAAATTCTAAACCTTAAGGGAAAATTTTAACACTTTTCAAAGTATCTTTTAGATCAAATTTGAAAAATAATTAAATATCATATAGTTAATAATTATCACATAATTTGACCTAATCAAAAAAATCTCTTACAATATAATTCAAATCAAAATACAAATAATTAATCTTTATCTTATAACACAAGTAATTATATTAAACTCACAATTATACATTGACTTGATTAACATATCAATTACCGTAGTTGAAAAATCTGATTTTAATTTGAAAAAACAATTTATGGTAATTACCCAAATCAAAATAGGGCAAAAATTTATAGATTTGGTGTCAGAACTGAGTTCACGCCGTGATCTTAGTTAGAACCCAAAAACCAATTTTTTTCAACTTTTTAATGATCAAATATAGCATCAAATACATTAGATAAACAGCTTAGGCTCTGATACAACTGATGTGTTTTGAGCATTACATCAATCCTATGGTGCACATGCAAACCTAATTCTTTGGATCTCGTTTATCTAGTTGTACATGCAATAATCATCCAAAAATCATAAACCCTAGATCTAGCATACTATAATCAAAATTAACATATGAATAGGGTAAGGAATATTACCTTGATTGTTATGTAGCAATCACAATCACAAAACTCCTTGATCTTGACTTCTAAAAGGCTAGTGCCCTAAGTGTTGTACCTCTAATGGAGTCACAAACACCACTAGCAATAATGATGAACAAGAGAGAGAGAGAGAGAAGAGACACAAAAACGTCCAAAATATTCTAAGAATGCTTAGCCACATTTTTTGGAGTCTTAAGGGTCCTTATGTAGTTGAGTCTTCTAGGGTTATCAACTTGGAAACCCTAATCCAGTTGCTTAGTCCTTAAGCAGCCCAAAGGATCCTTCCAGAAAGCACTTTGGACGATTTCTATATGGACTCTTATATATAATTCGTCCATTGCTTCCTTATGGATCCTATGCCTAACTTTGTAACTTTCTTATAATTATAGTATCAGTCCCTTTATTTAATTAATCTCTTTTGACCATAAAATTAATTCTAAATTAATTCTTGATCAATATTAATTAAACAATATGATTTCTATTTTAATATATTATTAAATCATAATTAATCATTTTTTGCTTAATTCATCCTATCAGTTGCTATGGTGATGGCAATCCAAAAAGACTATGCTCATAATCGGGTCAAGTACATACCAAAATAGTTATGGGCTTAGACACCTAATCCAATAGTTACAATAGTCAATAATTGATGACTTGCCTATGCCAATGTTGTAAAGTTCCTTCTCGTGTTTTAGGTTTAAACTTTTAACTATCTAAATTACACTTTTAATTTAATTAAATTTAAACTAATTATAATTTAATATTTATCCTTTAGGTAAATTTTAATTAAATTAATTTAAATCATTAAGGGATTAAATAATTATTTTTTATTAAATAATTAATAAAATAATTCAAATTCAATCCTAATGCAAAACCATTTTAATTTTTAAAATTAGGGTTTGGGTTTAACTAATTTTAATTATTAAAATTTTAAGGCTTTTAAAACAATAATTAAGGAAACTTGAAACCCTAAGGAACCCTAGTATTTTCGAAAATAAGGTGTGGGGGCTTGGGATTCAAGAAACCCTAACCAACTCAAAATTTCAAGGCTAAAGGGTTTAATTTCTATAAACCGTATATTTGACCCGTTCAGTATTATGAACAATCAATATAGAAATATCTAGTCTATGATACCACTGCTGGGTTTTATTGGTTATAAATCTATGCATGAGGTGGAAAATTACTTAATTCTTAAGTTCAGATGCAACCTATTTCGATCTATGTTTTCTATGTTGACAACAATAAACTATGACATCTAGAACCCTAATGGTAACTATAATCAAAATATACATAGGATTAGGGTCACATACCTTTTGATTATTATATTAAATAACTAAACAAAATTCCCTCTTGAAAACCTTGGAATGCAAGCACCAAAACTTTAGTGCCTCTAAGGGTTTGTACCCAAAACCATAGAAACCCTAGAGTTAAGGAGAAAAAGCAGAGAGGTAGAAATTTCATTCCTATGCTTATTAGGAATGTCATTAACGGAAATAATGAGCCAAGACGTCCTATTATAGTTTAGGTAACGTGTAGAAAAACTAGATTTGAATTAATTAAATAATAGATTTAATCCCAATTCAAATCCTTTCCTCATCTGCATGCAGGAGGCTGCCAGAAACCCTAAAAGAGCCTCCAAAACCATCCACCGTTGGATGGTTCTGGAATTGTCATCTTCTGTTCAACTATTGAATAATTACAATTCATCCCTTTCACCTTTAATTAATTCTAATTAATCCCAAATTAATCCTAATTACTATTTAATTAATTCCAGTTGATCTTCTATTAATTTATTAACCATATAAATTAACAAAAAATTATTTAACTATTGATCTCATGCTAATTTATTAATGACATAACAAATTAATTGATTAATTATCTATTTCCAATTAATATATTAATCACATAATATATTAACAAATCATTTCTCTCTCTCTCTCTCTCTCATAATATCATTTATAGATATTTCTGGTTATGAGGGAAACCTAAAATGAAATATGCTTCTATTTGAAAGTTTATACCAATTTAGTTATGAGTGTATACTCCATAATCCAACAAATTCTCCCGGATTTGTTTGGTTTACAACAAAAAATAGTACTGCCTCAACCCAACCTCACTATGTCAACATATGCAACAGATAAACAATAACCAGCAAGTACATGTAATCATAGAAATCTACCAATCTAATAGAATACTACGACATGGAAACATCCTATACACAAGGATACATAACAAAATCTAGTGGGTCGACATTGGTCCTTCGACCCATGAGTACAGTGAGATAAACTCACCTCAAAGTCTAGAAGATAGCTAAACTTATCAATGATCCAAATACCCACTCTATAGGTCACATATACAAAAAAATGGGACCAAGTTTCATTCCACATCTCAAAATGCCCCATTTGACCTAATGTCAAACTTAGCCAAAGTCAACGGTCAACGATAAAAAATTAACGATCAACTTCCAGCTGGCCTACGCTCGGCATAAGGTGTAGAGCCTAAGGTGGCAAAGATGGGGAAAATCAGGGCAACACCCAGTGACAGGAATTTTACGCCTTGCATAGACACCTGATGACCTAACTTCATTATCAAGTCATCAAAACTGAAGATTAACACTCCATACTTCAAGATCTATACCAAATGGATGTCTTAATGTATAAAGTCTCTGACTTTAGCCATTTGCATTCATACCAAGAGCACTCGTTCAAACCCTAGGTCCAAAAAGCCTTCTATTATTGCTCAATAGCTCATGCAAGGATGGATGAGAGTGAACGAGCTCTCATATTTATGACTTAACAAGCCTAAGAATGTCTAGGAAAGATACACGCATGGACTGGAGTAACTCATACTCATAAGAACCAAGGTTCTGGGCACAAAAGCATGGAATTATTAAGCATAACTAGATCTAACACAATACAACATCAAGGTGGAAACTTTATACCGTCTGGAGATGGATAAGTGGATAAAACTTATGGATCTACACTGAATTGAGCACCCAAGTGATTCCACAATGCTCATAGTTCTTCAAAGGTGAACACAAAACACTCCAAAGGCTCAAAAATCACAAAAATGGATTAGGGTTTCTAAGCGGTCATTGGGGAGGATGCAGGGTAAGAATGGAAAGGGCCTAATAGGGTTAAAGCCTTGAAATATGGCCCAAACCCAAAGATTAGGGTTTTGGTTCTAGGATCGTATGCCATGCGTACCCTGATCTACGTCTTGCATAGATCATTTAAATCCCTTGTCCAAATATCCTCCTACACCCAACATAGGAGACGATCCTACACTTAGCGTAGGGTAGAATTTCTTGAAACTATGTTTTTAAAATAAGTAAAAACATACCTGAAAGATCGGGTGTTACAGTTGTCCCCCACTTGAACTAGATTTGTTCCTCAAAATCCTCGGCTAAAAATAAGTCTAGATAGTGCTCAATCATCTCCATCTCGGGCTCCCAGATCCACTCGGAACCCTTCCTATGCTGCCACTGAACCTTCACCAAAGGTACCAACTTTTTACACAACGCCTTATTCTTCCTATCCAAAATAGAAACTAGCCTCTCCACATAGTTCAGGAGTTCACCGACCTGAATATCATCTAACGGAACCACCACCAAATCATCAATCACACACTTCTAAAGCATAGAAACATGGAAGGTGCTGTGAATCTGACTATGCTCCTCAATTACTTTCAATCGGTAGGCCACCTTGCCCACCCTGGCCACTACACATAACTATCTAATAAATCAAGGGCCTAATATATCCCCTCTTCCTAAAGCATATAACTGTTGGATTAGATGTCTAAGCCCATAACTATTATTGGTATGTACTTGACCCGAGAGTAGCATGGTCCATTTGGGTTGCATATCATCAGGACAATTTGTTAGGATGAACTTTTGAGAGAAGGTTATTTATGGTTTATTAATATATTATAAGTTATAGTATATTAATATGAAATCATATGTTTTAATTAGTATCGATCAAGAATTAATTTGGAATTAATTTAGTGATCAAAAGAGACTAATTAAGTCTATGGGGACTAATTATGATAATTAGTTATATTTATATGTGTTGGGCTTATGATCCATGTTGGACCAAGTTCATGTATGGATACATAAAGAGTTGGGCCACATGAACCATGGATCCTAAAACCCATGGGTATGGATTATGGGTTATACCGATGACCATTGGAATCCTACATATAAATAGGTTACTCCATAGCCAAAATCACCACTTCTTTTCTTAGAGAAATATGGAGGTGTTTTGGTGCATGGAATTCTCTCTCAAGAGCCACCTTTGTCCTAGGTGTGTTGTGATTCCTTTTGAGGCATTTCATACTATTGGTGCTAAGCTCTTAAGGCCAATTACATCAAGACTTGAAGCCACATAAAAGGTATGTTTCCCTAACTAGTATTTTATATGTTTATGTTAAAGGCATGCTAGTTATAGGTTTAATGCCTTGGAAACCATTTGCATGTATAATTAGTGAAAACATAGATCCAAGGTATTTAGGTTTGTATGCGCACCATATGATGTTGTATTATACCAAAACCCAACAGTGGTATTAGAGCCATGGGTTGTTTTCTACTATATTTGATGCAAATGTATTTTTTTTTCAAGTTGATGAAAAAAAAGAAAAAAAAAACATGAAGTTTGTCACATTTTATGATAATTACTTGATTTTAAGAAAAACTAATTATTTGTAAAATTTGAGTCACTTTACTACAAGAGTTGAATTAGGTCAATTTATTAAAAGATAGAATGATATGATTATTTTATTTGTTTGAAAAAGTTTGATCTAAGTGGTTTTAAGGAGTTACAAATTTTGTCATAAAATTTTGGAACTCAAAAGCTTTTTTTTTAAAGTTATGATCTTAAGAGTTTTGAAACTTCCATAAGTTATGGATGTGAAATGTCTCATTTATTAACTCTTTAGGTTATGAAGTCCAAGAGTCTTCAAAGGATAATTGTCAAAGTTTCAAGATTTGTATTAGTTTATATGATTATCTAATTTCTTGAAAATTGTTGATGTGAATTATCTTTACTTATGAGTTTAATCTAGATCATAGAAAAATTATTTGATTATTGTGTTAATTGGAATATTTGATCTTAATGGTTTTTGAGAACTCCATAACTTGTCCTCAAGTTATGGAAAGTGAAAAGTTTTTCTTTTTAAAGTTTCATTAAGTCTCATAGGTTATGAAAATAGAAGAGTCTTTATTTTTAATGTCATCATTAAATGATTTATTGTCTTCCATAACTTGTCCTCAAGTTATGGAACTTGAATTTTTTTTGCATTAAACCTTAATTAAACTCATAAGTTATGAAAAAGCCAAGAGTTTTGAAAGGTTTCAAAACTTGTCCTCAAGTTTTGGAATTTGTAAAGTTATACCCCATGTATACTTTAATTCGAAACTAGACCTTAGAATTTTAAAACTTAAAATTCAACCCTTATACTTTATAATATTATAAGTTAACAATATTTATATATATGTATAAGAGTAAAGTCAGTCTTACCGTTAGTAGGCCTCATTCACGAAGTCGGTCTATAAGGGGGGTATAAGGTTACTGCCTATAAAATGGCAGTTTAATGGGTGTCCACTCTCACCCACCGCTTCCTTGACCGGTGGAGGGTCGTTAGCCGAACGGGTAGGACAAGGACTATAATTCTCCCTTCATTAAAAGTATTAATGATAAATACTAAATAACTAAACCTTTTATAAATACCCAATCTTAGTTACTTAGGAAAATGTAAATAAGGTGATAATCCATGAAATTACAATTTGCATTTTCTTTAAGTCGGTTAGTGGAGCGTGTGTGGTTAACCGGCACACTAATTTGTATTTAACAAGGTAGGCAAAGGGTAACTTAATGTTTATCATTGTATCGATGGAGCGTGTGTGGTTAACCGGCACATCGATTGAGGGGTAAACACTTAAGGGTGCCAAGTAATTTGCATGGTTACTTCACACCTTGTTTTGTGATCCTCGGCATCCCAGTCACAAAACCTAAAGGGCACACTCGAGATTGAAACATGACATTGAAAAGTTCAATGAATCTCAAAAGATCTAGGAGTTTCAAATCCAATTAAAACCTAATAAATTATTTCGTTTTTCATGGTGGAAATTGGTGAATCGTCATTCACCTACCTTCAAATATTCTATAGCTTGGATTACGACATCCCTCTTCCAAGTTATAAAATAGTTTGTTGGGTCCTAGCCTTAATATTTCATATTGGGTGTTATATTAAGGACTTTAAATCAACTATCTTGAATATCTCCCAAAAGATGTCTAGTTCATACATTTATGATCTTCCCAATTATATTGGAACTTCACTTCCTCCACCTCCTCCAATTATTCTCCCTAACCCACAAGTTCAAGGTCACTCAAGCCCTATTGGCAAGGCAAGGGCTAGGTGTGATCACATCTTGGAGATGAAGTCACATACTGACAAGCCGGGAGAGTTGGGTGTCAAAGTCTTAAGAAAGTTAGTGGTTCAATCAGTTTCTAAGTCACATAGTGAGTTCCTTGGGACTCCTATGAAACAGACTATGACAAGACCCTTAATGATCTTATCTATTTGCTTGGTGCTGCTAAATCAGAAATGATTTAGTGTACTAGTAAAGCAAATTTGATTAGGAGATCAACTTCCCAAAACTTTATGGACAGGGACAATAGTGACATAGGAAATCCAGAAAAAGCATTCTCTTCCTAATGGAAAGGGATCGGCCATAGTCAAATCGGTTGACCAAATGGTAAAGAGAAAAGCTAAGTCTGAGATAGTCCCATGTACTATTACCTAAGGGTCCATATGGTACTATTGCCAAAAGGAAAGGGCATTGGTTGCGAAGCTGTCAATTTTACCTGAAAGATCATAAGGCTAGTAAAGTCAATAAGTTTGACTCTATTTCAGGTAAGGTCCACTATGTAACTCGGTTAAGTTTCTATTTTGAGATTCTTATTACAAGATGTGACTGGGTCACATATTGATGTTTAAGAATCAAAGGAAAAGTGAAGGAAACTTAAAGAAAAAGTATGTTGAATCTGATCGCGAAGATGGATTTCTATCGCTTGATTGAAGATGGATTCTTGAGCTACTCTTAGGAGTTATGATAGATTGCTAGGAAACAAGTAATAACATAGTTTTCATTTCAAGTTACATTGTAAGGAAAAAGTTTTTTCTGCATTTTAAAATAAATAAAAGTTTGTTTTACTTTATTTTTGTCTCCTTACAATGGCATTCATGAAAACTTGATGTTTGTATGTTTATAGCAATATTGGAAATATGAATTTGATTCGTTCATTTGTGGTAGTGTCTAAATTTATTTAATAAGGAAAGATTCTCATCACCCAAGTTTCAATTCGACCAAAACTTGGAATCATGCAAGTTGTATAGTATGATGAATGAGAACTTTCGAGCATTGGAAGAATTAAGACTAACTACTTGTTCACATGGATGTGTGAGTCAAGAGAAGGACTAAGGGATCAAGTACACTTTCATGTGCACTTGTCAAAGTCCACCAAAAAAGATGGATAAGACTATTCGTCATGATTTACTAAGGTTTAGTAAATATGATTATACTTAAAAGCTTAACTATAATTCTGAAACATTGGAAAATTTTCAATGTATGACAGAACGAATAAGAAGAATCAAATTACGCAGAAGGATAAAAGTTTCTCAAATCTGAAAAGATGGGAGAGTACTTTAGTATCATGTTTTAAGGTTATCTTAATGATTTTGGGACCTTATCACAATTCATCCTCTAAGTACATTCTGATAGTTAAGAAGAGGAGTTATGAATTATTGAAGTGCTTAAATCAAGAAGATGATTCATACTTCATTCCAAAACAATTCATAGAGTTATACTCTAAGATTGTAACTTGAGTGACATGTCTTAAAGAAGGTTTAAAACACTTGTCAAATATAAGAGTAAAAGTTTTCTACTGTTGTACATTTGAAATTGGTAAGTTGTGATGTTTTGTATAAAACAAAGACCAACTAAGCCTAATTGTGTTAACTGTCTGTCTTGATTAGAATCCACACTATCTCTTGAATATTTGGTAAGAAAGTCGTATAGGTCAAGGAGACTGTGGGAGTCTAAAAGATCCTGAAAAAGGTTTCAAGAAGTAATCAAGAATAAAACCTGTATTTCATCACTAGCACACAAGTAGAGGTTTATAACCTATCGCGTTGACATTTCTGTCCCCATTCCAGTTAAGTTGGCTCTACATTTGAGTTCTACATGTTCTCAATTGTTTTCATAACTACTTGGAAGCAATGGCAGGCCCTTGAGCTGCCAGGTGGCAAGAAGTTAAGATTGCACAAGTTCAATCCATATGAGTTTGGATTTGTCATTATCCTTGTCTTGTGACTATGGTTTTGACAATTCACATGGATAAGAACACATACACCATTAAATCTAAGTGTCATAAGGTTTCTCTTCGATTCATGAAAATGATGGTAAGGAAACTCTTTCACTAAGTAGATTTTGAGTAGATAGCAATTGTGGGAATGACAAAAGGTCTAAACATTATGATTACGGCATCCCTCTTCATAATTGTTTAGACACACATGTGATCTATCTAAGAGAGGTGTATGATATTGATAAAGTCTTATCAAGGAAATCTAGTATTAGAAATCTGAACTTTGGTAAGAAAGTCAATAAAGTATTGATTTCTAGAAGTTCAGTTGATTTCTGGGTACATGTCATAGCTACTGGGAGCATAAGTGTTATGCTAATAATCATCATGTTAGTAGGAGCATGATAATTATGATAAGTATTGCAAGTTATCAATGTTAATTATAGAAAACAAAAGTTTCAACTCGTGAGGTTGCAGGGGTTGAAAAAGTTGTTTTGCTATAATTAAGGGAGAGGAAATTATACTTCATCTCAAATCTAAAAGCTTAGATTGAGGTCTTAATCGTATTTAGTCAAGAATATATATGAATTTCATGTTGGGATGGCTCAACATAAGGAAATTCTATATATGGGTTCATTATTTGCGTTCTAAAATTCGATTATGATTACGTCATCCCTTTTCATAATCTGAATTATGAGAACTTGGCAAATAGAAATGGAAATATTATAGCAAAAGACTAGTTTAGTCTTTATGTGAGACATCATGAATTGTGTCCCATATGCTTCGGATATAGGATCGATTACATGTGCTATATTCGCTCTTTCTAAGTTTTTCCAAATGCCTGGGGCATGAAGAATGGAAAAAGGTCTAGAAATTGATATGACTAAAATGATTAAGCAATTGTTAAGGACAATCTAAGGTTTACCAAAGATTGGTTGCTCAAGGACAGTTGGAAGTATAGTATTAATTCTGGAAGGACCATATTGACATAATCTGTAAGGAGGCAACTCTTGTTCAAAAGTGATAGTCAAAATGGAATATAGAAATGCTTCAAAGTTAGAAAGTATTCAATATGTATGATTAGGAAACTTAATGCAAGAAGGATGTTTCCAAGGAGTTGATCGCCTTTGGAATACTCTGTAATGATTGTTGCCAAGTCTTTGTGAATTTGTGCATAATCATTACAAGAGGATCAATGCATATAAGTTTAGAATCTAACAGATTTCAGTAAATGGCATGCATTTGGAATTCTTGCATCTGTAGTAAGATTTGGGACTGTGAAATGAGAATCATTGGAGTTATGTTGTGGGATGACTAGTGTTTAGAAAAACATAGTGTACATGCTTGGAGCATGGGACAAATGTTGTTTTAATTCAAGAATAAAGTTGATAGTTGAAACAGTATACAATGAATAATGTGTAATCATATGGTGATAAATAAAAGGTGTTTTATTTATATTCATAAGTTCTGAGACCATATTGGATTCGATTATTATTGTGTTTCACTTTGCATGTTTTAACTTCTAGAATAACTAGGTCATTGTTCTTATTGACTAAGTTATTCAAACCATCCACAGTCGGTCATATGTTGGAAGTAGATATGAATCAAGACTATCATGAGTTGGGTTTGTAGAGGTCTAAGATGTTGGACAAGGTGGTGCTACAACAGTCATGAGTGCTCATAAGTTCTGAGTACTGGATTCAACCCGCGCTCATTGGAATCACTTCATGGATTTTATCACGAGTGATCATGAGACGATAATATCTTATATTCTTCAAACCTAGAGATACGAGTTGTTACTATGAGTTGGTTATACATTGATTGCACGAAAACACATTGGTAACTCGATGTTATAGAACGTGCCTTTATGTATGATTTAACAAGTAGTAGAACAAGCCATATGAGTCGAATTTTATCCATTCCTTTTACCTTCGGGATAAAAGCGATATCTGTGGGCCCCTCGATGATTTGATGATGACAAATGGAAGTGCTCGGCCAGGCCATGACTGATTTGATTTGTTCAATTAGTCAGTCATCATAAATCGGAAATCGGGAAACAACAAATGGACAGAGAGAATGATTATAATCCATGTCTCAGTCCATATGATATCTAGAATGGAGGAATATATGATCCCTTATCTAATGGACATGTCATTGATTTGTTCAGATTTTGACAGCGGCTTTAAGAGCTACGATTGCTAGTCGGGTTATGAAGTCGTACTTGCAATCATAGTTTTAGACTTCTCCAAGTGGGAGACTGTTGGATTAGATGTCTAAGCCCATAACTATTATTGATATGTACTTGACCCGAGAGTAGCATGGTCCATTTGGGTTGCATATCATCAGGACAATTTGTTAGGATGGACTTTTGAGAGAAGGTTATTTATGGTTTATTAATATATTATAAGTTATAGTATATTAATATGAAATCATATGTTTTAATTAGTATCGATCAAGAATTAATTTGGAATTAATTTAGTGATCAAAAGAGACTAATTAAATCTATGGGGACTAATTATGATAATTAGTTATATTTATATGTGTTGGGCTTATGATCCATGTTGGACCAAGTTCATGTATGGATACATAAAGAGTTGGGCCACATGAACCATTGATACTAAAACCCATGGGTATGGATTATGAGTTATACCGATGACCATTGGAATCCTACATATAAATAGGTTACTCCATAGACAAAATCACAACTTCTTTTCTTAGAGAAATATGGAGGTGTTTTGGTGCATGGAATTCTCTCTCAAGAGCCACCTTTGTCCTAGGTGTGTTGTGATTCCTTTTGAGGCATTTCATACTATTGGTGCTAAGCTCTTAAGGCCAATTACATCAAGACTTCAAGCCACATAAAAGGTATGTTTCCCTAACTAGTATTTTATATGTTTATGTCAAATGCATGCTAGTTATAGGTTTAATGCCTTGGAAACCATTTGCATGTTAATTAGTGAAAACATGGATCCAAGGTATTTAGGTTTGTATGGGCACCATAGGATGTTGTATTATACCAAAACCCGACAATAACACCCTTCCAAGGGAATACCTTCAGGAAACCATGTCCTTAACCTAGAACTGTAGCTCGGATCATCGTCCATCAACATAAATCTTATGTGAGCTCTGAGTCGTGTGCAACCTATGACTTATCTGTTGGATCAACTCTGTTATCTGGAGGGCAACTTCAATCCAACCCATGACACTGTGGTCGACCTCTCACCAAAACACTGAATTATGACACTTTCTACCATACATAAGCTCGTACAACGGTGCATTAATATTATAATGATAGTTGTTGTTAGAAGAAAACCCAGCTAGGAGAAGGTAGGTGTAACGCCCGCAAATCTGGGCTAGTCAAATTAGAGGCAATAGGGGTCGAAAACGACTTTTCGACAAAAGATTATTTAGAATAAATAATCTTAACCAAGTTGTAGAGTATGTTACAAGGTTTTCGTACATATAAAGAACGCCGAAAACCGAGTTATAACGAAAAAGTTATGACCCGTTGAAGTTTCGCGATAGAACCGGCACGATACGGGGAAGCGTAAATAGTGAATTTACGATAGAGCGAGATTTAGCCTTAGCGATCTAAACGAAAGTCGTAGAATATGTTAAACTAAGAATATCGACAAATAGAATGCCCAAATCTGACTTCGTATGAGGAAGTTATGATTTTTCTAAGATTTAGCATAGCAGTGCACAGCCCGAAATCTGAATTTTAGATCGGTCGATTTTTAGCCGACGAGATCTAAATGAAAGTTGTAGTACTCGTAAATACCAACGCGTGGATATAAAGAACGTCGATAATAGAGCTCGTATGCAAAAGTTATGGACGAAGCTTAGTCCCTACTTTTCGAGCGCGGCGAATTCGATACAGTTTTGTAAATACGAGATAGAATGAGAATTAGCCAACGGGGTCTAAATGAGAGTTGAAGATCTCATTAATAGGAACTCAACGGTAAAAAGACAGACAAAAATGGAGCTCGTATGCGAAAGTTATGGACGAAGCTTAGTCCCTACTTTTCGAGCGCGGCGAATTCGATACAGTTTTGTAAATCCGAGATAGAATGAGAATTAGCCAACGAGGTCTAAATGAAAGTTGAAGATCTCATTAATAGGAACTCAACGGTAAAAAGACAGACAAAAACGGAGCTCGTATGTAAAAGTTACGGACGAAGCTTAGAGACTACTTTACTATAAAACTCCTATAAATACAAGGGTGAACTCCTCATATTTTCTTCACACCATAAGCCTCTTTTTCTCTCTCTAACTTCTCTCTAGCCTCCCTAAAACCCTCCCAAGTCTACGGAACCTCCCTAGCACGAGAAGAAAGCCCCGGAGCGCCCGACGGCTCCGAGAAGAAAAGCTTTCGGCTTGGAAACGCTACTCCAGCGAAGCCCGATTTTTAATAAAAACCCGCTGTAAGTGAGCTACGCCTATACTATATTTATTATAGATTTTATTTAATTATAGTAACATTATTAGGACCTTAAAATAATTATTTGGGCTATTATTATGAGTTATATTGAGTGTTATTTAACGCTTATATAATAGTAATAATAGCTAGACTATTAATTAGTCGTGGTTAACGTTAAAAACTAAACCCTAGTGGTATTGATACTAGGTTTTGTCAACGAAAATTGTTTTGAGATAACGAAGTGCTGTCTGAGTTCGGAATCACCACCTAATCAGGTGAGTGCATGGTCTCTTTCATCTTACACATAGATATGAAGTATTTTAATATAAATTACGTGTTATGTGTGCATATTGTCTGAATACTTGTTGTCTATGCTGGTGAAAGAGTTCTATACATGTTTTAAATGATGTAAACTGTATAAAGTATTTTATATCTACAAAATATGTTGGGTAAAACATGGGTAGATGAATGATGATGGATAAAAGCTGAAATAGAGGAACATTAGTAGTACGGACCTAGTGCCCTATAGGTATACATTGGCAGCAGTGGACCTAGTACCCTATAGATGAGCACTGGCAGCTGCGCCACAACCTGTAGATGATTTAGATCTACGGTAAACATCCTAGCAGCTGCGCTCTAAGGATAGTATCGGCAGTTGCGCCTAATAGGGAGCCTTATGACCATGACAGTAGTGTTTAAAGATCAATACCGGCAGAAGCGCCTCATAGAAAATGTCCTAATTCTGGCAGCTGAGCCTAAGTGACAATATTAGCAGCTGCGCTTGACCAATGTGTCATTGGCAACAATGGACTTCATGTTGTTTCCTTAGGATGATCCTTAGGAATGAATGAATGAGAAATAGCTGATTCTTAGGGTAGATCCTTAAGAATAAAGAAGATAATGGGGATGGGTAATTGGGTTGATTGTTTGATTGTTTAAACATAATAATTATATTATTGTGGGTTGAAAACCCTATGTACTCACCAGGTTTCCCAACCTGACCCACTCAGTTTATTTATATCACAGGTGTTGATATGAAGTGACATTACACTGAGAGATTTAAAGAGATGTAGATCACTAGTGTAAATAATTGTAAGTTCTGTTTATGCTTATGTTTCTGTATTAATGATGACATCCCAAACGTTTTAAAATGAAATAAATACGTTTCTTCGAAAAAATGTTTTAATAACGTATTTACCATGTTTTTCTGGGAACAAATTCCGCAACATTTTTATAAAATGAAGTACTCTGATTTTTATAAAGCATAAACAACATCGGTCTTTTTTGGCCGTGAAAATGGGGATGTCACAGTTGGTATCAGAGCATTACTTTAAGCGAACTAGCAATATGGATTTATTTCTAGACTTAAACTTAGAATGTTAAGCGATGATTGTGAGGTGTGAGCACTAGATTATTTTAGGAATTGTGCCTAAAATGCTTTTATGTGCTAAATGCTTGTGCCTGATATGCTATTATTTGTTCGGATCTATGGTCTGTTGCCGACCGGATCTGGAAAGCTTATGTGTTTAGGATTCTAAGCGTTTAACTACGATATTAGAACTAGCATATAAACGTTTCGGAGTGATAATAATGATTTAAACGTCAATCATAAGTAAAGATCTAGATTCACCTTATTCGGTGTATAGATCAAGATGGCAAGAACCCGTAGCGGAAACGTGAATGCAAATGGGAACCGAGGTCAACCCCCAGCGATTGAGCAAATACCGGTTGTGGTAGCCGCTGCTGAGCCAATAACGATGGCCGGAGTGCAAGCGATGATCCAAGCGATGTTGGATCGTCAAATGGACGAAACCAGACGTTTGCTCCAGCAAAATCGAGAGGAAGCGACTATTCAGATCGAACAGCCCAAGTTGAACGAAGGGCAGACTGAGGAAGGAAACTACAGTGGGACTGTTGGTCAAGTCAACCCACCAATAGTTCGACAAAACAACCAAGATGACGAAGTCGAGAGGAATGGATGCAAGTACAAGGATTTTCTGACTTGCAAGCCATCGACTTTCACTGGAAAGGAGGATCCGATCGGGGTCATGGATTGGATCTCGGAGATGGAATTAGCTTTCATGACGTGCGGTTGCAAGGGAAAACAGCAGACCACGTTTGCAGTGCGTCAGTTTCGAGGAGGTGTTGTACGATGGTGGAATACCTTGGGAAAGACGTTGAGCCCCAATGAGCCCCTACAACTAACATGGGTAGAATTTCTGGTGCATTTCAAACGTAGGTACTGCTCAGCCCAAAATCTGCTCGAGCTAGAAAACCAATTCCTTACCTTAAAGAAAGGAAGCATGTCTATTGATGAATACACCAACAACTTCACAGAGAAGATGGAGTTCGCCTTACGTCTTGTTCCGGATGAGCTGACAAAAATTGACAAGTACGCAAAAGGACTTCCATGGGAATATGCAGTGCCAGTGCGTCAGGCACCTACTTTGGAGGCAGCTATCTGGGCTGCCAAGTCGGTTGAGGAGATGATCAAGGGAAGAGCCGCCAACAAGACCGAGGTTGGCGAAAAGAGGAAGTTTGAGGGGTCTGCGAAGCCCGATGAGAGAAGCAAATCAAGTACCAGGAAGTTTAGAGGAGGAGGGAGTGAAGAAAGATGGTGCGAGAAGTGCCAAAAGAAACACTCTGGAAAATGCAGTGAGGAAGTAACTTGTTTCAAGTGTGGGAAGCATGGGCATTATGCCAACGAGTGAAATTCAATAAAAGGGTGTGTTACGAATGTAATGAGGAAGGACACTTCAAGCAAGATTGCCCAAAGAGAGAGAGGGGGCTACAAAGCCAAATGTGCCGCCAAAGCCAAAGGCGAGAGCATTTCAAATGATCCTTGACGAAGCAGATGACAATGCGAGGATTCAGGAGTGACAACTTGACATCCAAAGATCGAGTTATGAAGTAGCCATAGAATCGTATGATGTAGCCTGTTAGAGACATAGTCTAGGGTGAACTTGAACACCTATGTAATAGTTTCAAGGAATAATAAAAAAACCTTCGTTTTGATATCTGATGTGTTAAGCTGTTATATGATTTTCTTGTGTGGTGACTTGGAAAACTGTGGGACAATACCTGAGACGAGTATGAGTAGGTGTGAATGGTAGTAGAGGCCTATACTACCGGAAGCACAGGACTCACACTTGGATCAGGGAAAGTCACAAGGTTACCAAGAAGCTAGTAATTGATTTCGTTTTATTCAAGTGTGTTGTTACCATCGTTTCGGTAATGACTAAGAAGATTGTTGATATTCCGACCCTAGTGGTCATATCGAATCAAGTCCGACTACGATGAGTATGTTGTGTGGTTCAAAGAACCAAGTTTGATGTAGCGTCCGACTTAAACCAAACGGTTGAAATCAAAGCGATCAATAGAAGTATCGAACTCGTTGTTAAAGAAGTTGGTGGCTAGAAATGCCTAATGTTAAAGTGTGATTATATCACATTAGAACATGAAGGAAGGCATAGTCTGTTTTAGAATTTAACTCTAAGAGACCTAAGTCTAAGTGTTGCAACATACGATGATAGGTCATTAGAATATGATACATCGATCTATATTAGTAATAAAAGAACTTATCTCAAGTCCCTATCCAGCAGGGATCGAGATTGTGACTTGAAGGTCATAATTTGGAGTCTAACCTGAGGTAGAGAGCAGGTGCACGATCGAGTACAGTTACAGTCAATGAGTTTAAGAGATAAAATTGAAGGAATGTAGAAGTTATAATTATTACCTAGGATGAAGAGATGACGTATGGAGTCATTATACGACCCTGTTTTGTTGATGATTCCGGGACGTAATCATCCTAAGGGGGAGATAATTGTAACGCCCGCAAATCTGGGCTAGTCAAATTAGAGGCAATAGGGGTCGAAAACGACTTTTCGACAAAAGATTATTTAGAATAAATAATCTTAACCAAGTTGTAGATTATGTTACAAGGTTTTCGTACATATAAAGAACGCCGAAAACCGAGTTATAACGAAAAAGTTATGACCCGTTGAAGTTTCGCGATAGAACCGGCACGATACGGGGAAGCGTAAATAGTGAATTTACGATAGAGCGAGATTTAGCCTTAGCGATCTAAACGAAAGTCGTAGAATATGTTAAACTAAGAATATCGATAAATAGAATGCCCAAATCTGACTTCGTATGAGGAAGTTATGATTTTTCTAAGATTTAGCATAGCAGTGCACAGCCCGAAATCTGAATTTTAGATCGGTCGATTTTTAGCCGACGAGATCTAAATGAAAGTTGTAGTACTCGTAAATACCAACGCGTGGATATAAAGAACGTCGATAATAGAGCTCGTATGCAAAAGTTATGGACGAAGCTTAGTCCCTACTTTTCGAGCGCGGCGAATTCGATACAGTTTTGTAAATACGAGATAGAATGAGAATTAGCCAACGGGGTCTAAATGAGAGTTGAAGATCTCATTAATAGGAACTCAACGGTAAAAAGACAGACAAAAATGGAGCTCGTATGCGAAAGTTATGGACGAAGCTTAGTCCCTACTTTTCGAGCGCGGCGAATTCGATACAGTTTTGTAAATCCGAGATAGAATGAGAATTAGCCAACGAGGTCTAAATGAAAGTTGAAGATCTCATTAATAGGAACTCAACGGTAAAAAGACAGACAAAAACGGAGCTCGTATGTAAAAGTTACGGACGAAGCTTAGAGACTACTTTACTATAAAACTCCTATAAATACAAGGGTGAACTCCTCATATTTTCTTCACACCATAAGCCTCTTTTTCTCTCTCTAACTTCTCTCTAGCCTCCCTAAACCCCTCCCAAGTCTACGGAACCTCCCTAGCACGAGAAGAAAGCCCCGGAGCGCCCGACGGCTCCGAGAAGAAAAGCTTTCGGCTTGGAAACGCTACTCCAGCGAAGCCCGATTTTTAATAAAAACTCGCTGTAAGTGAGCTACGCCTATACTATATTTATTATAGATTTTATTTAATTATAGTAACATTATTAGGACCTTAAAATAATTATTTGGGCTATTATTATGAGTTATATTGAGTGTTATTTAACGCTTATATAATAGTAATAATAGCTAGACTATTAATTAGTCGTGGTTAACGTTAAAAACTAAACCCTAGTGGTATTGATACTAGGTTTTGTCAACGAAAATTGTTTTGAGATAACGAAGTGCTGTCTGAGTTCGGAATCACCACCTAATCAGGTGAGTGCATGGTCTCTTTCATCTTACACATAGATATGAAGTATTTTAATATAAATTACGTGTTATGTGTGCATATTGTCTGAATACTTGTTGTCTATGCTGGTGAAAGAGTTCTATACATGTTTTAAATGATGTAAACTGTATAAAGTATTTTATATCTACAAAATATGTTGGGTAAAACATGGGTAGATGAATGATGATGGATAAAAGTTGAAATAGAGGAACATTAGTAGTACGGACCTAGTGCCCTATAGGTATACATTGGCAGCAGTGGACCTAGTACCCTATAGATGAGCACTGGCAGCTGCGCCACAACCTGTAGATGATTTAGATCTACGGTAAACATCCTAGCAGCTGCGCTCTAAGGATAGTATCGGCAGTTGTGCCTAATAAGGAGCCTTATGACCATGACAGTAGTGTTTAAAGGTCAATACCGGCAGAAGCGCCTCATAGAAAATGTCCTAATTCTGGCAGCTGAGCCTAAGTGACAATATTAGCAGCTGCGCTTGACCAATGTGTCATTGGCAACAATGGACTTCATGTTGTTTCCTTAGGATGATCCTTAGGAATGAATGAATGAGAAATAGCTGATTCTTTAGGTAGATCCTTAAGAATAAAGAAGATAATGGGGATGGGTAATTGGGTTGATTGTTTGATTGCTTAAACATAATAATTATATTATTGTTGGTTGAAAACCCTATGTACTCACCAGGTTTCCCAACCTGACCCACTCAGTTTATTTATATCACAGGTGTTGATATGAAGTGACATTACACTGAGAGATTTAAAGAAATGTAGATCACTAGTGTAAATAATTGTAAGTTCTGTTTATGCTTATGTTTCTATATTAACGATGACATCCCAAATGTTTTAAAATGAAATAAATACGTTTCTTCGAAAATGTTTTAATAACGTATTTACCATGTTTTTCTGGGAACAAATTCCGCAACATTTTTATAAAATGAAGTACTCTGATTTTTATAAAGCCTAAACAACATCGGTCTTTTTTGGCCGTGAAAATGGGGATGTCACAGTAGGAGTCCCAACTCCCACCAATATTGATAACCCAAACCCTCAACATATCCTTGAGCGTATGAATGGTCCTCCCACTCTGACCATCAGTATGTGGCTAATCATCAGTACTAAAATGTAGTCTCATACCCCACTCCTCATGAAATCTCTGTTAAAACCGAGAAGTAAATCATACATCATGATCAGATACTATAAAAACCAGTACTCCATGATGAACAAAAATCTCGCACACATACACATCGGCCAATTTCTCGGCCGAGGAACTCTCCCGAATAGCAAGAAAGTGGGCACTCTTGGACAAATGATTGATAATGATCTAAATAACATCGAATCATGTGGCTGTCCTTGGCGGCTTGGTGATGAAATCCAAGGAGTTATCTGCTCCCATTTCCACATGGGAATCTCCAAGGGATGCATCTTACCATGCATCCTGTAGTACTCTGCCTTGACCATCTGACAGGTCAAGAATCTCTCTGCAAATCATGCTATATCCCGCTTCAAGCATGGCCTCCTATAACTGAGTATCAAGTCTCGATACATCTTTGTGGCTCCAGGATGGATCGAACACCTGGACTTGTGCGCCTCCCCCATCATTCTCTAACGGACCCCGCGAGATATTAGGACCCATACCCGACCATTGAGTCAAAAGGCCGCTAGTATCGGTGGCAAACCTATCAATCATACCTATGATTTTCTCCTTCTTCAAATTCTCCATCATGATTCCCTCGTCCTGAACCTCGCTGATCAAATCAAAAAGTGGTGAGTTAATGGTAACCCTAAAGCTTTGGATCTAGTTTGTCTAATGAACATGCGATAATCATCCATAGCTTATAAACCGTAGATCTAGCATATAGAAATTGATATTATTATAAAAAAAGGGTTTAGATCTTACCTTGATTGTAATGTAGCAATAACAATCTCTATTCGTCTTGATCTTGACTTTTGAATGCTTAGTGCCTCAAATGTTGCACCTCTAATGGAGTCACAAACACCATGAACAACAAGATGACTTAGGAGAACGACGAGGAGCACCAAAAACGTCTAAGAACCCTTAGTGATTACTTCCACACGTTTTTTGGGGCCTTAGGGATTCCTTATATAGTTAGTCTATTAGGGTTATCAAACAAAGAAACCCTAATCTGACTGTTTAGGCCCTAAGCAGCCCATGGACTCCCTCCTTAGAGGTCTTGGACAAATTCTTATGGGTTTCCCCATAGATTTTGTCCACTCCAACCTCTATGGAGTCCATTAGCCCATTTATGGAACTATTTTAATTACAATATCAATACCCTTTATTTAATTATTCTCTTTTAGCCACCAAATAAATTCTTATTAATTCTTGACTAATATTAATTAAATAATATTATTTCTCTTTTAATATATTATTCACATAAGATATTAATAAATAAAAATTAATCCTCTTTCTCCTTAGTTCATCCTATCAGTTGCTATGGTGAAGGCAACCCAGAAGGACCATGCTCACAATCGGGTTAAGTACATATCAAAATAGTTTTGGGCTTACACACCTAATCCAACAGTCTCCAACTTGAATAATTCTAATAACTATTTGCATATGACTTCAGAACCTGATCAACAATTGTAGCTTTAAAAAGTCGCTGTCAACTCTGATCTTATTAGTGACACGTCCTTTAGATAGGGGATCATATATTCCTCCATTCTAGATATCATATTAACTGAGACATGGATTTCAATCATACTCTCTATTCATATTTTGTTATCACTAAATCATTGAGGGGCCCACATATATCGCTTTTATCCCACTTTGGGTAAAAGGAACGGATAAACTTTGACTCAATGCTCGCTTGTACCTACTAATCAAATCACACACAACAATATGTTTTATAACACCAAGTTACCAGTGTGTTTATATATTATCAATGTGCAACGGACTTGTAGAATACAACTGACACGTCTCAGTTTCAAGAATATAAGATATTATCGTCTCACCAATCACTCGTGATAAATCCATGAAGTGATCCAAGTGAGCGTGGGTTTAATCCAATGCTCAAATCTTATTCATAAGCACTCATGAATGTTGCATCAAACTTTTGCTATGTCTAATACACTTTAGAAAAATTTAGAAACCAATTCATGACAATCTTCTTTCATACCTACTCCCAAAGTATGAGCGACTGTGGAACGTTTGAATAATATTATTATTCAGGAAGTCAAAACATGCAAAGTGAAACACAAGAATAATCGAATCCAATATGGTCCCAAACTTTTGAGTATAAATAAAACCATTTTTAACTTATGACCTTAATCATAACAACAGTTGTCCCATGCACCAAGCATGCATACTCTGTTTACCTATGGTTCATACTTTGTGAAATAGATCAATTGAAAACATTTCCAATGATGCTCATTTCACAATCTCTAATCCTTATCGTTAGTGTAAGAACATAAAATTCTCGTAACTACTAGAATATGTTAGATTCTGACATTTTATGAAATTATCCTTTTGTAATCTTATTGCACAAAAGTCACCAAGAATTTGTCAACGAAATTACAAAGTGCTATATTGGAGATTGTTAGAAGACAATTCCATAGATGTGAACTCTCACATTCAAAGTACATTCCTTTGAACATCCTTCTTGTATTAAAGTTTCTAATCTAGACATAAATGCTTAACGTCCAACTCCTAATATGGAAACATTTCCATATTTGCCATATAACAATTTATTGTGAATAGAGTCTTATCTATTCATAATAATGTCGATATGGTCCATTCATTACTATACCTCCAACTGCTCATAAGCGACCAATCCTTAGTGAACCTTAGATTTTCATAAACAGTTGTTCAATTATTTTAGTCAAACCGGCTCTTGTCCCTTTTTCCTATTAATGCCCTAGGCATTTGGAAAATTTTAGAACGGTTGAATATTACAACATATGCAATCGATCCTATACCCGAAGCATATGGGACACGATTCATAATGAAAAACGTGATACTTTACCAGTTCCTTGCTATAATATTGCCATATATATAATCCTTTTAAGTTGAATCTTTTCAACATAACGTCCATATATGTCCTTTGACTAAATTTGATTAAAATTTCTCGATCCAAGCTTTTAGATTTCAAAACGAAGTATACTATTCTCTCCCTTAATTATAGTAAAATAACTATTCAACCTTTGCAAATTGAAACTTTGTTTTCTATAATTAATATTTCTAACTTGCAACACTTAAAATAATAATCATGCTCTCACTAACATGATAATTATATCCATACCAACATAACATTTTATGCTTACACTAGCTTTGACACGTATTCAAAAAACATTTGCACTTATAGAAAGCAATACTTGTTGACTTCCAAATTTCATATTTCTAATATGATATGCTTCGATAAGCCTTTATGTAAGCTTCTCACCCTCATACACCTTTCCTTAGATAACTTATATGTGTGTCTAAAAAAATTCAACACTTATAGCAATAAGTCTTAAATGTTCAAATTAATTGTCAAATCTCACAATTCGAACTATGTAGAGGGATGTCGTAATCACAATCAAATTTGAGAATGCAATTTACACAACAGCTAACTCCTTAAAATCTTAATGGTGAAAGCGTTTCCTCACAATCATTTTCATGAAGGAGAGAAACTTTATGACACTTAGATTTTATGGTGTATGTGTTCCTATCCATGTGAATTTCTCATAACCATAGTCATAAGATAATGTTTGTGACAAATCCAAACTCTTATGGACAGAACTTGTTCATTCTTAATTTCTTGCCATCAAGGGTCCCACCATTGCTTCCAAGTTATTTAGAAGCTTACCTATACTAGTCAACGTACTTTCATTGAATAAGGTGCTTGCCCTTATGCAATCAATTGAGAACTCGTAGAACTCATATGTATAAGTAACTTTACTGGAATGGCATAGAAATAAAATTGTGTCAACATGATAGGTTACAAACCTCATGTCGTGCACTAGTGTCTAATAGGTTTACTCTTGATTAGTTCTTGAACCTTTTTCAAGATCATTTAGACTACCACTGACCTCTTGACATATAAGATTCTCTTGTCAAGAAACATTTCTTTACAAACAAATCTTGAAGAGTCAGTGCGGATTCTTATCAAGACAAACCACCACACACAATTGGTCTTAGTTGGTCTTTGTCTTATCCAAGACATCACAACTTACCAATTTCGAACGTGCAAGAGTAAGAAAAGAATTTTCTGTTTCACATTTGATGTGTGTGTTAGAACTTCTTAAGATGTGTCACTCAAGTCACAATCCTGGAGTATGACTCTAAGACTTGATTTTGGAACGAAGTATGATTCACCTATTGATTTAACCATTTCAACAATTTTCAATTCCTCTTCTTAGCTATACCAGTGCACTATGGATTACCTAGAGGATCAATTGTTATATGGTTTCAAAATCAATAAGACAATCATAAAACATGATACAAAATTACTCTCCCACCTTTTCAGATTGGAGAAACTTTTATCTTTCTGCCTAATTGATTCTTCTTATTCGTTCTGCTGTTATTGAAATTTTTCAATAATCCAGAATTATACTTAATCCTGTAAGCATAACCATATTTGCTAGACTTTTAGTAAATCATGACTAATAGTCTTATTGTTATTTGTGGTGGACTTGACCAGTGCACAACATTGTGTTGTAGTCCATTAGTCCTTCACTTGACTCACATAGTTATGTGATCAGGGAATTAGTCTTAATTTCCTAAGTACCAAGATTTCCATACATCACATGATTCAAATCATATGATTCCAAGCTTCTGTCCAATTGAGACTTAGGCGATGGGAATCTTTCCTTACTTAGAAAAATTATGACGCTACCATAAATAACATAAATAAGAATCACATACACTTAATCTTGCTTACAATAGAAGCACACAAACATCAATTTTCATAAATAACATTGCAAGGATATATTAATAAGACAAAACTCAAAATTTATTTTATTTATAAAAGGTGCGGGAAAACTTGTCCTTACAATGCAATTCAAATGAAAACTGTGCTATTACATATTCCTAAGCAATCTATCATAACACTAAGCAGCAGTTCAAAAATCCGATCAACGAATAATGCGATCGAAATCCATATCTTCACGATCCGACTTGGCACGTGTCACAACTAGCATTTTTTCTAGGAAATTCTACTCTCATGTAAGCATCATCTATTGTACAACTTGTACTCTAAGTGTATATCATATCCTATGCTCAATCAAAATCATCCATTTGAAATCAAAACTCACTCAAGAGGTTCAAGACCTAATCCAATACACCTTATATGTTCAACTATGGGTTGAAAACCCTAGAAATCCCGGTTCAAGTTCATTTTGAACTAGGATTCTCTTATTGGGCCTAATGGACCAAAAACATTCAAGCTGACTACTTTGGGCTTAGGAACCCGAATTGCGATCTAAATGGACAACATCCATAAAACTTTAACATTTTGCGCCATGTGGGCCTTAAATAATCCATTTTATCTCTAATAGGCCTTGTTAGGCCATAAATGATTCCATTTGCCCTAATGGGCCGTAAGACCTTTTAAATGGGCTTCATAAATTCGAACAAGCCAAGAATGGGCCCAAAACCATTTCCTTCCCATTCTTTTAGCCTATTCTCGGCCCACAAAAAAATGGAAGAAGGTTTGATTTAAAACATGACAACTCATAATTATCCATCATATATATTGATAATCACATACTTCTAGACATTTATTATCCTTCATGCAAACTTCCTTAAATCTCTTCTCTTCCTCTCTCTCTATTCTCGACCGAAACGCACACCCTCACCATCTCCATTTTCTTTTAAAATTCTCTCAAAGCTCTCACTAGAACTCATCCTTTCTCCTCAAAACTTTCATGAGTTTGCGGGTGTTTCAAGAAGACTTCATCAAGAACTCATACCTTGTGGTAAGATCTTACAAACCTAAGTGTATTACTTCATCTCCAACTCATTCACTCCTCTTACATCCATGTATTCATGAATCATGCTTCTTAGAACCATCCAAGTCCGAAAATCCTCCTCAAGAAGCTTCCTAGGGCCAAGATCTACTCAAGTTATCACCAAGAACCAAAAACACCAAAAACATGTGAGTTCATACCCCCTATTTTCGATTTTTACAGTGTTTTGGGAGAGAATACAAGTTGTATTGTGTAGATCAATGTACATATGCATGACTATGTGTGTTTTCATTAATTATTTGGTGATTATGTGTTGTTTACTTCATAAATCTAAATATATGTTAAGAATATGACGTTTATCACTTGTATCTTCATAAAAACCTTGATAAAAATATTTGTTATCACATATAATACATGTAAACTTGTAGATCTGGGATTTATACACTTAAAATACCAAAAACAAGTGTTGTGTACAAACATGGATAACTTAAACTCAAAAATCAGCCTTTGACAGAAACGTTTTGGTCCAATATCGAACTATTTTGACCACCTTAATGGTAATATTTTTGAAAACTGATTTACATGAATATAGCTCAAGTTTATACCTTTAAAATGACTACCCTCACGTTTTAATATGATTTTTCTACAATTTTGAGCGAATTTTACAAAACTGCCTATCATATTTGAAATAATCTCGACCAGCCTGTGAATGTGAGCAATTTCACACTGGTTTGAGGCCATTATATATTATGAATTTTTTTTTGAACAAAGTAGACAAAATTTCCAAACTTCCAGAGTTTATGGATCCAAATTTCGACTTATGATGATTTTTCTACAAAATTTCCAACAACCGGGTCAGAAAAGTCAAAAACCAGAAAAATGTGTATTTTCAAAAAAATCAAGCCAAAAGTGATATTTTTGACAAAAATGGGTTAAAAATGTTATTTTTACCAAAAACTAGCCATAAATACAAGTTTTGAACAAAATGGGGACTAAGGTGTTATTTTTTCAAAGATTGGGCTTTAAATGTAAATTTTTGGCATATTGTGCCAAGAATATCATTTATACAAAAAGTGGGCTTTTTATGCTATTTTGGTAAATAATTTGGCTAAAACTAGCAAAGATAATGACAAACAGGCTAATTAGGGCAATTTCAGTTTTATTAGGCCTTAGTGACCCATTGATAATGATGAGATTAAAACTTAATCTTGAAGATCGATTAGATCTCAAACAGGTAATTAATGATTAAACAGCAAGAACACGAAAATAAAGAACAAGTCAAGAATGAATCAAACGTGTCGAATGATTATAAAATAACCCTCAGAAGAGCTCGATCAAGAACATCAACTGTAGAGGGTTGGAGGTTTACAAGAACGATAAAAGAAATCTGTAATACTATCGTAATAATCGTTATTCTCTAGATCCTTTTTTTAATATGCATGCAAGCATATACTTATATAATAAACCTAGCAAGCTCACGGTTGGACAGGCCCAAAACTGGAGTACAAAATAAATGGACTATCAGCCGAGCCCAATGACGCAATCTTCAAACGAATCTTCAACCCAACAATCTCCCCCTTTGCGTCAATTGGAGCGAGATCCTCACTTGTTACTAGGGCCAGCAACTGCAGCTACCTTCTTCTTCACAGTTTGAAACAGACGAGAGATCAGAGCAAGTATCGTCTGCCTGAATCTGATGTACCATTGGATCCTGTCGTTGAAGTACTTGACATCGTCTGCTGCATTCTCTTTACACCTTCGGATGATCGACAACACGTGCTCTAGACAAGCAGTGGCGTAAAGATGTTTGTCAGCTAAAGCAAAGAGACATTTCTGTCCTTCTGCTCTAGTGAACATAACCGAATTGCGTCTCGGGTCGATCTTGCCCATTTTCATTTGATTGAGTTCACTGGCCGATCCCACAGGAGCTATCTTCGGTTTCTTCTTGAAGACTGTGGCTACCTCCTGATCCATTAGGGCTACCTCCATGATGTAACAGACTAACATCCTTTTGAGATGGTCTATAATCGAACCATATTCCGCTTCATTCGTCAAGAGGATGTTATACAAAACGATCCAATCATGAGGATTTAGATTCGGTAGATCTGCCAGGGATATAAGATGTTCAGTTCTTGCAGACCCTCGAATCACCTTGAACGGAACATTGATGAATCTTCCTTCGGTATAAGGCTTCAAGACCCGAACATTCACTATCTTCTGGGCGCTCCATGTTTGATACTGAGGACGAGCAGCCTTCAGATAGAATTCAATCAACTCCCTATCAACCTCAGGGTCAGGATGAGGGACTTCAAAAATATTGGAGAAGGCGTGGAAGATAAACGCCTTTTGAGTCAACGACATGTTGAATTGCGAATCGACAGAATTATAGCAGTCGAAGGAGATCACCGGCTCGAGCCATAGGATGCTAGGAGTATCTATGGCCTCCTTTATCATTCTCTTCCGAGTCCAGGCAGGGAAGAGAGTCTTCCTGCTTTCAAGGAGATCGTGGGCTTCTTTCTTCTTTTGTTCGGCTTCTTCAGCCTCTCGCGCCACACGATTGATATCATCATCAACATTGTGACTGTTTTTGCGTTTCAACATGTCCGCAATGGTTTCATCATCATCTTCTTCCTCAGCTATGTTCTTCCCTTTATCCTTCACACCTGAACCCGAAGCTTGACCAGTCGGAGGTGGTTCGGTTGTGTGAGTAGCTTTGGAGGAAGGAGGTGGTTTCGATCCGGACTTCACTTCTCCCCCTTGTTTCGGATCGGACACGAAACTAGGTAAGCCTTCAATTTTGCTGAGAAGGTCCATGGCAGGAGCAAGTTTTTTAGCAAGGGTTCGCCTCACCGAATGATTGAGAATCGGATCGTGTGCTTCCAGGATGTTAGATAGGGCAGCGTGTACATCCGAAACACAAGTTTTTATAACCTCCCGTTCGGATCGAAGAGCTTCAATCTGTTGTTGAGAGTTTGAAAGCTGAGAGCTCTTGACTTTAAGGGCGGTGGTTTTGCTAGCCAAAACGTCCATTAAAGAATTTTCAGCTGCGAGATCCTCCTGTAGCTTAGCGAGGCGCTCGTCAATGGAGGCACGAAGGGCCGAGTTGTCATCACTGATGGATTGGCGAAGAGTAGCGAATGACTGTAACTCCGTTGAGATGAACTTGGCCAATTGCTGAACGATTGGTTCCAAAGTTGTCTTGGTGGCATCAGCGCTCTCCTGTAAGGACTTCAACAGGGAAGAGGCGTCTGAGAAAAGTTTATCGACTTTTGCGGTTGCAGCCTCACATGCATTTGTGGAGGCGTCTATGGCGGCTGTGGCTGAAGCTACAGAATCATGCTAAACCCTGGAGAAGGCATCAACAATCTTCTGAAGAGCGGCTTCAGAGAGAGAGAGGATTGAGTGTTTGTGGATGACGCAAGAAGCAAATCAACCTTCTCGTTTAGCTCCTTTAGATGTTTCTTTGTTACTGGAGCATCATCCTCTTCGTCACTTTGAACCTGAAACGGACTAAAGTAGACCGAATCGAAGGTCATGTTTTCACCGCCAAGGAACGGGCTATCTCCATCAGAGGCATGATCTGGAGATGGTGGGGGTGGTGAAGCTGGGGGTGTGGTGGTTTGGGTAGGTTCAGGTTGAGTGGTTGTGGGGGTAGTTTCGGGTGGTGGTTGAGTGTGGGTAGGTTCGGTTGTATGCTGGGTTTCGGTTTGAGGTGGTTCGGTTACGGGTGGTGTTTCGGTTGCACTGGTATGAACCCCCGTATCAGATACATTGGTTGTAACCTTTGCAGTGGTTGTAGTTGTATCTGTGAAAATGGGTGGTGGTATAGGGAAAGAGGTTTGAGGAATGGTGGTAGTGGGGTTTATGGTGGGAATGGAAGTGGGGATGGTGTGAGAAGGTGAAGGAACTGGTGAGACATGAATTTCCATGTCTGGGGTAGGTGATCGGGGTGGGTGTTGCCTCTTGGAGGGGTTTCGCCTCTTTGAGAGCCGTCCGAACCCAAACTCTCGTTTTCTGAGTCACTCGAAGAGGAAGGGATTACAAGCTTTCGCTTCAGTTGAGTCTTCCTTCGCTTCGGTTGCGGGGACAGAGCACGTTTTGTTTGTTTCCTCTTCTTGGGAGAAGGACCTTTAGGAGCTTTGGGCACTTGCTTCCCTTTTTCCGCCTTTTTGCCCCTGTTAACCGGTTTGTCAGCAACATGGATGGACTTGAGCATTTCCGGTGTAAGTTCCCTAGGTCCAGTCGCTTTGAACTTCTTAATCGTCCGGATAAGCCTGCTGTCAGAGGGAACATCGCCATACATTGTCTCCGGAATAGAGCCAATGAAAGAGAACTTGGATGCATCAGAGACGATGATCTTCGTGGTATGAAACGTACCGATCGAAGACATCGATGCACCTGCAGCAGTGGGAATATCGAATTTGTCCATCGCCCATTTTGTAATGAGAATCCAGAACCGGGCATACGACACCTCAGAATGTCGTGATGAAGAAGAAAGGCTCTGGATGAGCTGTTGCCAGAGGACCAACCCAACGTCTAAGTTGACTCCGTTGTAAACTGCATACATAATCGACAAGAACAGTCGACTAGAACCATCGGATCCTGAGATCCGTTCAGATAAGCCCTTGAAGAGGACTGTGAACATGCCGTTCCACTGTGGTGGCAAGCAGGATTTCTTGAACTTCGCAACGGAGGTGAGCACCTCCGTGTACCCCATATCATAGAACATGTTGTACCGATACCCAATCGGAATCGTCTCCGGATTGATTCTTGTAGGATCAGTAGCCAACCCTAGCAAAGTGCAGAATCGCTATCGAGAAATGGAGGTCTTGTGATCAGCAACCTCGAAGAACACCCGCTCGACTGCTTTGTCATAATAGGCAGTCGCATACACCTGTGAGAGAATCTCCATGGGCATAGACTCAACCCTAGAAAGAGCTGGAGCGATTTGTGAGTACTTCAGGCACTCGATGATCCGCGACATATAAGAGTCGTACGCCAGAGGGTTTAGGTCGATCACCAAGCATTGGTGAGGACGAATAGGTAGTATGTGTGACGTAGCATGGACTGAGGATGATTCTGCCATTGTTGAAGGTAGGAAGAAGATGAACAGTAAAGCTTTTGCGAGTTTTTGCTCTCTTGGAAATTCAGATGCAGTAAAGAGGTAAATGGTAGTGAAGACTGCCTTTTATAGTGGGTGAAAGGAGAGAGAAAAATCGTTTCAAATCTTCTATGGAAATACGAAAAGGTTTACGGAATGACAGATGCGTGACAGTGAAGGCATGCGATGATCTCGTAGGAGAGAGAGTGTCAGATTCCTAGGATCACGCTACCCAACAAGCGTCGTTTCAGAACAAATCGTTTCATATCCACACGCGCCTTGTAGTGCCAGAGAGGAACCGCTTGAAATTCATACACACGCGCCCATGATGTCAGTAAAAGAATGGGCGTTTCAAATTCACACGTGTCCCCTTTTTAACCGTCATTTGAAATTTCAATCCTTTGATCTCCCGCCTGAGTCAGCAATCCTTAATCTTATCTTCGAAATGGCATCTTTTGAATTAATTGCCCACGTGGATGATTTTTGACCACAACTTGATAATTAACCACCAAAGTAATAATTCAGCCTGTAATAATTAGTAACGGAATTTTGGAAAATCAAAGATTTTCGTGCTAAGAGTGTAAAAAAAAAGGAATAAAGCAACTCTTTTTAGGAATAAATGTGATGTCAATAATGACACGAAACAAGTGATCCCTGGCACGAATCTCTTCCTTCAAGATCAAGAGAGACCTTAAAGTGTTTATGTGGATTCCCGTTGAATGACGATCAAACATTTATTAATAAATGTTGAAAGGCTTCTTTTAATTAGGCTAAGTAAGGGTGGCTTTCGCTTTGATTCAGCAATTCTAATCTTGAAATAAGAAAGAAAGTGAACAAAGTACTTGTGAGACCGGTGTAGTCTGTTGAACAAGTAGGTAGGAATTAATTTTAAATAGCTTGGAAAATATAAAATCTCAAAAAAAATAAAGCTGGATCCCAAGGGAAGAAATGTTATGGTGTTTAACAATTTCATAGGAATCACACAAAATAAAATTTGAGATTTCAGCAAGGTACATCCGTCAATTCTTTTGGTGAAAACTTGAGCAAATTAATTGTTCACCGTCAATTCAGATTAGGTGTTGAATTTGGGGTTTCACTCAGCTCGTAGTGGCACGAAACTAAGATCATAAACACAGATGTTGTGTAACCATAAACCTCAATGGTAATTTCTGAGAGTCTCAAGGGTTACGTTGATGAAACGAATGTAATGGAGAAATGTAATGGAGATGGTGTAAGAAATTAAAGTACCTCTGCTGCGAAAATAAGGACCAAGCAGAAAAACTCTTATCTCTTGTGAGAAGAGAGTGAGGTAGCTCTTGATTAGAATAAAGGTGATAGCCTAATTGGGAAGACAAGGTTTGTTTGTACCAAGTCATTAAGGCTTTTATTCAGAATCTTATGAGGCTTGGGACACATACAACAGCATGCTTCTAGGGACACTTAAGTAATTCAACAATTATATCCCCATAGATGAACAAACACAAAAAAATAAGAAAATATTTTTGGAGTTTTTGATATAAATAAATAGAAGAAAAAAAATAAGCAAGAAAAAATAGACTTAGAAAGAGTAAAAAAACTTTTGAAAAATTTGGTAACCGAACCCGAACGTTCGGTTGGTTTCGGTTGGGAAAAAGTTGAAAAACCGAACCCGAGCGTTCGGTTGGTTTCGGTTCAAGAAAATTTTGAAAAACCGAACCCGAGCGTTCGGTTGGTTTCGGTTCAAGGAAATTTTGAAAAACCGAACCCGAGCGTTCGGTTGGTTTCGGTTCAAGGAAATTTTGAAAAACCGAACCCGAACCTTCGGTAGGTTTCGGTTTTGGAAAATTTTGAGAAACCGAACCCGAACCTTTGGTAGGTTTCGGTTTTGGAAAATTTTAGAAAACCAAGGAATTTAGACATGCAATCAGAAAATACTTTTAACAATAAGATAAACAACTTTGTACAAGAAATATACAACCAAGAAAACTACCTTTGTGGTGATGAGCGATTCAGATGATTTAACCGAACCTGAACGTTCGGTCAATTTTGCTTCTTACGTTTGGAGTTGAGAGGTAGTTTGAGGTACTGACTCTGATTCCATCATACCTAGCCCTTGCAATATTCTGTTGAATGACGCTTCAGGAAGAGCTTTGGTAAAGACGTCAGCCAGTTGATCAGTGGTTCTTACGAAGTGAACTTCGACGTTTCCATCTTCCACGTGATCTTTGATGAAGTGATACCTCAGTGCTATGTGTTTGGTTTTAGAGTGTTGCACTGGGTTATGATAGATCCTAATTGCACTTTCAGAGTCACAATATAGTGGGATCTTCTTCATATTGAGTCCATAGTCTCGAAGTTGACTCTGGATCCAAATCACTTGAGAGGTGCAGGATGTAGCGGCTATGTATTCCGCTTCGGCAGTAGACAACGACACGCACGTTTGTTTCTTGGATTGCCAGCTAACCAACTTCCCGTCAAGGAATTGACAGCCGCCAGTGGTGCTTTTTCTGTCGAGTCCACATCCTCCAAGGTCTGCATCTGAATAGGCTTGAACGAAAAAGCCTGAGTTGGAAGGATACCATAGACCTAAGGAGGCAGTTCGCTTGAGATAGCGTAGAATGTTCTTCACTGCAAGCATGTAAGGTTCACGTGGGTTTGCCTGAAATCTAACACAGTAACATACAGAGAACATGATGTCAGGCCTGCTAGCAGTAAGATACATTAGTGAGCCTATCATTTGACGATAGAGCGTGATATCAACAGCCGGTTTGTCTAGGGATGGAGTTAGCTTGGTGCCGAATGCCATTGGGACTTTGACTTTGGAGTCTCCCATCATACCAAACTTTGCTAGGAGAGTCTTCGTGTAAGCTTCCTGATTGATAAAGATGCCTTCGGGTCCCTGTCTAATATTTAAACCAAGGAAAAAGTTAATAGGACCCATTGAGCTCATTTCAAATTTAGTCTCCATCAGCTTTCTGAATTCACCAGTTAGGCTGAGATTCGTTGAGCCAAAGATGATGTCATCGACATAAATTTGAACTATCATAAGGTGGTTACCTTCCTTTTTGCGAAAGAAGGTTGGGTCAACCGAACCTTGTTTTAATTTAGACATCTTTAAGAATTTAGTTAGCGTTTCATACCAGGCTCACGGAGCTTGTTTGAGGCCATACACATCTTTATCAAGAATGTAGCAATGATTTGGATATTTTTCATTCACGAACCCAGAAAGTTGCTCCACATACGCGGTTTCTTCGAGTTCTCCATTAAGAAATGCACACTTGACGTCCATTTGGAAAACTTCAAAGTTTTTGTGGGCAGCGTAAGCAAGAAATATTCTTACAGATTCCAGCCTAGCTACAGGAGCGAAAGTCTCTTCATAATCAATCCCTTCCTCCTGACAATATCCCTTTACCACCAGACGAGCTTTGTTCCTTATAACATTCCCTTCCTTGTCCATTTTATTCCTGAAGACCCATTTGAGACCAACAACCGAGGCATCTGGAGGAGTTGGAATGAGGCGCCAGACTTTGTTCCTTTCAAATTCGTTCAGTTCGTCTTGCATTGCTTGAACCCAATCGGAGTGATCGAGAGCAGTGTTAACTGTCTTCGGTTCAACTTTTGATACGAATGAGTTAAACATACAAAACTCAACTTTGGAAAGTAAGGATGTCTGTTTTGCCTTGAGTTGTGAGCGGGTCAGGACCTTTTCAGAGACATCACCAACCACTTGAGAGATAGGATGATCTTTGGTCCATCTGACAAGAGGAGGGTATTTTGGATCAAAGGTGGGGTCTAGTCCAGTGTTGATCATTTCTTCTGGTTCAGATTGGCTTTCGTAGTCGAGCGTCATATCAGCTTGCTCCCCCTCGATAGATGAGCTTTCTAGAATGTTTGGAGAAACTTGAGGTCCAGAGGTTTCTTGTGGTGCTTGGTATTCAGGCGTTGATGCACCTTCGGTTGGTGAAGCACTTTCGGTTGGGGAAGTGCTTTCGGTTGCAGTTGTAGAGCTTGGCTCCCCCTCAACATGTGAGCTTGGCTCCTCCTCGACATGTGAGCTTGGCTCCTCCTCGACTGAAGCATCGTTGGATGGAGGTTCATCAGAATTCGATCCTCCTTCGTTCATTCTCCTGGCAGCTTCTTCAACAATTTGCTTCATATGGTCTACCTTGTTGTCTGCTGCACCTGCTTCTAAGAGAGTAGCTTTCTCTGGTTCGTCAAATAGCTCCATAAACTTCTCGAATAGATTAGCGATCGAGACTGTGACCTGGCCAGTTTGAGGAAAGATTTCCCCAGCGGTGTCTTCTTTGGCCTGTAGCTTTTTGACATAGCTATCGTCAAAAGTCAAGTAATAGGTTTCTTCGATTTTTATCGAACGCTTGTTTAGGACTCTGTATGCTTTGGATGTGAGAGAGTAGCCCAGAAAGATTCCCTTGTCGGCTTTGACATCGAACTTGTTGCGGTGTTCTTTAGAGTTAAAGAGGAAACACCGTGAGCCGAACACGTGGAAAAATTTCACAATGGGCTGCCTGTTGTTGAGAATCTCATAAGGTGTGAGCGTTAATCGCTTGTTGAGATAGGACCTGTTCTGTGTAAAACAAGCAGCAGAAATAGCATCAGCCCAAAAATAAAGAGGTAAGGAAGGGAAACTTAGCATAGTTCGAGCAGCTTCACACAAAGATCGGTTTCGTCTTTCGACAATTCCGTTCTGTTGAGGTGTGTAGGGAGCTGAGAAGTTGTGACTTATTCCCTTTTCTGCTATAAATTCTTCAAATTCCCTGTTCTTGAATTCCAGACCATTGTCGCTCCTGATGTTGCGAACGACCTTCTTGAGCTGTACTTCAATCTGCTGATGAACACTTTCAGCTTATGAGTCGCTTCAGATTTGAGCTTTAGAAAGAACACCCATGTAAATCGTGAAAAGTCATCAACAATAACAAGAATATACTTGCTACCACCGATGCTTTCGATAGATGATGGACCACACAAATCAATATGAAGTAATTCGAGTGGTTCAACAACTTTTGTGTTAATTATAGATGGATGACTTTGACAACTCTGCTTCCCCATTTCGCATGCAGCACACAAATGATCCCTGTCGAACTTGAGCAGTGGAAGGCCTCGAACATGACCTCCAGTGACAAGTTTGTTAATATCTTTAAAGTTGAGATGAGAGAGTCTTCGGTGCCACAACCAGCTATCTTCAGATTAAGCTTTTGATAACAGGCATATAGCTGGGTTTCCTTTGATGGGTTTAAGATTTAGAGGAAACATTTCACCCTTACGCTCCGACTTGAGAATTACTTTCTTTGTCTTCTTCTCAATAATTTCAGAACCTTCATCGTCGAATGAGACTTTGAGACCTGTACCTCCAACAAGCTAAGATACACTGATGAGGTTGTGTTGTAGTCCTTCCACATATGCCACCTTCCTTATAGTAAAATCACCATTAGTTATCATTCCGTATCCCTTTATGGTGCAGAAGAATTGTTTCCAAACTTGACGTTGCCACCATTTGAAAGAGACCTGTATTCCCTGAGCTCTTCTTTCCTCCCTGTCATGTGACGTGAGCAGCCACTATCGATGTACCATTCTTCGTCGAACTGCTCGTCACTTATAACCTGCAAAAGTTAAGCAGATTTAGGAACCCAAAGTTTCTTGGGTTCTCGTGAGCCTTTCACAGGTACAGGAGTAGTAAGAGAGATGTCAACAAGATATGTTCGTTTTATTAGTGTTGTTTCATCTTTCCTTTTAATGGTAAAAACTTTGATTTTATTAGGATTAGGTGCGTTCGGTTTAGACTCTGGTTTGGATGCATTAAGCTTCTGTTTGCCTTTTTGTTCAGCTGACGAATGAGATTTTTGAGAATGAACAGAATGAGCTTTAGAGCAAGATTGAGATGAATTGGAAGAATTAGAAGAACTAGATGAATGAGAAGGAGTGGGCTTAGATTGAGATGACTTCTTGGCTGGAGACTCTAGGTGACCCTTTTGCTTTTGATCATTGGTGGGACTGACCTTAGAGTTTTGATCTCTTTTGACTTCAGAACCGAACCTTTGCTTTCGGTTGGAGCAGTTCTCTGAACTGAACCTATGCTTTCGGTTGGAGTCATTCTCAGAACCGAACCTTTGCTTTCGGTTGGTATTCTCTTCTGAACCCAACCTTGGCTTTCGGTTGTTGTGGCTCTCGTGTTTTTTAACAGGATTATTCTCAACTTTTAGATTCTTGTCTTGATGTGAGAAATATGCATTCTGGGATTGCCAGAATTGTTTCCTTTCAGAGAGATTCTTCCTGTATCTCTGGTTCCTTTCACGTTTCTGATTCCTCATCTGCTTCGGTTGATGATGGATATTGGCTTTCATTTTCGGTTTCTCCTTAGCTGGTTCACTTTGAACTGTGGGAGTTTCACTTTGAACTGAGGAACTAGAAGGAATGTCTTCTTTTGCCGAACTTCCATTTTCCTGAGGAATATGTTTCGTACCACTGGTGCTTGGCTCATCGAAATTATCTGGCTTATTCAAGGGTTCTGGTATGTATCTACCTTTACTCATCGATGAGGTTCTTTCTGATAAGCCTACCGTTTAATTTGCATTATCTATTGGAGCTGACCAGAAGTACTCATCGCAGCCATCAGCATTGTCTTCGTTTACAATAGCTGTGAGTTCAGCGGTCTGATGTTCGGTTACTCCAGTGACCTTGTACACTTGATTTGGAGTGGTCCTGACCTTTTGATATACAACCGCTTTCTCTGCTAAGATCGGGGACTTTTGTTTGGACAATCGAGCGAACTCCATTGAATTTTCAGAAATTAGATTCTTGTGGTTTTCAGGTTCGCTTTTTACAAATTCTGAGCAGTCAACCGTGTCCTCTACAGAAATTTCACTCATGTTGTCGTCCTCATTAAGCTCAGATGCATTTTCAACATCAATTTTGTTTTCTGAGCTCAATTTGGCATTTAAAGAGTCAAATTTTTGTATGGTTTCGGTTCTCAGTTTAAGTCTATCATTTTCATCCAAAAGGTTTTGAAGCATGTCCTTGTGGTCCTTGGATTTAATGAAAGATTCTATTTTGTCCAGTCTATTCATGTAGGTCGGATTAATGTCATCAGATGATATCACACTCTCACAATTATAAGCTTCAGCATCGATTTCATCCTCCTTAAACTCAAGGAAGGGCAAAATCATGTGATGGATCTTTTGGCCTATTTCACAGTCCAAGTGAAGCTGAGTAATATTAGAATAAAGAAGTTTTGCAATTAAACAAAAAACATTCCGCTGTTTTAACAACTTTAAAATGTCTCTTTGTAAATAAATGTTTTCGTCTTTTATTTTAACTAATTCAGACTCCTTCAACTCGATCCACATGCGCCGCTCCTCACCCTTCGAAGACACCCTGCTTAATTGATCAGTTAGGTTAGAATTGGTGACTCGAGTTTGAGTTAAACTACTATCTAGATGAGAAATTCTTGTATTAACATTTTTTTAGTTCTTTCTCATATGAGGATTGTGGTACTTTAAATGAAACGAAAACCGATTGTACCTTCTTGATCAGTTCATCGAGCTCGTTGAACTGCACGCTGAGCGGTTTGGCCGTAAAGCACATATCCTGCTGCTCCTTTGGTTCATTGCTTCCACCATCAGTGTTGTATCCCCTCATCTGAGATACATCGAACACCATGAAGCACGTTCCTCCACTGCTCTCCTCCTTTGCCACACAAGCCTTTCCATGAGAAGGCTTCCTCACTTCATCGTCTTCAGAGTCGGTTGACCAAACTTCCACTCCACCGAACTCGTCATCAGCAACCGAACCCTGCACAATAAGAGCATTCATGGAAGGGTTAGCGGTAGATTTCTTCTTCCTCATCTCATCAAGCTTTTTCTGTAGCAAAGCTTCCTCATCCTTTTCCTCATCTTTTTCAGCCATCTTTTTGAGGACACAATCCTTAGCATAGTGATTTTTCCCTCCACAGTAGTAACAGCTTACTCCAGAATCACCATCTGCTTTCGGTTCCTTCTTGGGCTCTTCAACCTTTGGTTCATTATTAACCTTTTCTGAACTATAACTCCCCTGCCAGTTTCGGTTTTTGTTGCTGGGGAATCTCTTCTTAATGAACCTCTTGGGGTTAGACACCATCATAGCATAATCCTCAGACGTGAGGTCATACTCCTCCAAGTTGAGGTCTTCATCCTCCATCACAGCTTTACTTTTTGACAGGAGGGCCAGCGAACCTAGGCTTGAAACAACATTCTTTTCTTGCAGCACAATCTTCTCCTGAGACTTGAGAATACCCACCAGTTTTGCCAAAGAGTATGATTTAAACTGCTCATGGGATTTAACGGTTGACACCACTGGTCTCCATTCTGACCTTAGACCATTTAAGAACGTAACCTTCTGCTCGATAAGCTTCCTTTCGATGTCATGTTTGATCATCCTGCTGAGAAGATGATTGAAGCGATCGAACGTCTGGGTCACAGTTTCTTCGGCTCCTTACCTGAATTCTCCAAACTCAGATAAGAGCAAGGTTTGGATAGAATGTTCAAGATCCTCGTCTGTAGAGTACAGTTCGCGAAGTCTATCCCAAACTTCCTTTGCCGTCGTGCATGAGCTGACCAACCTGAAGGTGTCGGACTGAAGGGCGAATCTTATCAATCTTAACGCCTTGATATTACACTAGAATTTATCCTTTTCATCTTGCGCAATATCTTTGACATCCTTCAGCAGATCATTATACTCCTTTTGAGTTTTAATAATCCTTGACGTTGCAGAATGAGAAAAAGGTCCATTAATGATTGCTTCCCATATGAGGTATCCATTATCCTCAGATCCTATAACGTAGTCTTCGAAGTGATGCGCCCAGACTTCATAATCATGGGTATATAGGATTGGAATCTTCGTGGTTGAACCGATGCTGTTGGAAATATTGATGGGATTTGATTGCGACTCGTCCATTATGATCGAAAAACCTGTTCAAAGATCAGACTTGTAATAAATCAGATTAGGGTAAAACAATAAATATCAAGATAAGTCAATAATGAGATGACGGCTCAATAAATATCAGTAATTGTGGAAAAACCCTAATTGAAACCTTTTCACAGAAAAGAAGTGTATCGATTACACAGCCTCCTGCTTTGATGCCAATTGATGAGATTAAAACTTAATCTTGAAGATCGATTAGATCTCAAACAGGTAATTAATGATTAAACAGCAAGAACACGAAAATAAAGAACAAGTCAAGAATGAATCAAACGTGTCGAATGATTATAAAATAACGCTCAGAAGAGCTCGATCAAGAACATCAACTGTAGAGGGTTGGAGGTTTACAAGAACGATAAAAGAAATCTGTAATACTATCGTAATAATCGTTATTCTCTAGATCCTTTTTTTAATATGCATGCAAGCATATACTTATATAATAAACCTAGCAAGCTCACAGTTGGACAGGCCCAAAACCGGAGTACAAAATAAATGGACTATCAGCCGAGCCCAATGACGCAATCTTCAAACGAATCTTCAACCCAACAGATAAGTTTGATAGGTCCTGAATACTATTTATATGTCTATTGGGCCTTATTGACCCATTAACATGCGCGACAGACCTTGGATACTATTTTCGTGCTATTTGGCCTGTAAATACCTTACATGTGAAATGAGTCTTAGTGGTCCTTTTACATATATTTTGGGCCCATGTTATATGGTCTCATTCCTATCGGGCCTTGAAATGACTTACATGTTTAGTGATGCCTTAGTGGCTCACCTACATGGTTCATTAGCCCTGGAATGAATGTTCTATGTTTTGCTTCATGTAAATTTGATTAAGGATCTAGTGAGACATGTTGGTTGACACCTATTGACTGTACGATCATAGCATGTAGTTATAACCAGAGTCTCTTGCAGGGAGAGCGTAAGTTTGTGTATAGATCTATACGGGGGTACCGCCCCACACCTAAGTTGTTTGCTACAGTTAAACTAGTCCAGTCTAGGGTGACAAACCGTACCTTAAACAAGTCAGCGTATTCCAGACGTCAAGACAGGTGAAATTGTCATTATCAAGTATGGTTGTAACGACTCACTTAGAGGAATTAATGTTATAAATTTATGGGAGACCATTCTTTTCTTTTCTTCTTTGGACTACTCAGGAACATACTCGTATTGGTACTCAATCTTAGGGGTTGGTATGGCAGCATTCTCTTTTACAGACAACATAGGGTTGTCGGGGGGCATTCTCTTTACATTCTCTTTACATTTTCTGCATTATCTTTATACATTCTAATAAACAATAATACACATGCATTAGTACAAGATCTGACACAAACATACTAAACCGCTTTCAGAAAATATAGGATTTTCTGGTGGTTTCGAAGTTGTACAAATCATTTTCACAAATATGCTTATGAACTTGCCAACATTTTTATGTTGACCTTTTTAAATTAACTTGTATTCTTAGGAAACCGTTGAATCGGGATATTGATTTACCAGACAAATTTGCTTGACCAGTGCGCCAAATCATTTCTGATTTAGAAGCAATAAGCAAATAAGTCAAATCAATGAGGGTCACGTCGTGTTCTATCATATAGTACTCTATAACGAACTTACCATATGAATCGGGAAGTGAGTGAAGAACCAAGTCAACACCCAACTTCTCCGAGACATCGACGCTCAACATTCCCAATCTATCAATATGCAACTTCATATCCAAGACATAAGTGCATACCGACTTTCCACCTTCGTGTCTTTTTCGCCAATAGGGCTTGAGTGACCTTGAACTTTTCATGTCTTCGAACACGTGGGTCAGGGAGAATTATTGGAGGAGGTGGAGGAAGTGAAGAGTGATTTCCACTTCCACAATCCAATCGTGAAACATCATCTTCAAGCGGAAAACTTTTCCAATGAATTCAGGAAGACCATATTTGTAAGACTTTGACATCTACAAAATGGGAGAAAATTCAAGTAAGTTGATTGAGTCTTAATAAAACACCCAAATGAGATATTAAGGCCAGGACCCAACACAATATTCTACAATTCGGAAGAGGGATGCCATAATCCATGCAGAACATTTGAAGGTAGGTAAATGACGATTTACCAATTTCCACCATGAAAAACAAAATTTGAAAATTAATTTCTAAATGAATTCAAATTCCTAGATCTTTTAAGATTCACTGAACTTTTCAATGACATGTTTAAATCACGAGTGTGCCCTTCGTTTGTGACTGGGATGCCGAGGATCACAAACAAGTTGTGGATAACCATGCAAATATACATGGTGCCCCCAATGTTACAGTCACCTAATCGACGTGCCGGTTAATCACACATGCTCCATCGATATATGACAAACATCAAGTCACCCTTTGCCACCTTTTTTTAGAGCCAATTAGTGTGTCGATTAACCACACACTCTCCACTAAAGTCTTAGCAAGGATACAAAGTGTAATTTCATGGAATAACACCAACTCCAAATTTTTCCTAAAGTAATTAAGATTTGGGAATTTATAAAAGTGTTTAGTTACTTCGTATTCATTATACTTATAATGGAAGGTTGTGTCATATCATACCCGTTCGGCTAACGACCATCCACTAGTCTAGAGTGCGGTGGGTAAGAGTGGATACCCAATGGTGGTTATTTTACAGGCCGCTTTCTTAAACACCCCTTATGGACCAGCTTCGTGAATGAGGCCCACTGACGGTAAGACTCACATTTTACTTATACATATATAATATTAGACTTTTAATTTTATATATAGTATAAGGGTTTATTTATTACTTTTAAAATACTATGTAGTCTAAATTAATAAATTATACCTTCTAATTCAATTAAATATAAACCATGTCATTATGGATTTATTAATTCTCTTTTAATTATACATTTAATTAACTTAATAAAACCATAAGGGTGTAATTCGAACTTTTTCAAAAAACTAGGGTTTTAGAATTTTACATTTAAAAATTAGAACTTTTAATCAAAATTAAATTCCAAAACATGATGGCAAGTTTTGAACCTTTTCACAACCATATAGATCAAATTACAAAAACTTTTAATTAATCAAATAATTAGTAATTATCTAAATTTGACCTAATTCTTTTTCAAGGCAAGATAATGCACATCAAATCATACAAATAATTAAATTTTATCAAATAAGGCAATAAATATCTTATTAAATGACAATTATCTTCTATTTAGGTTAGGATAATCAATACCAAACATAAAAAATTGAATTTTAAGTGTTATAAATGTTTTTGGTAACTTTCCCAAGCCAAATCAGCAAAAATCCCGAAGTTTCCTCTGTCTGACCCTTGGACTCGCCGAGTCAGGGACTGGACTCACCGAGTCAGCCTGACTCGCCGAGTCAGTCTGACTCACCAAGTCAATTAGGCAGAGGACCAAAAACTTCGACTTTCAGGCAATGAATGATTAAAAAAACATCAAATACATCAAACAAACAACCTAGTCTCTGATACCACTATTGGGATATGAGCATTACATCAATCCTATGGTGTACATGCAAACCCTAAAACTTTGGATCTAGTTTGTCTAATGAACATACAATAATCATCCATAGCTCATAAACCCTAGATCTAGCATATATAGAAATCGATATTATCATAATCAAAAGGGAGTAGATCTTACCTTTAATGTTATGTAGCAATAAAAATCTCAATTCCTCGTGATCTTGACTTTTGAATGCTTAGTGCCTCAAATGTTGCACCTATAATGGATTCACAAACACCATGAGCAACAAGATGACTTAGGAGAAGAAGGAGGAGCACCAAAAACATCTAAGAACCCTTAGGGATTACTTGCACATGTTTTTTTTGGGCCTTAGGGGTTCCTTATATAGTTATGCTATTAGGGTTATCAAACAAGGAAACCCTAATCTGACTGTTGAGGCCCTAGGCAGCCCATAGACTCCCTCCTTAGAGACCTTGGACGAATTCTTATGGGTTTCCCCATAGATTTCGTCCACTCCAACTTCCATGGAGTCTATTAGCCAATTTATGCAACTATCTTATAATTACAATATCAGTCCCCTTTATTTAATTAATCTCATTTAGCCACAAAATTAATTCTTATTAATTCTTGACAAAATTAATTAAACAATATGATTACTCTTTTAATATATTATTCACATAATATATTAATAAATTATAATTAATCCTCTTTCTCCTTAGTTCATCCTATCAGTTGCGATGGTGAAGGCAACCCAAAAGGACCATGCTCACAATCGGGTCAAGTACATATGAAAATAGTTATGGGCTTAAACACCTAATCCAACAGTACGGTGGTGCACCAATATTATAATGATAGTTGTTGTTATATGAAAACTCTGCTAGGAGAAGGTAGGAGTCCCAAATCCCACCAAAATCGATAACACAAGCCCTCAGCATATCCTTAAGCGTCTGAATGGTCCTCTCACTCTCACCATCAGTATGTGGATAATCATCAGTACTAAAATGCAGCCTCGTAGCCAACTCCTCATGAAATATCTATTATATACCGGGATGTAAATCGTACATCATGATCAGATACTATAAAAACCAATACTCCATGATGAATGAAAATCTCGCACACATACACGTTGGCCAATTTCTCGGCCGAGGAACTCTCCCAAATAGCAAGAAAGTGGGCACTCTTGGACAGATGATCGATAATGACCTAAATAGCATCGAATCCTGTGGCTGTCCTCGGCGGCTTGGTGATCAAATCCACGGATTAATCTGCTCCTATTTCCACATGGGAATCTGCAAGAGCTGCATGTTACTATGCGGCCTGTGGTGCTCTGCCTTGACGGTCTGATAGGTCAAGAATCTCTCTACACACCATGCTATCTCCCGCTTCATGCATGGCCTCCAATAGCTACGTATCAAGTCTCGATACATCTTTGTGGCTCCAGGATGGATCGCAAACCTAGACTTGTGCGCCTCCTCCATCATTATCTGATAGACCCTGCCAGATATTGGGACCCATACCCGACCACTGGGTAAAAAGGCCGCTAGTATCGGTTCCAAACCTATTAATCAGACCTATGATCCTCTTCTTCTTCCAATTCTCCATCATGATTCCCTTGGCCTGAACCTCTCTGATCAAATCCAATAGTGGTGAGTCAGTGGTCATCCTAAAACAGAGTCCTTGAATTGAAGTACCAACCACCTTGCGAATCAAGGCTTCAAAGACCATATTGGCCTACCATCGATGATAAAGAATCTCGCAGTCAAAATCCTTGACCATGTCAAACCACCTTTGTCGCCTCATATTCAAATTAAGTTGATCCGTAAGATATCTCAAACTCTTGTGATTTGTGTAGATGGAATATCAGACCCAATATGGGTAATGTCGCCAAATCTTAAGGAAAAGCACAACTGCCCCTAACTCAAAATCATGTGTTGGGTATCTAACCTCATGATTCTTGAACTGCTTGCATGCATACATAATGTCCCCGCCTTACTGCATAATTTCTGCCCCCAATCTCGTGATTGACGCATCATAATTTACCACAAAATCCTCAACATGTTGAGTCATGTTTTGTTGAGATATGTCGAATAGGTAGTAAAATCGTTATCTAGTAGTCTGTAAATAATGAGTGGTCACATGGACTCATTATGTAATGTATTTACTAGGCATTTTATGAATAGCAATGTAATCTCGAGTCCTAGTATTGTTTGGTTATGTGAGTACCCTATAAATTTGGTAGGTACTTAGAGGATAGAGTAACTTTTGTAATAGCATTTTTCATTCTTGTACTCAAACTCTTTGTACTCATTCTGGAATATACGTGTTGAAACCATATCTTATTTAGATCGTCGTGTTCTTACTCTGTTTTTCTAATCGATTGATTAAAACACATTTCTAGAAAACTTATCAATTGGTATCAGAGCATGAATCATTATTTCGATTGAATAATCCTTTCACGATTTTCGTCTTATTGATTCGATCCTTCCGATTCAATATTTATTGAAGATAGAAACGCAATTCTTCATTTAAACAGTTGTGATTAATCGATTTTGTGTCAGTTTTTGTCAGTTAATCTAATATCTAATTCATTTCTCTTCAACACATTCCTCTTTACAATCAATCTGATGGAAAATCTCAATGTTAACACTATGATGAACTTCGTGAACTTCCTTGGATATGCAACTAAGATTCCAATGTTAATTCCTGAGTACTACAATCAAGAGGTTGATCGTATGCAAGACTATCTAAATGTTTTTGATGAGGATCTCTAGAGATCTATCGAGACTGGACCTTACCGTGCTAATTTGGTTCAAGCTGTCGGTAATGCTCGAGCTGCTGAAGATATGATTGCACAAGGAAAGAAGAAGAAAGCAAATGACAAAATATGTCTCCGTGAACTACAAAGAGCTCTTCCACCAGTTGTTTATAGTTATGTGCTCGGCTGTAAGACTATGAAGGAGATCTAGGATACCTTGAAGGAGAAGTATAAAGGAAATGAAAGAACTAAGAAGAGATCTGTCACACGATGTCTCTCATAATTGGCTGATTTTAAGCAGAAAGAAAATGAGACTATTGAGGCATATTATGATAGGTTGAATGAGCTAATCATCAAATGCAAAATAGGGTGAAACAATTCTACAAGAAACTGATAAATGGGAATTTCAAGAATTGTTCATAGAAGAAGGAAATTACGAACACTGTTGCAATTGAGAAAGGAGTTACGATAATAAAGAATAATGAATAAGAGAAGAAGGTCGAGAAGAAATTAAAGGGTGATTCGTGGTACTACTCAATAAATCTGGAAGAACTTAGCACAAAGTCTACGAATCTTTATTTGATGGCGAAGGGAGCTGATAACAGTGACGAGGAGATGTGTCATCCTACACATGGAGTCCTATTTACTAAACTTGAGAAAGATCAATTTTAAATTAGGAGCTTGTTTGTTGTAGATGAGGAAGAGAATGATATCGAAGTTATGAAGATTGAGAAGGGAGAAGAAAGTGATGAAGAGAATGAGAAGTTAACTGGAAGATGCTTCGTTACCATTGCCCCAAAGTCACCAATGACTGCAAGGGTACATGATCTTCTTATTTCGCTTAATGTTCCTTTAAACTGTTATCATGCTGTTTTATCTGAATTTGATGAAACCTGTTCTTATCTGAATGATATGTTGATCTCTATGGGTAGTGATGTAGAGAAATCTAAGACCTTACTATATGAAGCTCGAAATAAGTTAGATGATAAGAACAGTAAGATAGAAGGCTTAAAACTAAAAATTAAAAATATTATATGTGATAGGGATTCACTTCGTCGAGATAAATTTATGTTAGTAAAACAAAGAAACATGAATTGTAATACAACCAAACATATTTATGGAAAGTTGACCGACCTATATCATCCATCTGAATTCTTTAAAGGATAACATATGAAGCTACTTACATTCATTACTTTCAAAAGAGAACTAGTTGACGATACAATGTTTGATTGTGAAAGTAAAGTAATTGAGTATGATACTATTCCAAATAGTTCATAGGCATATAATATTGTGAATATTAATGAATATTTGAATGTTGATGAACTTGTTTATATTGTGAATGAGACTTTGAACAAAAAAGAACAAATCAAAAATTTGAATAAGACTGAGAATTTAACTTAAAGTACTCAAAAAAATTTTATGATATGAAAGATGATTCAGACAATATCCATGAAGTTGAGGATGAGGAATGTGTTGACTGCTCAAAATTGTCAGTCATTAGTGTCACTTTGTTAGCTAAAGGCAAAGAGAATGTTGATTCAACAATGAAGCTAAACAATGATTTCTATTCGACAACTAAAGTTGATGGTTCTCAAGAATCAGTTGTTGTCAGGGATATAACAAACAACACAATTGATAATGACGATGATTCTTGTGAAAAGGAAACCTCATGAGTTGTTGAAGCTCAAGTGTATGATTATTCCAAGGAATACACATAAGTTTTCTAAGAAAAATGAAAATTTTTTATTGAAACCAATCCAGTTCTTTGTCCAACTTGTATTAAACGTCTTCCTAACCAAGTGTTCGTTGCGACTGGTAATGAGGAAACCATTGATCCAAAAATAAATGAGTTGTTAAAAGAAGATAATTCAAAAGTGAATGATGAGGGATTTTAACGTCAACAGAGTTAAAAATCATTTTCCAAAGAACATATACAGAACACAAATAAAGTTTGGGTTTAAAGATTGTTAAGCATGATGTCGAAGGTAAAACTAAGAAGGTCCGTGACAAGTCTATTCTTAATGATTCCAAAAATCAAAGTAAAAGACTCAAAATCATGAAAAAGAACTTGAGAAATCTGATGTGAGAAATAAAATTTCTAAAAGGAAAGTACAAAATAAGGCTTATTGGAAGAAACAAAAAGATTCTCAAAACGCAAAGACATTGAAGAAAAAGTCATCACAAAATTCTGATAAGAAGTTTTCTCAAACATAAAAAACTCATACTTCAAAAGAATTTTCAGAATCTATTGCCAAAGCTAACAAAAATGTTGAGCATATATCTCAAAATGATTTTTCACAAAAGACGAATGGTTCTTAAAACGAAAAACAAAAGCACAAAATCGTTTTTAGAAAAATGTGCAAAGGATTTTTTCCCAAAATCAAAGAAATTTTAGAAAGAAACTCGTTATGGGTATCAAACTCAATATCAAAAAAAAATTTCAACAACGACCACAATTTTTTTTTCTCAAATGCATTTTTTTAAAATAACAAACATTGTGAAGAAAAATATACCATTTAAACCTGATGACGCACATTTTCCAAATCCTGATTCATAGCACAAATCGAATGTTTCTTTTGTTAAATGAAGAAATGAAATGAAAATTTTAATCATTGGTTTAAAGGAAAATGAAGGCAATATCAATTGAAAAAGCATTCTAGAGCAAGTCCAACATGATTATGAGAATTACTTGAATGTGTTGATGAGTGAAAGCACTTTGCCTCAAGAATTAGTGTCGAAAGTGTCAAAATGGAAAGAAGTTAAAGCTACGAAAGTTGATGTTTCTAAAAGTAAGGTTGAAAAAGAAAAAATGAAAGTTGACACTTCGCCATTTATTTATTACATATCTATGCCTAAAACTGACGAAACTGACTTAATCGACAAAATTAAAACAAAAGTTCATAGTTGGATTTTTAATTTTGCATTGCACACTACTTTTCACGCTAATGCCCAAGGTCCCAAAAAGTCTTGGGGACCTAAATCTCTCTGAATGATAGCAGGTACTATGTGAGGAGCAATATAATGAAAATTGGTATATTGATAGTGGAGGCTCACGCCACATGACTGGTCATAAGGAGAATCTGAGGGTTTTTAGGAAACTTGAGAATGCTGGAGTGGTGAAATTTGGGAACAATCATAAGTGTAAATTTAAGGGATACAAAAAAGTTAAGAATGGAGTTTTTATTGTAAACATGGTCGCTTATGTCGGAGCGTTGGAGTACAACCTAATAAGTGTCACACAACTCGTTGTTGGAACTGGGAATCAAGTTCTTTTTTATGTAGAAGGGGGTGTAATTTTGAACAAAGAAACAAAGGAAGTCTTGTTGAAGTCGAAGAGGAAGGGCGATATGTTCACTTTGGACATAAAACCTATAGTGGGCATTCCCTCAGTATGTCAACTATCAAAGGATACATTTGACCTCAGTTGGCTTTGATATTAAATACTTTCTCATCTTAACTTCAAAATTTTAAATAAACTTGTATTAAATGATCGTTTTCATGGTTTTCCTATTTTGAAATTTGACAACAATTCGTTATGTGCATCATGTGAACAGGGTAAACAACATCGTCAAGGTTATGGAATCATAATTGATTCATTGATTGTCAAATCGTTGGAACTTCCACACATTGATTTGTGTGGTCCTTCTATTTTTTAATCACTCAATAAGAAGAAGTATATACTTGTTATTTTTGCTGATTTTTCACGATTTACTTGGGTTTTCTTTCTTAGACAGAAATCGGACACAAATCAAGTGATGATTGATTTTATCAAAAATATAGAATTAAGTTTGAAGAAGAAAGTTCGCAATATCAAGAGCAATGATGGGACTTAGTTTAAGAATCAAATTCTTGATTCGTTTTTGGAAAATTTTGGAATTTCTCATAACTTTTTGTCTCCTAAACACCACAACAAAATGGTGTTGTCAGAAAGAGGAATCGTTCCTTATGCGAAGCAGCTAGGACGATGTTCACATATGCATATTTACATCAATATTTTTAGGCAGAAGCAGTTTTGACAGATTGTTTTACACAAAATCGTTCATTCATTCATCATTGTTTTAACATCACACTTTATGAAATCATTAACAAAAGGAAACCTAATTTGAAATATTTTTTGGTTGTAGATATTTCATAATGAATCTCAAAGATAATCTTTCCAAATTTCAAATGAAATCCAATGAAGGAATTATCTTGGGATATTCACATAAATCTGTCGCATATAGGGTGTTGAACAAGCGAGCACGAAAAGTTGAAGAAACATTACCTCTCAGAATTGACGATTACTATGTGAAGAGAATTGAAAAATAATTTTCAAAGAAACCCATTCTATCTAATACAAATAATGAATCTGAGAAAATGCTTATTTTCGATGTTGATTTTGATTTATTCTTTGGTATACTTGACCGGGATATTGATACTGAGGTAAATATTGAAGATAATCAAGTACCAGAAGTATCAAAGCACATAGAGAAGGATTAGACTACGAGTCCTACTAGTGTCGAGGGGGAGTACTCGACATCTCCAAATCGTATAGAGGGGGAGCATTTATCTTCTCCTACTCGAGTCGAGGGGGAGCTGAGATCCTCGCAAGATGGTGTTGATGGGGAGAAACAAACAATGAATCATTTGGTTGAGGCGGATGCAAGTGGAACAAATGATGATGATGATAACGATGCTCAGGGTAATGAATATCATGATGTTAATGATAATATTTCCATTACAGATGAAATATGTGAAGTTGAAGACGTGTTTGAAGATGCACCTTTGGACTTTAATCATTGATTTCCTCTTATGGAGAGAGGGACTCATGATCATCCTAAAGAACAAATTCTTTGTGATTCTAGTTCATGTGTTTTAACATGAGCACAGGTTTGAGCTAGGAATGAGGTTCTTAATGTTCGTCAAGAATATTGCATGTTCAATGTTTTAATTTCAAAAATCAAACCGAAAATAGTCAAGAATGCTTTAGAACATCCTGATTAGGTTGTTGCATTCTAACTGGAGTTGGCTGAATTCGAGAGAAACAAAGTTTTGAGCTTATTCCAAAACCTAAAAATGTTTCAATTGCTATTTTGAAATTGGTTTATAAAAATAAAATGGATGAATAGGGTAATGTGGTTCGTACTAAAGCTAGATTAGTTGTAAAAGTATATTCGCAACAAGAAGGAATTAATTACGAAGAAACCTATGCCCCTATCGCAAGACTCGAGGCTGTACGAATTTTTCTTGCTTATGAAGCTCATAAGAATTTTGATGTCTATCAAATGGATGTAAAGTGCATATTTCTCCATGGTGTACTTGAAGAAACGGTCTATGTTGAGCATGTACTTGGATTCAGAAACAATAAGTTTCCTGATCATTGTTATATCCTTGACAAAGATGTTTATGGGTTAAAACAAGAACCTCGTGCTTGGTATGCTACACTGACTAATTTTTTAAAAATCGTTAAATTTAAGCAAGGATTAGTTGACCCCACTCTATTTTGTAAGAAAGTGGGGGATGATCTAATGATTGTTCAAAATTATGTAGATGACATAATATTTGGTTCTATTGACCCTTCGTTGTCAAAGGATTTTGAGGATCTTATACAGATTCAATTCGAAATGAGCATGATGGGGAAGTTCAATCATTTCTTGGGATTAAATATTCATCTAAGCATGGAAGGAATCTTTATAAATCAAAAAATATGTTCTCGTAACCTACTTGAACGGTTTGGAATGACGAATTGATCAAAGACGAAACTACCCATGGAACTCGGCACTCGTTTAAGTTCTTCATTGGAAAAGGTAGTTGTTGATCTAAAAACATATTGTAGCATGATCGGTTCATTATTGTATTTAACTGTAAGTTGACCTAATTTTATGTTTTCATTGTGTAATTTTGCAAGGTACCAAATCAATCCCAGTGAACCTCATCTCACAACTGTTAATAATATTCTTTATTTCTTCATCGAACTCCAACTCTTGGAATATGGTATCTAGTGAACACAAGATTCTTGAGTCAGTCATATTTTAATTCTGATCTAGGAGGTTATCAATTGGATTGCAAAATCAGTACAGGAGGATGTCAATTCTTAGATGGGAAGCTTGTGAGTTAGCAGTCGAAAAAGAAGACATGTGTATCCGTTTCATTAGTTGATGCTGAATATATTTTGGCTGGTGCCTATATCTCGCAAGTGATTTAGATTTAAAGCCAATTCTGTGACTATGCGATAAATATGAAGAACATACCTTTCTTTTGTGATTCTGAAAGTGCAATTCACTTATGTCATAATCCTATTCAACATTCCAAAACGAAACACAATTCGCTTTGATATCATTTCATCAAAGATTGTGTTGTGGATGGCAATATCAAAGTCCATTTTGTTAAACCGACAGATAAATTGGCTTGTATTTTTACAAAACCTCTTAACGAAAAGTCATTTTTAAGAATTTTAAATCGATTGGAAATGATCGAAACACTTTATGTTCCAAATTTTGACTAATCTTTGTTGCTTTTTATTTAAGAAAATTTGATGGAAATTCATTATCGATATGTTATCTGTGACATCACCATTTTCACGGCCAGAAAAGAGCGATTTTGTTTATTCTTTATAAAAATCAGAGTACTTCTTTTAATAAAAAATGTTGTGGAATTTGTACCCAGTAAAACATGAAAAATTCGTTATCAAAGCATTTCCGAAGAAATGTATTTTTATTCTTTTAAAACATTGGGGTGTCATCGTCAATATAGAGACATAAGCATAAACAGAACTTACATTCATTATCACTAGTGATCCATATCTCCTTAATCTGTCAGTGTAATGTGACTTCATATCAACACTTGTGATATAAATAAACTGAGTGGGTTAGGTTGGGAAACCTGGTGAGTACATAGGATTTTCATCCCATAATAGTATAATTATTATTTTTAATCATCAAACAGTTAACCCAATTACCCATCCCCATTATCTTTTATACTCTTAAGGATCTAACCTAAGAATCAGTTATTTCTCATTTATTCATTCCTAAGGATTTTCCTAAGGAATAGGTATGAAGTACATCGTTGTCAATGACACAACTGTCAAGCACAGCTGCTAGTTCTATCACTTAGGCGCAACTGCCATAATTGTGACATTATATATGAGGCGCAGCTGCCAGTATTGTCCTTTGAGCACAACTGCTAGGGTTATCTCGTTTATTGATAGTATCGTTTTCGAGAGTCCACTTGCAATACATTTTAATGGGTTTTTAGAGTACACCGATGAACACATCATTCACAACACGTACAGGTTGCGAGCTTGCTAGTGTTGCACCGGACTGTCTAGAATAGTCCGTTGTTGTCATCCATACTCTGCTAGATGACGGGGACAACATTTGGGAACAAGGAATCTCACATCATCCACCTCTCACCCTTACCTCATGGTCTATATCACCTCTCAACTCATCATCCAACTCATATTTCATCTACCCATGTTTTACCCAACATATTACGTAGATATAAATAGATATACAATTTAAATCATATAAAACTTGTATAAAATCGTTCATCCAGATACCAAGTATACAGATAATATGCACACATAACACGTAGTTTATATAAAATACTTCATATCTATGTGTGACAACCCGAAATATCCATTCTGAACAAACCATTCCAAGCCAATAGAAGTAGAGCAGTTACAGTGAAAACTCAGATTTCGAGTATAAGTTTGGCAGTTTTCAGGATTTTACACCTAAGAAGATATTAGGAGAGTGGATCCACTATGGTTTTGTGCAACACTGAAATTCCAATACTCTAGGATATTAGAGCTCATTCCGAGAATAGAAATATTTTCTACCAAAAATCTCAGGACTATAAATAGAATTCTGAACCAAATTGGTTCATTAGTTGAATTCCAATTAGAGAAAAGCCAAATTCTCTCTCACAGATCTTCGGGTTTTCATCCCAAATCGTGAGTACACTTATCTAGTTATGTTATAATGCTTGTTTTATGCTTATTAACATAGATTGTATGGCAAATATATGAGATCCGGGAGTTTACCGCCCAAGAACGTTCTTGGGGAGTAAACTCCAAAATGAAGCTTAAAGGCCATCTAGTCCCATTTCCTTGTTAGGTAACTAGCTTAGGATAATATGTATGATCATTTAAGACTAAAAATCAATCAAGATCACATAGCTTTAGGAGTTTACGGCCCAAGAGTTTCTTGGACCGTAAACACCAATTTCAAGGGCTTAAATGTGCCCTAATCACCCTAAAGGCTTTATACTTTAACCCTCAATTACTTCTACCTAATTTGGAGACTTTAACACATCAAGAAAACCCCTTAAAGGGAGTTTGCGGCCAAGAAATGCTCTTGGGCCGTAAACACCAAGTAAGGGCACCAATGTGTGCCTAGGGTCCCCCTTAGCCTTAAACAAAAGCCTAGAAGTTATCCTACTTGTGCAAGAGACCTGAAAGAATTAAAACATCCATCCCATGAGATTTTACGGCCGTAAACTCTAAGGGATATGGTCTTTTGGCCGTAAACACCTATAAAGGGGTCAAATGACACCCTAACTACTTCCTTATGCCTAGAACCCAACATAGATCATTACCTAGAAATGTTTGAGACTTGAAAACACCATAAAAACCCTCCCAAGGGAGTTTACGGCTGTAAACTCCAAGGGAATATGGTCTCTGGGCCATAAACTCCAATGAATATGGTCATTAGACCTTAAACTCCCATTAGGGGCTTTGCACTCTTTTGTTGCAACCCATTAGCCTCCTAGCACTTGACCAAAAGTGTTTTCCTCGCGCTTAAATGTTATACTTGTATAATTGGTGTTTTAATCACTAATTATTTATATACATACGTTTTCATATGTAATTAGGATCATTGTGTGTGTCTAAGTCTTCACTTGACACCAAGCACTTGCCTGATCCTTCCTTACGATAACAGTCCGTTCATTTCCAGTCACTTACTGCAGGTGAGTTCATACCCCTTAAATAATGTTTTAAACTATTTTTAAATGTTTTATGGGGGGGATACAAGTAGAATTATGCTAGTTAATATATCAATCACATGCGATTAATAAGTAGAATTACGCTAGTTATTATATCAATCACATGTGATTAATATACAACATTCAAAAGATTTGGCTACTTATTAGCCGTTTTACCAAACGGTTTCCTTCAAATGATTTTTATAAACATTTTATATGTTTTAAACTACTTATTACACTGTACATCTTACTATGTACATTACCTTTCAAACTTATTTACAACTGTGTTTCAAACAAATGTTTCCTTATACTTAAACTGTTTTATCAAACTTATGCCTTCAAATTGTTTTATAGATTGACATCAAGTCGATCTTTTGTTAAAATATTATTTATGTTCCAAATGTTTTTAAAAAACTTATTTATGATTTTATATTATAAATTGCGTGCCTCTATATGTATAGTTATATAAGAAATATTTAAAAGACTTAGGAAGGCTATCCACCCTATTTCCTTTTCGCGCTTGAGATGTGGTCTGGTGGGATATCGGGTACTCGTCCGAAGGTCATTTAAATATTAGTTATATATATATCATGTGTACATATATAGTCACAAAAGGTCCTTCCAGTTCATCCCATGCCCTTCGGTAGCAAGGGTATACATCCATGACCATACGTACCAGATACATTACTAGTAAACTACCATATGGGTAGTTCAGGAAGATACTAGAACAATTACTAGAACACGATATCATACAACGAGTCAGTTCATTCATGAGTCAACACTTTCTAGAACATTACAGTATATTACATATACAACCATACTAGGAAGAGAACATATACAACTATACTAGAATGATTACATTACTATACTTGCTAGGTAGAGAGCACATACATTACAGCTAGAACAGTTCATTACATTACATATACAAGAATATGTTAATTATTGTGATTTAAATCGGAGCATGACTTAAATGTCATGACTCAAGTTGTAGCCAGAGTCTCTTGGAGGGAGAGCGTGAGTTTGCGTATAGATCTATACTGGATTGACAATCCTACACCTTGCTGCTAGCTATAGCCGGACCTGCAGGTCTGCGGGTGCCAAACGTCATTCCGTTATTACGACCATTCATTATGTCGTTGTTACTAGTCGATAGTATGGTGCAATTTATCACATAATGCCTTAATATAAATCCGGTTTAAGGTAGTTAGTACGGCAGTAGTTCTTATAGCACTACACCATATTACTATTTCTTTTTTCCCATTACATTCACCTCGTGAACATTCACACGACGCACGGAAATGTAGAAACTATAGTTTTGGATAATGATAGTTATACTTTGGAAAATACATATGCTTACAAGAGACACACATACAGAGCAGTTAGATCTTGGTAGAAGACTATATTCAGAAGAATTAGGTCTTGGTAGAAGACACCTTCATATACTAGTAGGAATCATAGGGATTCTAGGGTTTTTCAAACACTTACAGTTCATATACACTTTAAATACTTACAATACATAGACTTACAAATTCTTACATACAAATTAAGACACTAAATACTTATGATCTCACCAGCTTCAAAGCTGATACTCGCTTTCAAAATTACTTGTATCCTCAGGTCATCATAGACAGGTACCGATGTAAGGAGAAAGGAAGATGGAGCTTGTTCAAGACTTATCTTTCTATTTGATTTATGCTTTAGTGTTTATAAAAATTTGACAAAACACATTTGTATAATAATTATACTATTAATGCAATGGATGATGTTGTTGCTTGTTTACTACTTTACATTGTTGTTGATATTATACACGACGTCCTCCACCCCACAACGTTTCCGCCGTTCTTGGTTTTGGGATGTGACACTATGTGTAAGATGAAAGGGACCATGCACTCACTTGAAAAGGTGGTGTTTCTGAACAAAGGCAGCGCTTCGCTTCTTAAAAGTAATTTCCTTCGACGAAACCTAGTATTATTACCAATAGAGTTTAGTCTATTATTTGTCGAGACGAATTAATAGTCTAACTATTATTACTATTATATAAGTGTTAAAGAATACTTATATAACCCATAATAATATCCCAAGTACTTATTATAAGTTCCTAATCACGTTACTATAATTAAATAAAAGCTATATTAAAAATAGCGTAGGCGTAGCTCACTTACAACAGGTTTTCTAGAAAATCGTGCTTTGCTTGGAGCAGCATTCCCTAGCCAAAATGTTCTTCTTCTCGGAGCCACTGAGCACTCCGGGGCTTCCGCCTCATGCTAGGGAGGTCCCATAGGCTTTTCGAGGGGTTTCGGGGCTAAAGAGAGGTTCTAGAGAGAGAGTAAAGAGAAGAAGGAATGTGAAAGGTGTGAAGAAAATAAGGGTGGGAGAAGTTTTATTTATAGGGAGAAATATGGCTGAACGTGGTGCCACATGTCACCATCTGGTGGCAAGACATGGGGAGAAAGCAATGGCCAAGATTGTGCCACGTCACCCATTTTCGCGCATCGCACTTCCGACTTCTAAAATCCATAACATTCACATACGAGCTCTGTTTTTGACGTTCTTTATATCCACGCGTAAGTAAAAATAAGGTCTACAACTGTCATTTTGACACCTTTGGCTAATTCACGAACGATCTTAAATTTAACAGTACGACGAGATTATACTGTTAAGTGTCCGCGTAAAATTCATAACTTCTACATACGGACTTTGTTTTCATCTTTCTTTTTACCGTTGAGTTCCTATTAACGAGATGTTCAATTCTCATTTAGGTCGGGTAGGCCAAAACCCACTCGATCTGAAATTCGAGTTTCGGGCTGTGCACTGCTAAGCCAAATCTTTGAAAACTCATAACTTCCTCATACAAAGTCAGGTTTGGGCGTTCATTTTTTTTGTATGTTCTCAGCTTAACGTATACTACAACTTTTGTTTAGATTTCATAGGCTAAAAAGTGCTCCATCGTAAATTCACTATTTACGTCTCCCAGTGTGGTGTCGGTTTTGCCGTAATACTTCGTTGGACGATAACTTCTTCGTTATAAATCGGACTTTGGCATTCTTTATATGTGCGGAACGCTTGAAACAAATTATAAAACTTGGCTAAGATTATTTATTCTAAATAATATTTTGTCGGAATGTCGTTTTTGACACTTATTATCTCTAAATTGATTAGGCCGGATCTACGGGCGTTACCATTATCTCCCCCTTAGGATGATTACGTCCCAGAATCATCAACGAAACAGGGCTCACATGATGACTTCATACATCATCTTTTCCTACTAAGTAAAAACCATAACTTTGATGTTTCTTCGAACGAGTATCTAACTCTAAGACTTCCTGATTGTAGGCGGTGCTCGATCTTGCACTTGCTCCTTATCTCACGTTAGACTCCAAATTATGACCTTCAAGTCACAATCTTGATCCTCACTGGAAGCTGCTTCTTCTTCTTAACAAACTTAAGATAAGTTATTTTATTACTACAATGGACGGATGTGTCATATTCTAATTACTTATCATCATATGTTCCCACGCTTAGACTCAGGTCTCTTAGAGTCTTCTAGAACAGACTATAGATTTCTTCATGTTCTAATCACATCTTAAAAGGTAGCATTTCTAACTACAAGCAACTATCGCAATACCCCTACCGATCGTCCCATGCTCCAAGCATGCACACTTCGGTTTCCTATGGTCCATACTCTATGAAATAGATCAATTAAAACTTTTCAAATGAAACTCATTTCACAATCCCTAATATTTATAATTAGTGTAAGAATACCAAATTCTTGCCACCTTTTAGAATATCTCAAATTCTAACATTCTATGCAATGATTCTCTTGTGAAATCACGGCACAAAAATCACAAAGACTCGGCCAACGAAATCACAAGGTACTCTATCAAAATTCTTACAGAAAAATTCTATAGTTTTGATGTCTCTCATTCAAAGTACATTCCTTTAAACATCCTTTTGCATAAAATTTTCTAATCTAGACATAAATTCTTAATTTCCAACTCCCAATATGGAAACATTTCCATATTTACCATATGACAACTCATTCTTAATAGAATCTTATCTATTCATAATAATGTCGATATGGTCCATTCAATACCATACTTCCAACTACTCACAAGCGACCAATCCTCAGCGAACTTTGGATCGTCCTTTGATAGTTGTTTAATTATCTTAGTCAAAACCGATTCTTGTCCCTTTTCCTTCTTAAGGCGCAAGACATTCGGAAAAATTTTAGAATGGTCAAATATTATAGCACTTGCAATCGATCCTTTACCCGAAGCATATGGGACACGATGCATAATGTCTTACATAAAGATACGATACTCTATCAATCTTTTGCCATAATTTTTTATGTGTCATGTTCTTGCAATTCGAACTATGAAGAGGGATACCGTAATAATAATCGAAATTTAAGAACACACTATGTATCCTTTGACTAAATTTATTAAAATTTCTCAATCTAAGCTTTAGTAATTGAAACGATGTACAATATTCTCTCCCATAATTATAGCAAAACAAATTTTCAACCCTTACGACTTTGCTAAGCATAACACTTGTTTTCTATAATTAATATTTCTAACTTGAAATACTTACCATAATCATGCTCCCACTTTACATGATGATTATTTCTTTACCAGCATAACACTTATGCTCCCACTAGCTTCGACATGTATTTAGAAATCAGCTGAACTTCTAGAAAACAATTTCTTAAGTTCATATTTCTAATACTAGATGCTTCGATAAGACTCTATCTAAGCTTCTCAAACTTATACACTTTTCCTTGGACAACTCATATGTATATGTCTAAATGATTCTAGGACTCATATCAATAAGTCTAAGATGTTCAGACTCATTTTCCATTTCCCACAATTCAAACTATGAAGAGGTATGCCATAATCATAGTTAAATTTAAGAAACCCAAATTACATAATGCTATCTTCAAAATCTCTCTTAGTGAAAGCGTTCCCTCAAAATCATTTTCATGAATGAGAGAAACCTTATGACACTTAGATTTTGTGATGTATACATTCCCATCCATGTGAATTCGTCATAACCATAATCACAAGATAATGTCACTGACAAATCCAAACTCTTATCGATAGAACTTGTTCTTCTTAATTTCTTGCCATCAAGGGTCCTACCATTACTTCCAAGTTATTGACCAGCCCACCCCTTCATTTCAATGTACTTTCCATTGAACAAGGTGTCTTGCCCCTATACAATCCATCGAGAACTCATATACCTCACATGCATAATTAACTCAATTAGAATGGCACAGAAAACAAAAATAGTGTCAACACGACAAGTTGTAAACCTCAAGTCGTGTGCTAGTGTTGAATGATAAGGTCTATTCTTGATTTGTTTTTCAAACCTTTCAAGACCATTAAGACTCCCACTGACTCCTTGACATATAAGATTATCTTGTCAAGAACCACTTCTCGACAAAGAAATATTCAAGAATTAGTGTAGCTTTCATCAAGACAAAACACTTTGTCACACCCCCAAACCAAGGATGGCGGAAACGTCCAGGGGTGGAGGACTTCATGTACAGTATCACAACAACGTGTATAATAGTGCTCAAAGTAATACAACCATCATAAATATAATTGAAAAAGTTACATCAAAGTATATGTTTACATGTTTCAAAATCAATTACAATATGATGACAAAAATAAATTGTTGACGGTTTAACGTCCCATCCTCAAAGCGCTGAAGTTTTCCTGTTTCACTGATTTCCTGAGAATACAAGTAGTTTTGAAAAGTGTCAACAATTAAGTTGGTGAGTTCATAAGAGTTTTGTTTGGAGTAGAAACCGTTTTCCTTTTTAAAATTGATAGAGTTTGATCTCCAAAAAATCCAATATTTTCTTAGTTAGGTGTAGACAAAAAAATATTCCTATATGATGTGTTGAGGAACCCTAGATTAACCCGTAGATTTCCTCTATAATCATCCAGCGTATATAAGTTATAGAAGATTTACTTCAGATAAAACGTCGAATGTAGTGGGTCTGCCCTAGGTCCACAACCAAACGAGGAACAGGAGATGAGGCGGGCACCACCAATTCTAAGCCAATCCAGACTAAATTCTTGTATGACTCAAGCATATACGCTCAATGATTATAGTTGAAGTCTAACAATGCTAACCTTTAATGTGAATATAACCTATACATACCATAGTTCACCGGGGGTAATGGAGATTAGTGAACCTGAACTATGCATATGAATAGCTTATCGAAAGTGATGGTGATTGTGAATATAACCTATACATATCATAGTTCACCGGGGATTATTAGAGATTAGTGAACCTGAACTATGCATATGAATAGCTTATCGAAGGTGATGGTGATTGTAACCTATACATATCTTAAGTGATGGTGAATATAACCTATACATATCTTAAGTGATGGTGAATATAACCTATACATATCATAGTTCACCGGGGGGTGATAGAGATTAGTGAACCTGAACTATGCATATGAATAGCTTATCAAAGTGATGTGATGGTGAATATAACCTATACATTTCAAAAGTGATGGTGAATGTGAATATAACCTATACATATCATAGTTCACCGGGAAGTAATAGAGATTAGTGAACCTGAACTATGCATATGAATAGCTTATCGAAAGTGATGGTGAGTTCCTTTCTTGTAATTACGTTCCTAGGGTAGATGAAACATAAACTATACCTATTATAGTTTATTACTTTGTTTGTAATATGTATTTACCATAACTATACCGATTATAACTAACGCGTTCGTTTGTGGGGGTATAATGGCTTAACTATACTTGTTATAGATTACCTTAATCGTCCATGGCGGCAATAACTCTTTTGTAAGTGTAAGACCTTTAATATTGTTTTTGTTATATGAATAACCCTAAACTATACCTATTATAGTCTATCGATTGATTTCGTGGGAAAATGAGCATAGGCCTTACTTGTCATAATTTATCAATGTTTATATTTTAATGGATATAGCCTCGTAATATCGTATATATATATATATATATATATATATATATATATATATATATATATATTTGTCATACTTGTGAAGGTGTAAATCCATTTGTTTTCTGATGTATGTCTATGTAAGAATACAAAATTTGTTATATATTGCAACTACACATAATCACATAACGATGTATACCTTGCTCAACATGTTACAAGGTGAAATGAAATTTATTGTGTTTTTCTGTTAATAACATTTTCTGTAACTGTTATTGGAAAAATTGTAGAAAAATCATAAAATGTCCAAATCAGGTTCTGTAACTTCTGAGAGTTTGGAAAATGAGTCTAGTTTGTTCATAATTTTTATTATAATTTTTAATGACCTCTAACTTGGGTGAAAAAGTCCATAATCACAGACTGGTCCGGATTGATGTTTGAAATGATAGGCAGTTTTGTAAAAATCACCATAAATTGTAGAAAAATCGTATGGAGATGTGCAAGTAGTCATTTTAAAGCTAAGAAGTGGAAATACATGCACCTAAAACAGTTTTGAAAACAAAAATATTTAAGATGTCCAAAACAGTCCGTGAATGGAGTGAAACTTTTCTGATGAAAGCTGTTAGAAAAATGTAGTTATGTTCTAAGTATTTTAACTTGTATTCCCCCCCTAAAAACTTGAGAAAACGTGAAAATGTAGGGGTATGAACTCACCTTGTGTGATTTCAGTAGATAAGCGTTGAAGAAGAGAAGTGTTCAACCCAAGAACACTTGAAGAATCGCTTGAAGATTCGAAGCTTTAACACAAATGTAATGGAGTTTGTGTAAGATACTCATGATTTGAGTGGAAATAATTGAGATAACCTTAAAGGGAATGGATTATGCTTACCAAAGGTGGAGGAAAAACTCAAGATCAACCCTTGAATCTCGGATTTCTAGAGAGAGAAAGTGAGAGAGAAAGGAGTTTGATCTTCTTGTGAAATGAGAACATTTGAGAGAAAATGAGGAGAGAGGATGAATATCCAGCTCTCAAAACATGGAGATGGCTTGTGAGGAGGGTAAAAAGTACAAAGAAGTGACAAGGTATGGTGGGGAGGAGTGTGGGTTGTCATGGAGTGGGTGTGGGGGTTGCTTGCGTCATAACTAAGGTAAGGTCAACACTCTTCTTTTGTACTTTACCAACTCCTTTTTAAATAAGATTTTATTCTTAAAATGCGATTAAATCATTAATTTAGGGGTCTTATAATTAAAAATAAAGTTTTGGGTGAAAATCCCATGTTAAAATAATTAAAAATGGGTTTAAAACGCAAAAATATGCAAAACCGGGGCGAAAAATGCAATTTCCAGCGTGCTTCTTCGGATCTCGGCCGAGGCTCGGTCAACTGGGCTCGGTTCGGACGCGGGTGGCTGAGGCGGGGAGGCGAAAGGCGAACAAGCTCGGTCCGAAGCGATGCAGTCCGAAGCGAAGGCGAGAAGCGGAAAGGCGGGTTCGGTCCGAGGCAGGCTATCCGACGCGAAGGTAGAGGTTCGGTCCGAGGCAGGCTAGAACCGAAGGAACTGTAGTGAACAGTAATGAACAGTAGCTTCGGTTCGGACCTTCCTTCCAAGTTGGGTTCGGTTCGGACCTTCTTTCTAAGCTGGGTTCGGTTCGGATGAACAGTGGTTTCGGTTCAGCTTATGAACAGTACTTTCGGTTCAGACCCTCATGAATAGTGCTTTCGGTTCGGTTCATGAATAGTACTTTCGGTTTGGAGGGTTCGTTCCCTTAAGTCCGTTTTTCGCGTAGACTTCCGTTCTTGGGCTATTTTCGCCAAATTCGAGGGTCGGGATGCCCCGAGTGATTATAGAAAGTCGGGGAGAGATTTCGAGAGAGATTTGAGAGAGATTCCGCATACTCAGAGAGATTTGGGAGAGATTCGACATACTTGGGGAGATTTGGGAGAGATTTGACATATGTGGAGAGATTTCACATACAGAGAGATATTTGGGAGAGATTTCACATACTTAGGGAGATTTGGGAGAGATTTGACATACTTAGAGAGATTTGGGAGAGATTTGACATACTTGGAGAGATTTCACATACAGAGAGATATTTGGGAGAGATTTCACATACTTAGGGAGATTTGGGAGAGATTTGACATACTTGGAGAGATTTCACCTACAGAGAGATATTTGGGAGAGATTTCACATACTTAGGGAGATTTGGGAGAGATTTGACATACTTAGAGAGATTTGGGAGAGATTTGACATACTTGGAGAGATTTCACATACAGAGAGATATTTGGGAGAGATTTCACATACTTAGGGAGATTTTGGAGAGATTTGACATACTTGGAGAGATTTCACCTACAGAGAGATATTTGGGAGAGATTTCACATACTTAGGGAGATTTGGGAGAGATTTCACATACTTAGAGAGATTTGGGAGAGATTTGACATACTTAGAGAGATTTGACATACTTGGAGAGATTTCACATACAGAGAGATATTTGGGAGAGATTTCACATACTTAGAGGTATGTGGGAGAGGTTTTACATACTTAGAGATATGTGGGAGAGGTTTCACATACTTAGAGATATGTGGGAGAGGTTTCACATACTTAGAGATATGCGGGAGAGGTTTCACATACTTAGAGATATGTGGGAGAGGTTTCACATACTTAGAGATATGTGGGAGAGGTTTCACATGCTTAGAGATATGTGGGAGAGGTTTCACATGCTTAGAGATATGTGGGAGAGGTTTCACATACTTAGAGATATGTGGGAGAGGTTTCACATACTTAGAGATATGTGGGAGAGGTTTCACTGGTGACCTTTTTGAGTGTCCGGCTACGCACTGCAAGGTCCTTAAACCCAGTTAAGCCTTGATTAGGGATCTTGCATATTCCCGATGAGTATGTAACATTGTCGTATCGGTTTGGCTTTCTACGTACCACCGTTTCAGGTTAAGGAGATTTAGGTGAACGCACTTTTCGATTTATGATCTCTCATTAGAATAGAGAGTTGTTTAGAAGTTACTTAACGTAAACTCTAGTACTCACGGCAAATTGGGTTGACCGGTTTGACTTGTTGACTTTTGTTGACTTTGACTTGACCGAAAATTGACGGTTGTCACATCATCCCCCCGTTAGAGGGAATTTCGTCCCGAAATTCGAATTTAGGCAAGGAGTTCGAAAATGACTAAGGTTGGCTCTACATTATTTTGATTCTAACTAAGAGACGAGTTATCATACATGAAACTTAGCTTATACACATTATGATATAACCAATACTGGGCGGATAGTAAAATGTGTGATTCTATTTCAGTTTCACATCCCAACGAGGAAAAGAAACTAAGTCAGAATTCTCACATTTTATTATCTACCAGGTATTTGTTATATATAACTGGGGAATGTATAAGCGAGGAAATCATAACAAATAACTTAGTAATTCTTCTTAATGAATTAGAATTCCTAGTCAGGGCTAACATTGAACCTAGATGTATTTTAACCGCTCACCTATAAAGTGGAAGCATGTTCTCGGAAGTTTGGCCTACATCCCTATGATGCAGTCCCATTGCGGAGTCGAAGCGAATTCATAGAATGGTCTTATGACGACCTTGGAATTTCCTATTGTTTATGCTCTCAGTTTAATTTTTGGCATTACTATTATGCATGTTTAAATCGATATTAGACTTAATCAAATAAAGAAATTTGGAATTTAAACGTCGGTGTTAGAAACACGTACTAATATTTACGGGCAGTTCCGGGGTGGTCTCTCCTTCGGTGATCGCAAGCACCCTTCCACCACCACTGGCATCCCTTGCTCTTGGGCAGTTCCTTTTAAAATGGCCTGTTTCTCCACATTTGTAACAGGCTGGGCTTACTCCAGAGCCGGGGAACTGGTTGATGGGTCGTACCGGTGCCTTACAGAAACGGGTAGTGTGCCCTTTTCTATTGCAGTTCATGCAATGCAATTCTCTACAAGCCCCAGTATGATGGAAGCTACACTTGTTACATTTCGGGAGGGTTCCAGCATATTGCTTTATGGGAGTGGGTGTGGTGAGGGTTGTGGCAGCATGAATCGCGACAATTGGCGTGGTTGTCGAAGTGTCACGGCTGGCTCGATGGTCGATGAGTTGTTGTGCCAACTCCTTGGCGTTGTCGAAGGTAGTTGGTCTTGAGGCCAATACACTATCATGAATCTGGGATGATAGCCCCCAAAGGTATCGTTCTATCTTCTTCTCCTCTGGGGTGACCATTGCAGGACAGAGGAGTGCTAGGTCATTGAATCCGGCAGTATAAGCTTCGAGATCCATTCCCGACATTTTGAGGTTCTAGAGTTCCTCTTCTAGTTTTTGCACTTCGCCTCTTGGGCAATACTCTTTTAGCATTAAAGCTTTTAGATCCTCCCAGCTTATAGAGTTAGCCACTGCAGGAGTAAGTGACTTAACTCGGCTATTCCACCAAGTAAGAGCTTTTCTTGTAAAAGTGAATGTCGCATACTTGACTTTGCTCGCTTCGGGACAAGCGCAGATCTCAAAGACTGCTTCGGTCCTTTCAAACCATTGCATCAGCGCGATGACGCCCCTGCTTCCGTCGAAAGAATCGGGTTTGCCATTTGTGAAGTCTTTGTAAGAACACTCCTTAGTGCGTCCTGTGCTGTCCCCCTGATTCGAGTTAGTATTCCCGGATCCGAATCCGCCAGATCCATTTGTACCCATTTGCGACATTGCTGCCGCCACTGCTGCTGTTACGGCAGCTTGAAACATTATGGGATCAAACTGCGGAGGGGGCGGTGTTGTGCTCCCGGAAGGTCTGGACTTTTTCTTTGGCGGCATAGTCCTGTCATAAGTTGGTAGAGACGTACAAACGATAAGTTTTTAATAATAGAGACAAGTCAGAAGTTATCAAGCCAGACTTGTCTGTATCATGTTCTGTTTTAAAAGTATTTTGTATGTATTTCGCAACAAAGTCTTCGTGAATGAATTTTAGTGGTGGTGACTCAAATGCAACTAGTGATTTGTTTCGCCTGATCCCTTTCTAAAATTACTTGATATATATTAAGAATTTCTTAGAGTTACCATATGTATATTGATTGTAGTATAGGGTTCGAGGATAATAGGTTTACATCTTATTAACGTAAGGAAGATTCTGGGCAATGCTACGGTTCCCTTGAATAGTGTAGTCTCCGGATTCTGAAGGAGTCGAATGTCTCCACATAACAACCTAGGTTGGTCGTGTTCTTCTTTCCAGGTTTCCAAGCACTCTACCTAAGGAGGCGTTGGGCCTTGAATAACCGGACGAGGGTTAGGATTTGGAACAAGGGCTATCAGGGTAGGTTCTCCACCTCAGGGTTGGGGTCAGGGCCATCAGCAAAGCCTTCAGCTTGGTGATCATCCAAAGAGATTTGGTACTCACTCTATGGCTCCTCTCCGAGCCATTCAGTATTGCCGTGGTTAGGGTAGTACGGGTCGTCGTGGAGAAGGAATTCAGCCATAATATCTTTGCGAGAAATGGGGATATAAGAAATAACTAAGTATACGTACTAATTAGATATTTATAAGATGATCTTCATCAGGTACTTCAATATATTATTTAGGGTATACTAGTCACATGTATTTGGGACAGGATAGACCTTCGAATAAGCGATCCTAACTCTAAATCCCCAATCCAACGAGAACAGGAAGTAAAGCAAAGATTCACAGATTCTAAGCCTATGACGTCCTGGATACATATAGTTTTATTGTATCCTCTAGGCAGTTATTGACCTATTGATAAAAATCTATTTAGTTCTCAAATAAGTAATTATAATAATTCCAAATACCCCTATGGTATTTCATTGTGGTAGTGTTGGTAAGCTTTTAGACTTGTTGCAACTCCTACGACCATTCCTGGGCATATGGTAATCATTTCTGGGTGAGACATAGTTGATCAGGCTATGTCATTCCCAGTCCTGACTATACATCCCCAAGCCTACTCGTATTGTTCAACAATTACTACTTTTGTCCCATCCCATCGTGATACTGACCCTAGTGTGTGTGTGCACATGCTCTTACTTTTACCGAAGAATTATTTGTTTCTAAAAGTATAGTTGTTTTGAAAACTTTAAATCAGAGACTTTCGGTCCCAATGCATTTATAGTTTGTATACCTTATGTGGTTCGATATATTGAGTTCACTATAAACAATGCTCTGATACCAATCTGTCACACCCCCAAACCAAGGATGGCGGAAACGTCCAGGGGTGGAGGACTTCATGTACAGTATCACAACAACGTGTATAATAGTGCTCAAAGTAATACAACCATCATAAATATAATTGAAAAAGTTACATCAAAGTATATGTTTACATGTTTCAAAATCAATTACAATATGATGACAAAAATAAATTGTTGACGGTTTAACGTCTCATCCTCAAAGCGCTGAAGTTTTCCTGTTTCACTGATTTCCTAAGAATACAAGTAGTTTTGAAAAGTGTCAACAATTAAGTTGGTGAGTTCATAAGAGTTTTGTTTGGAGTAGAAACCGTTTTCCTTTTTAAAATTGATAGAGTTTGATCTCCAGAAAATCCAATATTTTCTTAGTTAGGTGTAGACAAAAAAATATTCCTATATGATGTGTTGAGGAACCCTAGATTAACCCGTAGATTTCCTCTATAATCATCCAGCGTATATAAGTTATAGAAGATTTAAGTCAGATAAAACGTCGAATGTAGTGGGTCTGCCCTAGGTCCACAACCAAACGAGGAACAGGAGATGAGGCGGGCACCACCAATTCTAAGCCAATCCAGACTAAATTCTTGTATGACTCAAGCATATACGCTCAATGATTATAGTTGAAGTCTAACAATGCTAACCTTTAATGTGAATATAACCTATACATACCATAGTTCACCGGGGGGTAATAGAGATTAGTGAACCTGAACTATGCATATGAATAGCTTATCGAAAGTGATGGTGATTGTGAATATAACCTATACATATCATAGTTCACCGGGGATTATTAGAGATTAGTGAACCTGAACTATGCATATGAATAGCTTATCGAAGGTGATGGTGATTGTAACCTATACATATCTTAAGTGATGGTGAATATAACCTATACATATCTTAAGTGATGGTGAATATAACCTATACATATCATAGTTCACCGGGGGGTGATAGAGATTAGTGAACCTGAACTATGCATATGAATAGCTTATCAAAGTGATGTGATGGTGAATATAACCTATACATTTCAAAAGTGATGGTGAATGTGAATATAACCTATACATATCATAGTTCACCGGGAAGTAATAGAGATTAGTGAACCTGAACTATGCATATGAATAGCTTATCGAAAGTGATGGTGAGTTCCTTTCTTGTAATTACGTTCCTAGGGTAGATGAAACATAAACTATACCTATTATAGTTTATTACTTTGTTTGTAATATGTATTTACCATAACTATACCGATTATAACTAACGCGTTCGTTTGTGGGGGTATAATGGCTTAACTATACTTGTTATAGATTACCTTAATCGTCCATGGCGGCAATAACTCTTTTGTAAGTGTAAGACCTTTAATATTGTTTTTGTTATATGAATAACCCTAAACTATACCTATTATAGTCTATCGATTGATTTCGTGGGAAAATGAGCATAGGCCTTACTTGTCATAATTTATCAATGTTTATATTTTAATGGATATAGCCTCGTAATATCGTATATATATATATATATATATATATATATATATATATATATATATATATATATATATATATTTGTCATACTTGTGAAGGTGTAAATCCATTTGTTTTCTGATGTATGTCTATGTAAGAATACAAAATTTGTTATATATTGCAACTACACATAATCACATAACGATGTATACCTTGCTCAACATGTTACAAGGTGAAATGAAATTTATTGTGTTTTTCTGTTAATAACATTTTCTGTAACTGTTATTGGAAAAATTGTAGAAAAATCATAAAATGTCCAAATCAGGTTCTGTAACTTCTGAGAGTTTGGAAAATGAGTCTAGTTTGTTCATAATTTTTATTATAATTTTTAATGACCTCTAACTTGGGTGAAAAAGTCCATAATCACAGACTGGTCCGGATTGATGTTTGAAATGATAGGCAGTTTTGTAAAAATCACCATAAATTGTAGAAAAATCGTATGGAGATGTGCAAGTAGTCATTTTAAAGCTAAGAAGTGGAAATACATGCACCTAAAACAGTTTTGAAAACAAAAATATTTAAGATGTCCAAAACAGTCCGTGAATGGAGTGAAACTAACTCGAATCTTAGAGAGATTTGGGAGACATTTGACATACTTGGAGAGATTTCACATATAGAGAGATATTTGGGAGAGATTTCACATACTTAGGGAGATTTGGGAGAGATTTGACATACTTAGAGAGATTTCACCTACAGAGAGATATTTGGGAGAGAAAGTGAGAGAGAAAGGAGTTTGATCTTCTTGTGAAATGAGAACATTTGAGAGAAAATGAGGAGAGAGGATGAATATCCAGCTCTCAAAACATGGAGATGGCTTGTGAGGAGGGTAAAAAGTACAAAGAAGTGACAAGGTATGGTGGGGAGGAGTGTGGGTTGTCATGGAGTGGGTGTGGGGGTTGCTTGCGTCATAACTAAGGTAAGGTCAACACTCTTCTTTTGTACTTTACCAACTCCTTTTTAAATAAGATTTTATTCTTAAAATGCGATTAAATCATTAATTTAGGGGTCTTATAATTAAAAATAAAGTTTTGGGTGAAAATCCCATGTTAAAATAATTAAAAATGGGTTTAAAACGCAAAAATATGCAAAACCGGGGCGAAAAATGCAATTTCCAGCGTGCTTCTTCGGATCTCGGCCGAGGCTCGGTCAACTGGGCTCGGTTCGGACGCGGGTGGCTGAGGCGGGGAGGCGAAAGGCGAACAAGCTCGGTCCGAAGCGATGCAGTCCGAAGCGAAGGCGAGAAGCGGAAAGGCGGGTTCGGTCCGAGGCAGGCTATCCGACGCGAAGGTAGAGGTTCGGTCCGAGGCAGGCTAGAACCGAAGGAACTGTAGTGAACAGTAATGAACAGTAGCTTCGGTTCGGACCTTCCTTCCAAGTTGGGTTCGGTTCGGACCTTCTTTCTAAGCTGGGTTCGGTTCGGATGAACAGTGGTTTCGGTTCAGCTTATGAACAGTACTTTCGGTTCAGACCCTCATGAATAGTGCTTTCGGTTCGGTTCATGAATAGTACTTTCGGTTTGGAGGGTTCGTTCCCTTAAGTCCGTTTTTCGCGTAGACTTCCGTTCTTGGGCTATTTTCGCCAAATTCGAGGGTCGGGATGCCCCGAGTGATTATAGAAAGTCGGGGAGAGATTTCGAGAGAGATTTGAGAGAGATTCCGCATACTCAGAGAGATTTGGGAGAGATTCGACATACTTGGGGAGATTTGGGAGAGATTTGACATATGTGGAGAGATTTCACATACAGAGAGATATTTGGGAGAGATTTCACATACTTAGGGAGATTTGGGAGAGATTTGACATACTTAGAGAGATTTGGGAGAGATTTGACATACTTGGAGAGATTTCACATACAGAGAGATATTTGGGAGAGATTTCACATACTTAGGGAGATTTGGGAGAGATTTGACATACTTGGAGAGATTTCACCTACAGAGAGATATTTGGGAGAGATTTCACATACTTAGGGAGATTTGGGAGAGATTTGACATACTTAGAGAGATTTGGGAGAGATTTGACATACTTAGAGAGATTTGGGAGAGATTTGACATACTTGGACAGATTTTACATACAGAGAGATATTTGGGAGAGATTTCACATACTTAGAGGTATGTGGGAGAGGTTTTACATACTTAGAGATATGTGGGAGAGGTTTCACATACTTAGAGATATGTGGGAGAGGTTTCACATACTTAGAGATATGCGGGAGAGGTTTCACATACTTAGAGATATGTGGGAGAGGTTTCACATACTTAGAGATATGTAGGAGAGGTTTCACATACTTAGAGATATGTGGGAGAGGTTTCACATGCTTAGAGATATGTGGGAGAGGTTTCACATACTTAGAGATATGTGGGAGAGGTTTCACATACTTAGAGATATGTGGGAGAGGTTTCACTGGTGACCTTTTTGAGTGTCCGGCTACGCACTGCAAGGTCCTTAAACCCAGTTAAGCCTTGATTAGGGATCTTGCATACTCCCGATGAGTATGTAACATTGTCGTATCGGTTTGGCTTTCTACGTACCACCGTTTCAGGTTAAGGAGATTTAGGTGAACGCACTTTTTGATTTATGATCTCTCATTAGAATAGAGAGTTGTTTAGAAGTTACTTAACGTAAACTCTAGTACTCACGGCAAATTGGGTTGACCGGTTTGACTTGTTGACTTTTGTTGACTTTGACTTGACCGAAAATTGACGGTTGTCACACACTTCATATGATTGGTCCTAGTTGGTCTTTGTCTTATCCAAGACATCAAAACTTACCAATTTCAGATGTGCAAGAATAAGAAAAACCGTTTTCCAAATTCCACATTTGATGAATGTTATAGACCTTCTTAAGACTTGTCAGTCAATTCACAATCTTGGAGTATAACTCTAAGACTTGATATTGGAACGAAGTATGATTGACTTCTTGATTTAACCATTTCCACAATTCCCGATTCCTCTTCTTAGACATACAAATTGTACTAAGACTCACTTAGAGGATCAATTGAGATATGGTTCTTAATCATTAATACCTATCATAAAACATAATAAAAGGTACTCTCCCTTCTTCTTAGAGCGGAGAAACTTTTATCTTTCTGCCTACTTGACTCTTCTTATTCGTTCTGCTATTGATTGAAACTCTTTTAATCAACCCAGAATTATACTCAATCTTATAAGTATAACCATATCCACTAAACTTTAGTAAATCATGATGAATATCTTTGTTACTCTTGTGGTAGACTTGATCAACGTACGACCTAGTGTACTCAATCTCTTAGTCCTTAAATTTGACACTTTGTCAAGGAATTAGTCCAAATTTCCCAAATGTGAAAGTTTCCCTTCATCATATTATACTTGTTATATGATTCCAAGTTCCTTTCCACTTGAAACTTCGGCGATGAGAAACTCTCCGTATTTGGTAACCTCTTCACATTTCCACAAATAAGCTAATAAAGAATCAAATCCATTTTGCTAATAATAGAAGTACACAAACACCAATTTTTCATATATGCCATTGTAAGGATAAACAAATAAGATAAAACCAAAATTTATTTTATTTATAAAAGCAGCGGAAAACATGTCCTTTCAATGCAAAACTCGAATGAAAAACTGTGTAGTCAAATACTCCTAACAAATCTATCATTACTTCCTAAGCTCAAAATCTGATCTTCGAATCCATGCGATCGTAATCCATTTCTTCGTGATCAGCCTCATGTTGCTCTTCCATCAAACTTTCTCTCTTTTCTCTAATCCTGCAAAACATGCAAATGTAATCTTATCACATTGTGTAAAAATAATAGGAATTTAACGGAGTTAGATAGTGGATTTTATACCTGAAGTAGAGCCATACTTCTTGACTCTCTCATCTCTTAGATTCTTCAGGTCCTTTGGGCAGCTTCGTATCCATTGCCCCTTCTCTTGGCAGCAGAAACAGGTGGATTCTTCTAGAATGTCCATGGAAGCATGGTTGGTTGAATTACCAGAAAAATATGCTCCATTCCTTTTCCAAATCATTTCTGATTCAGCAGCAATAAGCATGTAAGTAAAGTCAATGAGGGTCGCATGAAGATCCATCATATAATACTCTCTTTTGAACTTATCATATGATTTAGGAGTAACTAAAGGACCTAGTCCACAGCCAACGTATTGGGAAAAGACACACCTAACATAATCAACCTATCGATGTGTGATTTCATCCCTAGGACGTGAGCACACACGGGTTTACCATCTTCATGTTCCATTGCCAATAGGGTTTCGGTGATGTTAAACCTTTCAAATCTTCGATCTTGTGGGTCGGGAAGAACAATAGGAGGAGGAGGAGGGAGTGAAATCAAGCTAGTCCACATTGATCCTTCACTTTGGAACAAGCTTTTACTTTCAACGGGAACACCTTTTCCTTAGGATTCGGGAAGACCACGGTTAGAGTTAGACATCTACAAAATGGGAGAAATTTCAAGTTAGTTGATTGAATCCTTAATGAAACACCCAAATGAGACATTAAGGCTAGGATCCAACAACATTATTTACACATTAGAAGAGGGATGTCGTAATCCAACATGCAAAAAATTTGGAGGTAAGTGCATGACGATTCATTAATTCTTCACCATGAAAAAAAACATAAAGTCTTAAGTTTTAAATGTATTAAGAATTCCTATATTTCCTTTGAGATTCATTGAAATTTTCAATGGCATGTTTAAATCTTGATATGCCCCTCTCGTTTATGACTGGGATGCCGAGGATCACGAAGTGGGTGTGAATAACCATGCAAATCTACATGGTGCCCTCTTTGTTACAGTCACCTATTCGATGTGCCGATAAACCACACACACTCCATCGAACTATGACAAACAATGAGTCACCCTTTTCCACCTTTGCTTAGAACCTATTAGTGTGTCGGTTAACCACACATGCTCCACTAACTTCTTAGAAAAGATGCAAAGTGCGATTTCATGGGATTGCATCAAAATCACTTTTTCCTAAAGTAACTAGGATTGGGAATTTGCAAAACCATTAGTTAGTTTACACAGATTCATTATATTTATTAATGAAGAGAGGATTGCCCTATCCTACCCGTTCGGCTAACGACCCTCCACCAACAAGGAAGCGGTGGGTAAGAGTGGATACCCATTAAACGGCCATTTGATATGCCATAACCTTATACCCCCCTTATAGATCGGCTTCGTGAATGAGGCCTACTAATGGTAAGACTAGCATTTTAGTTATACATATATAATATTAGACTTTTAATGTTATATATAGTATAAGGGTGTATTTTACACTTTTAAAATACTAGGTGGTTTAAATTATATAAACTACACTTTTAATAAAATATAAACCTCATCATTATGGATTTATTAACTTTCTTTTAATTCTACACTTAATTAATTTAATAAAGCCATAAGGGTGTAATTTGAATTTTTTTCAAAATTAGTGTTTTAGAATTTAATATTTTTCAAAATTAAACTTTTAATCAATCAATTTAAATTCCAAAACTTGAGGGCAAGTTTTTGAAACTTTTCAAAACAATTAGGTTTTAATCTCACTTTAAAATTTTCGAATTTAAGACTATTTAAATTAAAATTTTAAATATTAAAACTCTTGATTTAATAATTATCTTGAATTAAACTATTAATTTAAATTATTAAATCATAAGGGATTATCTAAATCATAAAGGATAATTACAAATTAAACAATTAATTTATCCTAATTCTTTTAATCCCTCTACATTTCGAAAATCATGGGATAGGATAATTCAAAATCTTTAATTACCATATATAACAATTAAAGGATAATTACAAGATATAGGATAATCCAAATCTCTAAAATTTAGGATCTTATCTTGGGGAGGAGGCTAATCTTGAAAATCCTAGGGTTTTCAAACCCTAGATTTCGAAATCCTCAGGCTTAAGGAAAGGATTTGAAAACCCTTTCAAATTTTCGCAAATTAGGGTTAAGAAACCCTAATCTCGAAATTTCTTGCCTCCTAGGGTTTATTGGCTATAAACCCTAATATGTCAAGTTCATACAATTGTATAATACTTATTGAAAACAAGTTAACCAAAGGCTCTAATACCACTGATGGGTTTTATACGAACAATCCTATGTGTGCATGTAACCCTAGAGTTGGATCTATGTTATCACTATTAGTTATACAACATTATGAACACTTGAAGAACCCTAAAAGGCTTCTAGGAATTTCGAAATCCACAAGGAAAGATGAAATACATACCTCTTGTTGTTATATTCTAATAACAACTTAAATCTTGAATCTTCTTGTCTTTGAAAGCAAGTACCACAAGTGTAGTACCTCTAATGAACACCAAGAGCAAATGGAAAGGAAAGAGAGAGAGAGAGAGAGAGAGAGAGAGAGAGAGAGAGAGAGAAGAGGTATGAAATTCGTCCCTAGTAACCCTAGACAAGGCATGGACGAATTCTTCTGGCCTTAGGGGTCTTTACATAGGTGTAGAGATTAGGGTTTCAGTCCTTATCCTTATCTAGTTGCTTGCCCACCAAGTAACCATAAGATAATCCTTGAAAACTCTTATCCTTTATCCTTTGGACGATTTCAAGGATAACTTATCCCTTGAATTCGTCCAACCCATATCAAGGATAACCATTACCCTATTTTGTAACTATCACATAATTACAATACAGCCCCTCTAATTTAATTAATTACATTTGATCTCAAAATTAATTCTTAATTCATTATTGACCAATATTAATTAAACAAATATGATTTCTCCTTTAATATATTATTCTTATAACATATTAATAAATCATAATAACCTCTTTCTATATTATTTCTCCAGTCAAGTTACTTTGGTGAAGGCAACCCAAAAGGACCATGCACAATCGGGTCAAGTACTTACCAAATATGGTTACGGGCTTAGACACTAATCCAACAGTCCAAAGCCTTATTGACTCATTATGTATGAAGCCCTAATGAAATATTTTTAACGGAAATTTCCTCCTAATAAGTTGTATTTGCAATAGTCCTCGAGTTGTCTTTCTCTTCTCAGTTTGAGTTAAGAGATGGTTACATGGTCCTAATATTCATATAGTTAAAATGGATTTTTGTAACCAAACTTTTTCATCCTAAAGTTCCTTCACATGCACACACGATGATGCATACCCAAGACATTTTTGTTCAAACCTAATCAGGATTTAGCTATGCCACATTTACGTGTTTATGATCCTTAATCATTTTTCCATGATGAGGGTGAGACCGAACAAACTTCAAATTTATGAATTAATGGTGAAAATTTTTTTGTTCAAGATTTAATGAAACCGTATGTTTCCATGTACCTTTTTGTTTAAAATCTCATTCTTAATTCTTTTGAGTGGTCTTACTGAAATGTAATAAACCCAACTTATTTCTTCCTAAAAGATCTAGGTTTTTAATTTTTCATGAGATGAGATTTCTGTTTGAACATTCACTTAGGGCTTTACTTACTCAAAATGTTCCAATGCTTACTTGTTGTTGACTAAACTGGTCATACAAGTATTTTCTTACAAGCATTCGTTCTTATGTTGAGTTAAGAATTTATATGAAAATGAAACTACCCAAAGAGCTTATTAAAAGAGGCCCTTCAAAACTTCTTTATAAGTATTCGATTGTAATCCATGAGACACCAAACAAGGAATTCGACAACTCTTTTGACGACAAATTAAGAAACTTTTTCCACGATATTATTGCATTTATACCAAAGATCCTTCGATATCACTAAATCCAAAATTTTCTTATTTTGATTCTATCTTTTCGATTAGAACACTAAGTACTGAAATCCTTGAGGTTATGGGTATTACCAATTTAGACATAGATTTCACAAAGTCTGACGTATGATTTCGCTTACAATTCCCATAAGTGAATGAGCCCAACCTCAATACCGACAAATGGTTCTTAACTAGAAACGAAAAGGGGTCATGGTTCAATTTCATTTGGAATACATGATTAATCATTGGATGGGATGTTACTGTTACTTTATCGTGGCTCGATAAAGCACTCATTACTTCTGCATGTGGCAACAAGCGGTGATTTCATTTCAACTACCAACTTTAAATGTGGCATTTGGTTATTTAAATTTATTTTAAATTCAAATTTCATGCCGGTTATAAAAGATTGGGTGATCATTCCATCTAACTTTTCTGCTTCCCGGCATTTATGCAAGAACCCTAATTTTCTCTCTGCTATCAAACTCAAAGATTCATCCATCATTATGCCAATTTTTGATCAATGAAGATTCAATCGAATAATGTCTGGTTTGATCCAGTTGTTGAGAATTACCCTGAAGAATTGCAGATGCTTGCTTAATGTATGAAGGATTCTTGTATCGCTCATTCTTTATCTGTGTCGTTCCCAATTCCGATGAACTGGTTGATATTTGTTGCTACTATTGTTGTTCACCACAAACCGTCGGAGGTTATCACGTTTCAGATTGAATCTCACAAGACTAACTGTGTGATGAAGAAACAGTTCACCCAAATTTTACAGTTACCGCTAGAAGGTCTGTTTCAAACTCCTTCAACTGATACAATTCTTAGATGTTTTATGAAATGGGGTATTAACCTCCAATCACACTTGTAAGTAATTTCAAAAAGGCAAATCTTCCAACTGTTTGGTGTTTGTTCTTTCGAATTTTGCCTAAGTGTTTGACTGTTCGAACTACTAGTATGGATAAAGCAAAGCACTAGTTCTATTCAGTCATGGCAGGTATATACTATTGAATACATGTCGATTGTGCAACATTGCTTTAGGCAGAGTTTGTTGTGTCAATTTCATACTCTAAGATGACTATTGAGATCTCGAATACTCGATTTTGGAGTTTTATTTTAAAAGCGGTATATAGTCAATCATGTATTCTTATCCATCGCGTGTTGAGGTTGCACAATTTTCTCATATTTTCATCCCTAAATCTGATATCGATGATCCACTTACTTTCCTTATGGTTAGTCGAATTCCTGATGTTATCTTCAACCTCGTGTCTCATACGCATTCGATTTTGGTTGCTTACAAAGAATCTCTGAATATTACTTCTTCTAGTGCAATTCCTAAGAAAGTCACTTTTCAATAAGGAACTTCTACGAAATCTCAAGTTACAAAGAAGTAACTTATGTCTAAGCCTAAAGCTGTTGAGAAAGAGGCTTTTGTGAAAACTGTTTTTGAGAGGCCTTCAAAACGAGTTTCAAAGAAAGTTACAAAAGAATTGTCTCAGAAGTCTAATAATGTTAGTTCTAAGCAACCATTAGAGAATGCTGTTGATAAGCAAATTGAGAAGAGTGATATGGTGGATTTTACTTCAGAGGTTGTCCCTCTGAAACCTAAAAAGATTAAGAAGAAAGTCAAATCACGAAGAGAAAATTATGATGTTGTTGATCCAAAAATGAATAAGCGTAAAGTAGTTGGTGTTTTAAAATGATTTCAAAAGTTTTGAGCTTTATATGTTGATGAGTCTTCTAATACAGCTTCCACACCATTATGAACAACTGAAACAGACGAAGATAGTAAAGAAACAGAAGATGACACAGTTAAGAGTGATGCATGTTTATTTCACACTTCACCACGAAACGATACAATTGTAGAACCGAATTTCGAGGAGATATGTATTCCTGGTGTCATTGGTAACACATCTAATGTGGATCCAAACATCGATTCTGGTGAACGTATTATCACTTCAATCCATAAGAACAAAATGGTTAGACCACCCGAATTTGATATTTCCAGTTCCAATATTGAGGAGGGTATTACTTCAAAAATCACTAAAAACGTATCTAATATCAACTGAAATGCTAAATGGGTGAAGGGATTTCGACATCCATTCTCAGTAATTCAAATGTTACACCGCCACCTTCACCACCGCCATCTACTTCTACAATCATTCCTACTTTTGTTCCTATGGTTTCTCCAACTTTTCAAAAAGTGATGCAAGAACCTATTACAAATTTTTTTTCATCCCAATCAACAAAACCAAAGGTCACATTCATGATGATGAAGACAAAGATGATGTCATTGTTGGTTTGGTAGAATTGGAGTTTAATCTGTAATAAGATGATGTTTCTGATAATGCTATCATGAGTGGTAAACAATTCAAGATTTTGAATTCTATGTTGAATTTGTTTATTTAATTTTTAAATGATAGTGCTGGAGAGTCTTCTATTAGTGGGGTTGAGGTCCAGTACCTATTAAAGTTTCAAGAGTCGAGGATTAGGGCTTGAATTGAAGGTACAAAAGTATTGATGAAATATTGGCTATTCATTCTTGTATTTTTTTTTATTATGAACTTATGAAATCAGAAGATGCTACTCGTGAGTGTCATGCGGTATTTGAGAAGCTTTTGACTGATTCAAAGGATTCTATCGAGTTGAAGATAAAGGAGTTAAGTGAATTATTTTCCAAAGAGGTTGAGAAACTTGAAAGGTTTAGTGATGTTGTTACCCAAAATGTTAATGTGTTGATTGGAGCTACAACTCGTTTCGTGGAGGATATTTCTATTGGGTTTTGAGCATTTTAACACTCCTAAGTGTACATGCAACCCTAAATACCTTGGATCTATGTTTCCTCTATTATACATGCAAATATGAATATTCCAAGGTATTTTTTCTAACTAGCATACAATCATATGTATTAGGATAAAAAAAAACTAGGTAGAATACATACCTCTTTGTTGTAGCTTGATTCCATTGAGCTCAAGAGCCTAGTGCCCCAAGTGTGACACCTCAAATGGTTCACACAACATCAAATACACTTGGAATAACTTGAGAGAAATTATACACTTTATGAAATCGAATAGCACTCACCATTCACACATCGTGGCCGATTTTTGGGAAGAATAAGATTCTTATATAGTATGTCACAATTAGGGTTACAACATGTACACCCTAATTGTCATGGACTTTCATTTCCAAGACCCATGGGTACAAAACACCATGGAGCATCCATGGAGCATCCTATGGGTTTTAACCCAACTTGATTATTCGTGGAGCATTAGCGCACTATACAAGTATGGATGATTTACACAATCAACCCATATATTTAATTAATCTCCTTTTGATCACTTAATTAATTCCAGATTAATTCTTGAGCAATACTAATTAAATAATCTTATTAATATATATTAGAACTTATAATATATAATAAACCTTAAGTGTTATTTCTCTCATTTTAGTCTATCCAAATGCATGATGCCATGCAACCCAAATGGACCATGCCACTCGGGTCAAGTACATACCAAATATAGTTATGGACTTAGACACTAATCCAACAGAATCCCACTTGGATAAGTCTAAAACTATTATTGCGTATGACTTCAGGAACCGATCAGCAATCGTAGCTCTTAAAAGCTGTTGTCGAACTCTGACCTCGTCGATGAACTTCGACCTTTGTCAATGACTTGTCCATTAGATAAGGGATCATATATTCCTCCATTCTAGATATCATATGGATTATTAATCATTCTCTCTGTCCATTTGTTTCCCGATTTCCGATTTATGACGACTGACTGATTGAACAGATCAAATCAGTCATGGCTTGGCCAACCACTCACATGTGTCATCACTAAATCATCGAGGGGCCCACAGATATTGCTTTTATCTCGAAGATAAAAGAAATGGATAAACTTCGACTTATTTCGCTTGTTCTACTACTTGTTGAATCGTACACAAAGGCACATTTTATGACATCGAGTTGCCAATGCATCTTTCGCGCAATCAATGTAGAACCAACTCATAGTAACAACTCATATCTCTAGGTTTATAGAATATAATATATTATCGTCTCATGATCACCCGTGATAAAAATCCATGAAGTGATTCAAATGAGTGTGGGTTGAATCCAATACTTGAATCCCTTATTCCAGGAGTACTCATGAACACTTTAGCCCCTTTGTCCCAGACAAACTACAGACCCATTCATGACAGTCTTACCTTAATACCTACTTCCAACGTATTATTGACTGTGGATGCTTTGAATAACTTAGTCATTCGGGAAGAAGAACCTAGTTATTCTGGAAGTCAAAACATGCAAAGTGAAACACAAGAATAATCGAATCCAATATGGTCTCAGAACTTATGAATATAAATAAAACACCTTTCTTTATCACCAATTTGATTACACATTATTCATTGCATACTGTTTCAAACTATCAACTTTATACTTGAATGAAAACAAGAGTTGTCTCATGCTCCAAGCATGGACACTCTTTTTTCTAAACACTAGTCATGCCATACATCAAGTATGCACACTATGTTTGTCTAAACATTAGTTATGCCATACACCAAGTATGCATACTAAGTTTGTCTATGATCTTTACTTTGTGAAATAGATCGATTGAGCATAATCCCAATGATTCTCATTTCACAGTCCCAAATTCTTATCATAAATGTAAAAATTCCAAAAATCCTGTCATTTACCGAAATTTGTTAGATTCTAAACTTATATGCACTGATCCTCTATAATGATTGTGCACAAAGTCACAAAGACTTGTCAACAGTCATTACAAAGTATTCTAATGGATAACATTCCATGGAAATGAAGTCTCATATTCAAAGTCACTTGCTCTGAACATCCTTCTGGCATTAAATTTCCTAAGCTTACACAAATTGAATAACTTCCACCTATGGAAACATTTCCATATTCCCATTTTGACTATCACTTCTGAACAAGAGTTGCCTCTTTTCAGAATATGTCAATATGGTCCTTCCAAAATTAACACTATACTTCCAACTGTCCCTGAGCAACCAATCTTTGGTAAACCATAGATTGTCCTCGACACTTGCTTAATCATTTTAGTCATATCCAATTCTAGTTTTTTCCTCTTAATGCCCAGAGCATTTGGAAAATTTAGAAAGGATGAATATTATAGCACATGCAATCGATCCTATATCTGAAGCATATGGGACATGATTGATGATGTCTCATATAAAGACATGATACTAGACTAGTCCTTTTGCTACAATATTTCTATTTGCCAAGTTTTCACAATTCAAATGATGAAAAGGGATGTCGTAATCATAATCGAATTTTAGAACGCAAATAATGGACCCATATATAGAATTTCCTTATGTTGATCCATTCCAACACAAAATTCATATATATCCTTGACTAAAGATGATTAAAACCTCAGTCTAAGCTTTTAGAATTGAAATGAAGTGTAATTTGCTCTCCCTTAATTATAGCAGAACAACTTATTCCCAATTGAAACTTTTGTTTTCTATAATTAACATTGCTAACTTGCAATACTTACCATAATTATCATGCTCCCACTAACATGAAATTTATTAGCATAACACTTATGCTCCCACTAGCTTTGACATGTACTCAGAAATTAGCTGGACTTCTAGAAATCAATATTGTATTGACTTTCTAACCAAAGTTCAAATTTCTGATACGAGATGCTTTCATAAAACTTTATCAAAATCATACACCTTTTCTCAGATAGCACACAAGTGTGTCTAAACAATTTCAGAACTATGAAAAGGGATTTCGTAATCATAGTCTCAATTGTTTAGACCTTTTACATTTCTCACAAGTCTATGTTAATGTGTCGGTTAACCACACACGCTCCACTAACGACTTTAAGAATGCAAAGATCACAATTGCTATCTTACTTAAAATCTACTTGGTGGAAGTGTTTCCTCGGCATCATTTTCATGAATTGGAGAGCAACCTTATGAACCTTAGATTTTATGGTGTATGTGTTCTTATCCACATGAATTTGTCGAAACCAGAATCACAAGACTAGGTTAGTGACAAATCCAAACTCTTATCGATTGAACTTCTGCAGTCTTAACTTTTTGCCATCTGGCAGCACAAGGGCCAGCCATTGCTTCCAACTCATTATGCAACCAATTGAGAACTCTCAGAACTCATATGCAAAGCCAACTTTAACTACAATGGGCACATAAATAGAAATATGTCAACAAGATAGGTTAGAAACCTCATGTCGCATGCTAGTGATAAACCACAAGTTTTTTATTCTTGATTAGATCTTGAAACTCTTCCAGGATATTTTAGACTCCCACTGTCCTCTTGACATATAAGACTCACTTGCCAAATATTCAAGAAATAGTGTGGATCCTTTATCAAGACAAACACTTCACACAATTGGCCTAAGTTGGTCTTTGTTTTATCCAAAACATCACAACTTACCAATTTCAAATGTACAAGAGTAGAAAACATTTTACTCTTACATTTGACAAGTGTTCTAAACCTTCTTTGAGATGTATCACTCAAGTTACAATCTTGGAGTATGACTCTAACACTTGTTTTGGAACAAAGTATAACTCGTCTTCTTGATTTAACTCTTTCAACAATTCACGATTCCTCTTCTTAGCCATAGGAATGCACTAAGATTCCCTTAGAGGACTAATTGTGATATAATTTCTAAATCATCAAGATGATCACAAAACAAGATACTAAAGTACTCTCCCATCTTTTTAGATTTGAGAAACTTCTATCTTTCAGCCAAATTTGATTCTTCTCATTCATTCTGCCCTTCATCGAAACTTTTCCAATGTTTTAGAATTATACTTAAACTGGTAAGTATACCCATATTAACTAAACTTTAGTAAATCATGGTGAATAATCTTATCGATCTTCTGTGGTGGACTTAACCAGTGCACAAGAATGTGTACTCGATCCCTAAGTCCTTCACATGACTCACATATACATGTGGACAAGGAATTAGTCTTAATTTTCCAAACATGAAAATTCTCATTCATTATACTATACATCTTGCATGATTCCATGTTTCAATTCGATTAAAACTTGGGTGATGAGAATCTTTCCATATTTGGAAAATTATACATTACCACAAATGAAAGAAACAAATCCATTTTCCAATTTTGCAATCATTGGTATCATATAAGCAACAATTTTTCACAAATTCGATTGTAAGGATACTTAGAGTAAATAAAGTCAAAAAAATTCCCTTTTATTTAAAACTTTGCGGAAAAACATATCCTTATAGTGCAAAGGCATATGAAAAACTTGTTGTTATCTATTCCTAAGCAATATATCATAACTCCTAAGCAACAGCTCAAAATTCTGATCACTGAACCATGCGATCGAAATCCATCTTCACGATCAGAATCAGCATATACTTCCTTTAAGTTTCTTCACTTTTCTTCGATTCTTAAAACATCAACATGTGACCCAGTCACATCATGTAATAAGTGTTGGATATAGTGTCTAACCCATAACTATATTTGGTATGTACTTGACCCGACCCAGCATGGTCCATTTGGGTTGCACTTCACCCGAACAATTTATGGATAAAATTTGAGAATAGTACAAGTTATGATTTATTAATATATTATAAGTTCTAATATATTAATATAAGATCATATTATTTAATTAGTAGTGATCTATAATTAATCTAGGATTAATTTAGTGATCACAGATATTACTAATTAAATATGGGCTTCTATATTTATATAGTGTGGGCTTATGCTTATTTGGAATGGGCTAGGCTTGCATGGAGAAGTCCATGGATACTCCATGGAGCTTTAACCCATGGATCTCATGGAAATGAAGAGACATGGGTATTAGGGTTTACATGGATGTAACCCTAATCCACCACACTATATAAAGGAGGTCTTGGCTCTTGAAATCATACTAGTTGTCACATGTTGAGGTGAGGGCCGATTTCAAGAGAAGTGGTGACTATTCTCTCAAAGTTCCAAGTTTGTGGTGATTTGTGACTTTCATTTGAGGCATCCACACTATTGGTGATAGGCTCTAAAACTCCAAGCAATCAACTACAACTACAAGGTAAGTGTTTCTACTAGCTTTATTTGATTCAAGTTCCCCATGCCATGCTAGTTAGGATATAAGCCTTGGAAAAATAATTATTTGCATGTATCTTAGACAAACATAGATCCAAGGTTTATTAGGGTTGCATGTACACTTAGGAAGTGTTAGAATGCTCAAAACCTTACAGTGGTATCAGAGCCTAGGCTTTGTTTGTTTGATACTTGTTGCAATATGTTTGAAAAAGTCGAAAATTTTGCTGTCTGACTGCTGAACTCGCCGAGTCCATGGGGGGACTCGCCGAGTTCACTTGGATCTTCAACCTACTCACCGAGTAGGTTCATGCACTCGGCGAGTAGGGTCCACAGAGTGCAGATTTTCGACTTTAGTTGCTGGAAATGGATTAGAAACATTACCCTAAACTGTTTTGGTACTTGAAAACTTGTTTTAGAAGGTGTAATGTCTTTTCTAACTTATTTACAACAACTAGGTATCAGAATTACAAAGATTAAGTGTGATTTTGATATATGAAAGTGTTCATGTTCATGATCTTGTTCTTATGATGTTTAGATGATCATAGGAATTATTTGTAACCTATGTGGTAAATTAATTCTTGATCATAGTGTGATTTAATGGAGTCCATGACTTGTCCTCAAGTTATGGAAAACCAAAAGTCTCTTGGATTGAAAACCATTAAAATAACACAAGAGTTGGAAAAGTGAAGAGTCTTCATTTTATTACTCTATTAAACTCATAAGTTACAAGATATGAAAAGTTTTGAAAGTTTACAAAACTTGCCCTCAAGTTTTGGAACAAGTAAAGTCAAGTTAAAACATTAGTTCCAACCCTTAGAATTTTAAAAGTTAAAATTCAACCCTTATACTTATATTATTATGATTTAATAATTATATATATATATATATATATATATATATATATATATATATATATATATATATATATATATATATATATATATATATGTATAAGAACAAAGTCGTCTTACCGCTAGTACGCCTCATTCATGAAGCCGGTCTATAAGGTGGGTATAAGGTTGTTGCCTATAAAATGGTGACTTAATGGGTGTCCACTCTCACCCACCGCTTGCTTGACTGGTGGAGGGTCGTTAGCCGAACGGGTAAGACAAGGACTTATAAATTCTCATTTAAAGTATGATGAATATTATAAAGTAACTAAATGTTTTATTAAATTCCCAATCTTAGTTACTTTAGGAAAAATGTGAATAAGGTGCTAATCCATGAAATCACACTTTACACTTTGATTAAGTCGTTGGTGGAGCGTGTGTGGTTAACCGGCACACTAACTTGGACTTAACAAGGTAGGTAAAGGGTGACTTAGGGTTTATTATAGTATCGATGGAGCGTGTGTGGTTTACCGCCACATCGATTGAGTGATAAACCTTAAGGGTACCAAGTGATTTGCATGGTTACTTCACACCTCGTTTTGTGATCCTCGGCATCCCAGTCACAAAACTTGGAGGGCACACTCGAGATTGAAACATGCCTTTGAAAAGTTCATTGAATCTCAAAGAATTTAGGAATTTCTAAGAACCAATCAAAAAAACCTAATATTTATACATTTCGGTTTTCGTGGTGGAAATTGGTGAATCGTCATTCACCTACCTTTCAATTATGGTATAGCTTAGATTATGACATACCTCTTCTAAGTAATATTATATTGTGATTGGATCCTAGCCTTAATATTACATTTGGGTGTTTTATTAAGGACTCTCTTATATCTAAACTAATCTTGTTCTCTTCTTTTCAGATGTCTTCAAACAATGCTGCTTCTAGCTCTAATCCTAATGGCTCCTTTACCCTTATGAACTTGTGTGGGAAAGTCACCTTTGATGGATCCAACTTCAATGAGTGGATCAGAAACATCAGGATGATTACCCACTATGAGGACAAAGAATATGTCCTTGACAAGGAGCTTAAGGAGATTGATGAGACCACTGCAACTCCTCAGGAGATCGCTGACTTTCGGGCACATGAAAGGGATGCTACGAAAGTGGATTGCATCATGATGGCCATGATGACAGCGGAACTCCAAAAGTCTTATGAGGATTTCTACCCTTATGAAATGCACCAAGATTTGATGGAAAGATACCATCAAAGTGCAAGGCAAGAAAGGTATGAAATCATCTGCTCCATGATAACAACCATGATGAAGGACAGGGAATCCGTCACGAGCCACATGCAGAAAATGCAAAGGTATGTGGATCGTTTGCTGAAGCTTAGTGTGAACTTCCCTGAGGATCTTGCAATAGATATCATTTTGCACTCCTTACCATCGTGCTATTATCAATTCCGCATGACATATCACATGAATAAGGAAGAGGTCACACTCAGTAAACTTTAGGGACTTCTCAAGACCGCAAAATCAGGTCTTAAGGGGAAGTCGGTTGCTATCACTCCTACTCCAAACTCAACTCCGGTTTTGGCAATTGGGAAAGGTCGATGGAGGAAGAGAAAGAGATCCTCGAAGGGTACCAAGGCTCAGACCCTTGATGGCTCTTCTTCAAGTGGAACCAAGAAAGGTTTCGTCACTCCTTCTTCTGACCCAAAAGAGGCTGAATGCTTCTATTGCCATGAAAAGTCTCATTGGAAGCGGAACTTCCCAAAGTACCAACAGGATGTGAAGGATGGGAAAGTCAAACCCAACCATGCAGGTATTTACACTATCATTTCTAATAACTCACCCCATTCTAAATCTTGGGTCCTTGATACCGGTTGTGGTATTCATATTTGTTGTGACTTGTAGGGACTAAGAAGAAGTGAGAATGTGGAGCAAGGAAGAATAAACTTGATCATGGGGAATAAGAAAGCTTCACCTGTCACCAAGATTGGAGTTTATACTTTATCGCTAAGTAGTGGGTTTAATTTAGAATTGAATAAATGTTGTTATTCGCCAGGAATGGCAAGAAATATTATTTCCTTTCATGCTTTGTACAAACAAGGGTTTACCATTTCATTTAATAATGAAGTTGGTTCTACTGATGTTTTCTATAATAATTTCTTTTATTTTAAAGCATTACCTTGTGACGGTGTGTATGAAGCTGTATCTGTTGTAGATAACTTAGGAAATAATGTTTTGTGTATTGATTCTACTAATCATAATAACTTGGATAAAGCATCATTATGGCATTGTCGTCTTGGACATATAAGCAAGAAACGCATAGGCCAACTCCAAAAGGATGGAGTCTTGGAGTCATTTGACCTAAAGTCAGATGATAGTTGCGAATCATGCTTACCTGGAAAAATTACAAGGTCACCCTTCACAGGCTCGTGTGAGAGGGGTGAAGGTTTGTTGGACCTTGTACACATGGATGTGTGTGGACCATTCAAACATGCCACAAGGGATGCTAATCGTTATTATTTGACTTTTACTGATGATTACAGTAGATATGGATATGTCTATTTAATCAAGCATAAGTCAGAGACTTTCGAGAGGTTTAAGGAATTTAAACAAGAAGTCGAGAATCAATTGGGCAGGAACATTAAGATGCTTCGATCCGATCGAGGAGGTGAGTATCTTAGTTCAGAGTTCCTCGACTATCTTAGGGAATGTGGGATTGTCTCACAATTGACACTTCCCAGGACACCACAGTTGAATGGTGTGGCTGAGAGGCGTAATCAAACCTTGTTGGATATGGTTCGTTCCATGATGAGTCGAGCTACGCTACCAATCTCATTCTGGGGGTATGCCTTAGAGACTGCCGCCCATATTCTTAATCTTGTCCCTACAAAGAAAGTTGCCAAAACTCCTCACGAGATGTGGACTGGTAAAGTACCTAAGCTAGACCACATCAAGATTTGGGGTTGCGAGGCTTTCGTGAGACGCGAGACTCATGATAAGCTCGAACCTCGAAGCGAGAGGTGTATTTTCATCGGCTACCCACAGCAATCCTTTGGTTACCTCTTCTACAGACCTAGTGATAATGTGGTCTTTGTAGGAAGAAGAGGAGTTTTTCGAGAGAGAGAGAGAATTTATAAGCCAAAGAGACAGTGGGAGGCAAATTGATCTTGAAGAAATTCAAGAGTCAAGCGGTGAAGGAACTTCGAACCCAAGCCCTCAACTTGAGGAGGAAACTCCAGTTGATGTGCCTGTACCTCTGAGGCGTTCCACGAGAGTTAGGAATGCACCTGAGCATTATTATGGCTTCCATATTACTGCGGAAGGTGAGACACTTATTAGTGATGAGACACTAGTAGGTCTGGATGAACCTAACAGCTACATGGAAGCCATGGCAGGCCCTGAGGCTGCTAAATGGAAAGAGGCTATGGATAGCGAGATACAATCCATGTATGACAATCAAGTTTGGAACTTGGTTGAGAATGTACCTGGTCGTAAGACTGTAGGGTGCAAATGGATCTTCAAGAAGAAGACCGACATGGATGGTAATGTACACACTTATAAGGCACGACTGGTTGCAAAAGGTTATTCTCAAACTCCGGGAATTGATTATGATGAAACCTTTTCACCAGTGGCCAAGATAAAGTCTATTAGGGTTCTGTTAGCCATAGCTGCATTTCATGACTATGAAATATGGCAAATGGATGTCAAAACCGCTTTCCTTAATGGAAAGTTGGCTGAGGATGTTTACATGGTTCAGCCAGAGGGTTTTGTCAGTACAGAGTACCCCAATAGAGTGTGTAAACTCGAGAAATCCATTTATGGATTGAAACAGGCACCTCGCAGGTGGAATCTTTGCTTTGATGAGAAAGTCAAGGAATTTGGCTTTTCAAGGAGTGAAGATGAATCTTGCGTCTATATCAAGGCTAGTGGGAGCATAGTCAGTTTTTTGGTATTGTATGTGGATGACATACTACTTATAAGAAATGACATCCCAACCCTGCTGGAAGTAAAGTCCTGGCTTGGGAAGTGTTTCGCTATGAAGGACCTTGGTGAAGCTGTCTATATCCTAGGGATAAAAATTTTGAGAAACAGGAGTAAAAGACTAATTGGACTTAGTCAAAGTACCTACTTGGACAAAGTGTTGAAAAGATTCAACATGCATAACTCCAAGAAAGGTGAGTTACCCATTCAGTGTAACGCTAGATTGAGTAAGACACAAAGCCCTTGTACTGAGGCTGAGATAGCAGAAATGAGTCGATTTCCTTATGCTTCAGCTGTAGGATCGATCATGTATGCTATGACGTGTACTCGACCTGACGTAGCCTTTGCTTTGACCATGGTTAGCAGGTATCAGGCGAACCCTGGCAAGGAACACTGGACTGCGGTAAAGAATATCCTCAAGTACCTGCGAAGGACTAAGGAATGGGTCCTTACCTTCGGTGGGAGTGATGACTTGAGAGCTGTAGGGTATAGTGATGCTAGCTTCCAGACTGATATGGATAATTTCCGCTCTCAGTCGGGCTGGGTCTTTACCTTAAACGGAGGAGCAATCACTTGGAAGAGTTCCAAGCAGGAGACAGTGGATGATTCTACTTATGAATCAGAGTATATAGCGGCAAGAGAGGTAGCAAAGGAGGCTGTATGGCTAAAGAACTTCATCGGAGACCTTGGAGTTGTACCAGCTATAAAAGAGCCAATGGAGATTTTCTGTGACAGCAATAGTGCGGTTGCCTTAGCCAAGGAACCAAGAGATCACGGGAGATCCAGACACATCGACAGAAAATACCATTTTATCAGACATCAAATCGAAGAAGGACTCCTCGTGGCGAAGAGGGTATCATCGGATGTGAACCCAGCAGATCCCCTCACGAAGGGACTGAGTAGGGTTAAGCATCTCCAGCATGCTCGGAGCATAGGGCTAAAGGATGATATAAGTTTTAGTAGTTAGATAAATTATGAAATTTGTAAAGTGTAATTGACATTTGATGATGAATAAAAGGTGTTTTATTTATGAGTAAAGTGTTGCTATCTCTTGTCGATCGTTTACTATATTTCTTTTGCATGTTTTGACTTCCAGAATAATTATGTTTGGTATATCATATTATTCGAACCTCCACAGTCGGTCATATGTCGGAAGTAGGTATGAATCAAGACTGTCATGATTGGTTGCAGAGGTCCAAGGTGTTGGACATGGCTACAACAATCATGAGTGCTCATAAGTTCTGAGCATTGGACTTAACCCACGCTCACTGGAATCACTTCATGGAATTTTATCTCGAGTGATCGTGAAACGGTAATATCATATAAGTCTTCAAACCTAGAGATATGATTTGTTACTTACGAGTTGGTTATGCATTGATTGTACGAAAACGCATTGGTAACTCGATGTTATAAAACGTGCCTTTGTGTGTAATTCAATGAGTGGTAGAACAAACATATGAGTCGAAGTTTATCTGTTCCTTCTTGGATTAGAAGCTGATATCTGGGCCCCTCGATGATTTTGTGTTGACCTATGTACCGGGCCCGGTCAGAACTAAATTGATGTGTTCAGTTGGGTTTTATGTCAAACAAATCGGAAATCGGGAAACAAATGTTGGACAATAAGCAAGACAATGTTCCATGTATTTGTCCAGCTGATATCTAGAACAGAGGATTATATGATCACTTATCTAAATGGCGCGTTCTAGTTCAACAGAGTTTAAAGAGCTACGATTGATGATCGGTTCCCGAAGTTATACTTGCAAATATAGTTACTAGACTTATCCAAGTGGGAGACTGTTGGATATAGTGTCTAAGCCCATAACTATATTTGGTATGTACTTGACCCGACCCGGCATGGTCCATTTGGGTTGCACTTCAACCGAACAATTTATGGATAAAATTTGAGAATAGTACAAGTTATGATTTATTAATATATTATAAGTTCTAATATATTAATATAAGATCATATTATTTAATTAGTAGTGATCTATAATTAATCTAGGATTAATTTAGTGATCAAAGATATTACTAATTAAATATGGGCTTCTATATTTATATAGTGTGGGCTTATGCTTATTTGGAATGGGCTAGGCTTGCATGGAGAAGTCCATGGATACTCCATGGAGCTTTAACCCATGGATCTCATGGAAATGAAGACACATGGGTATTAGGGTTTACATGGATGTAACCCTAATCCACCACACTATATAAAGGAGGTCTTGGCTCTTGAAATCATACTAGTTGTCACATGTTGAGGTGAAGGCCGATTTCAAGAGAAGTGGTGACTATTCTCTCAAAGTTCCAAGTTTGTGGTGATTTGTGACTTTCATTTGAGGCATCCACACTATTGGTGCTAGGCTCTAAAACTCCAAGCAATCAACTACAACTACAAGGTAAGTGTTTCTACTAGCTTTATTTGATTCAAGTTCCCCATGCCATGCTAGTTAGGATATAAGCCTTGGAAAAATAATTATTTGCATGTATTTTAGACAAACATAGATCCAAGGTTTATTAGGGTTGCATGTACACTTAGGAAGTGTTAGAATGCTCAAAACCTTACAATAAGAATCTTAGAATAAAAACTTAACAGAGTTAGATAGTGAACTTTACTTGAAGTAGAGTCAAACTTTTGACTTTCCCATCCTTATGATCTTTTAGGTAAATTGGCAGCTTCGCAATCAATGCCCCTTCCTTTGGCAAGAGAAACATATGGACTCTTTGGGAATGGTACATGGGACTATCGCAGACTTAGCCTTTCTCCTTACCAATTGATCAACGGAGTTGATTGTGGCCGATCCCTTTCAATTGGTAAGAGAAAGCCTTTTCTATATATCCAATGTTACCATTGTCAATGTTCATGGGGAAGTTGATCTCCTAATCAAATTTGCCTTACTAGTCCTCAAACCATTGTTAATTCAGCTGCACCAAGCAAATAGATAAGATTATTAAGGGTCATGTCATAGTCTGTTTCATAGTAGTCCCAAAGGAAGTCACTATGTAACTTAGAAAGTGATTGAACATCCAACTTTCTTAAGACTTTGACACCCAACTCTCCAAGCTTTTCAGTATGAGACTTCATCTCCAAGATGCGATCACACATAGACCTTGCTTGCCAATAGAGGTTGAGTGACCTTGAACTTGTGGGTTAGGGAAAATAATTGGAGGGGGTGGAGGAAGTGAAGTTCCAAGAGATTTAGGAAGATCATAGATGTCTGAACTAGACATCTTTTGGGAGATATTCAAGATTGTTGATCTAAAGTCCTTAACATAACACCCAATATGAAATATTAAGGCTAGGACCCAACACAATACTTTTATAACTTGGAAGAAGGATGTCGTAATCCAAGCTATAAAATATTTGAAGGTAGGCGAGTGACGATACACCAATTTCCACTATGAAAACATAATAATTTAATTAGGTTTCACTTGGATTTGCAACTCCTAGATCTTTTGAGATTCATTAAACTGTTCAATGGCATGTTTCAATCTCGAGTGTGCCCTCTCAAGTTTTGTGACTAGGATGTCGAGGATCACAAAACAAGGTGTGAATAACCATGCAAATATACTTGGTACCCTTAATATTTATCACTCAATCGATGTGCCGGTTAACCACATGCGTTCCACCGATACTATGATCAACATTAAGTTACCCTTTGCCTACCTTGTTATATCCAGCAAGTGTGCCAGTTAACCACACACGCTCCACTAACTTACTTAAGCAAAGTGCAAAGTGTAATTTCATGGGTTAGCACCAAATTCACATTTTCCTAAGTAACTAAGATTGGGAATATATAAAAGTTTAGTTACTTAGTATTTATCTTTACTACTTTTAATGAAGGGAGAGTTCTAGTCCTTGTCCTACCTGTTCAGCTAACGACCCTCCACCAGTCAAGGAAGCAGTGGGTAGTAGTGGATACCCATTAAACTGCCATTTTATAGGCAGTAACCTTATACCCCCTGGTAGACTGGCTTCGTGAATGAGGCCTACTAACGGTAAAACTAACTTGCTCTTACATATATATATATATATATATATATATATATATATATATATATATATATATATATATATATATATATATATATATATAGAGAGAGAGAGAGAGAGAGAGAGAGAGAGAGAGACTTAGGTTCAAATGTTTTCACTATCTATTGTGTGCATGCATGACTAATTCTGGTCCAATCATTTTAGTTATTTTAATAAAGTAATTAATGCATATTAAATGCTGAAGATGTAATTAATATCCATTATATCTTTAACATGTAATATTCATTAATTACTTTCTTAAAATAACTAAAATGATTCGTCCAAAATCAATCATACATGCACACAATAGATAGTGAAAACAAAATAACCTAACCCTATATATATATATATATATATATATATATATATATATATATATATATATATATATATATATATTAACTTATCATACTATAAAGTATAGGGGTTGAATTTTAACTTCTGAAATTCTAAGGGCTTAACTTGGAATTAAAGTATTCATTAGGGAAAACTTTACAAATTCCAAAACTTGAGGGCAAGCTTTGAACTATTCAAGTTTAAAGTAGTTTTAATGAAAAACTCTTCAAGTTCCATAACTTGAGGACAAGTTATGGAAGACTTTAAACTATTAAAAGAATGTGACTCTTCCTTATTCATAACTTAGGGAAATCTTTATGAGTTTTATGAATCTTAAATGTGACTTTTCATATAACTTGAGGATAAGTTACAAAAACACATTTTATGATAAACTCTTAGATTAATTTGGATTTAAAACACATTATCACATAACTTTTCTATTAATCAAAACAACTCATAAGAACAAGATAATTCAAATCAACCTTTTTCATGTAATTAGCCTAATCCTTAAACTAATACAAAACATGAATCTATTGACAATTATCTTTGAATTTGGATTAGAATGAACATTACCACATCAAAAATAGGTTTATAAGTTCAACAACAGCTTAGGATAATGTTTCTAGTTTAATTCCAACCAGAAACCTCGAAAATATGTTGTCTGGGGGTCAAACTCGTCGAGTGGATGAACCAACTCGACGAGTTGGATGGTTTTCTTTATGGACTCTGCGAGTCCAGCAGTGGATTTGGCGAGTCCGGTGCCCAAAAAGCTAGAAAATCGATTTTTTCAGCTTTTTTCAGCAATTTGCATCAAGTATATTTGAAAACAAGCCTATGCTCTGAGACCACTTTTGGGTTTTGAGAATTCTAACACTCCTAAGTGTATATGCAACCCTAAATACCTTGGATCTATGTTTTCTCTATTATACATGTAAATATGAATATTCCAAGATATTTTTCTAACTAGCATAGAATCATATGTATTAGGGTAACAAAAACTAGATAGAATACATACCTATTTGTTGTAGCTTGATTCCATTGAGCTCAAGAGCCTAGTGCCCCAAGTGTGACACCTCAAATGGTTCACACAACATCAAATACACTTGGAATAACTTGAGAGAAATGATACACTTCATGAAATCGACTAGCCTAACCATTCACACATAGTGGCCGATTTTTGGGAAGATTAAGATGCTTATATAGTGTGTCACATATAGGGTTACACCATGTAAACCCTAATTGTCATGCCCTTTCCTTTCCAAGACCCATGGGTACAAAACACCATGGAGCATACTATGGGTTTTAGCCCAACTTGATGATCTATGGAGCATTATCCCACTATACAAGTATGGATGATTTACACAATCAACCCATACATTTAATTAATCTCCTTATGATCACTTAATTAAATCCATATTAATTCTTGATCAATACTAATTAAATAATCTTATTAATATATATTAGAACTTATAATATATTAATAAACCTTAAGTGTTATTTCTCTCATTTTAGTCTATCCAAATGCATGATGCCATGCAACCCAAATGGACCATGCCAATTGGGTCAAGTACATACCAAATATAGTTATGGACTTAGACACTAATCCAAAAATTTCTGCCTTCAATAAATATTACTCTGGTGATTTGAAGTTAAAGATTGAAGCAGTTGGCAAAGTGTTCGATAGAATTGAGAAGTCTCTCATTGGATTTCAAGAGACGTTAACGAAATTTAATCTTACTTTACAATCTTTGCTTTTCCAAGAATCTCATTATGCAATGGTTTCCTCTACTAAATCAAGCTTTAAGTCTATATTGGCACCCATACTAGATTTGTTCCTTCGACTTCCAACAAATTCTCTACATTTTGTGAATGTGTCACAAGGGAAAGAAAAAGGGGTTAGTTCATCGAAGGCGAGTAGTGAAGATAAAGGAAAATTTGTAGGGAAATTAACGTCTACACAAATTTCAACTTCAATACCAATGAAACCAGTGGTGACCACATCATCAACAACAACAACTACTCCAAATGTCAATTTCGACATATCCAAGTTGCAAAAGAAATGCATAAGTATTGGAGAATGAGGTTCGAGTTATGTCGTGGTTGAGAATACTTCAAATGTTGATCCCAAAGATAAAGGGAAGGCTATTCAATTTGAGCCTTCAACTGAAGAAAAGAAAAGCTTGCAAGAGATCCTAATGGAAAAGATGAGGCAGTTGAATAACATTATGTGGTAGAGGAAAGATGGTCCACCTGGTCTTAACAAGGGTGATCGAAACGATGTTTGGAATTAAAAGTTTAATCAACTGGATTTTCCTGTTAATTACTCATCATTTGTATTTTATCAATTTAAACTTGCTGAGAATTACAAGGAAAAAGAGGAATTTAAAAAGCTAAAGATTCAATTTCATGCAGTGCCTATAAAGAACAAGGAAGAGTTGTTGCCGTTAGTGAAAGTCATCAAGTTCATATCGATTACTCCTGATGTGTTATTTGAAGGATTGTTGCAGAATTTTCAATACATGGTTGTTCGTGCAAACAATATGCCATTTGAATTCACGATTGCAAATTTTCCACCCATGAACATGAATGATCTCATTTCGACTGCATTATTGATAGGCGATTTTAAAAATATTGAAATTCCAGACAAATCTACCAATGTTCTTGGATATTGGCATATCAATACTTTTCTGGATGTTTATTTTGCTCATTTGGCACTGATTGATATCGATCTGTCTACTCACTTCAAGAAAATATCGAAAGTTCCTAAGCCATTGTTAAAAGGAAAAATAAGAATAAAATATTATGAATATGGAGAGATTATTCATGATCCACTTGGAGTTGTGTTTATTGGTAAAGGAAACAAGGAGAAGAAGAAAAACTTCTTATTTTGTTTTGATGATGTTGAAAGATACATGAATTCACATCCTACCAGTATACTACTTCGCATAAACAATTGTCAAAAAACGAGAATGAAGACAGAGCGAAGATTAGGAAGATCATTATTAGTATATAGAAATACAATAGGTTCTGCTACAGACTATTAAGATACTACAGAAAGTTTGAAGATTCGAAAATTTATCACAAAGGGGAGAATATTGGGTCATTTTTTTTGTGATATTTCGAATAGGTAGTAAACTCATTATCGAGAAGTATGTAAATAACAAGTGGTCACATATACTCGTTATGTAATGTATTTAGTAGGCGTTTTACGATTAGCAATGTAATCTCGAGTCCTAGTATCTTTTGGTTCCGTGATTATCCTATAAATAGGGTAGGTACTTAGAGGGTAGAGTAACTTTCACAATAGCCTTTTTCACTCTTGTACTCAAACTCTTTGTGCTTATTCCAGAATATATATGCTAAAACCATATTTTATTTAAATTGTCGTGTTCTTACTATGTTTTTCTAATCAATTGGTTGAAACACATTCTTAAACAACTTATCACAACACCCTCAGAAAGTGTCAATATTGGGGCCTCACATAACTTTGGTCTCAGCATCTCAAATGTGGCATGCTACCTAGGCCCCCAATGGTAATCCACACTCTTCTTTTTCAAGCGAGTCAGAGGAGTGACAATCCTCGAAAAGTCATGAAAGAACGTTCGATAATAACCTGCTAACCCCAAAAAACTCTCGATCTCAGATGGAGACTTCGGGACCTCCGACTGCATGACTATCTCAATCTTGGCCATATCGACAAGAATCTCATTTGTATTGACGAGGTGTCCTAAAAACTGGACCTCTCATAACCAAAACACACACTCAGAGAACTTGGAATAAAGCCTATCCTGCCTCAATACCACATGTAACTCCTCCATATACTCCTCACGCTACTCCCTGGTTCTATAGTAAACCAGAATATCATTGATGATAGCAATAACCAATTAGTTGGACATCGGCTTGCATACCCGGTTCATCCATTCCATGAACATTTCCAGTGTGTTATTAAGCTCAAACGACATCACCACGAACAGACAATGACCATAACGAGTCTGAAATGTTGTCTTCTCCACATCCTCCTCTTTGAATCTCATTTGATGGTATCCTGACCTCCGATCAAACTTGGAGAACCAAGATACCCTGTAACTGACCAAAGAGATTATCAATCCTAGGAAGTGGATAATGATTTTTCATTGTTAACTTGTTCAACTCCCAATAATCTAGGCACATATAGTGAAACACATCCTTTTTCTTCACAAATATAATTGGTGCTCCCCAGGGTGAACTGTTCACTCTGATGAACTGTTTACCCAACGGCTCTTGAAGTTGAGAGAACGAATCAGTCATCTCTGGTGGTGCGAGGAAATACAGTGCCTAAGAAATTGGGGTTGCATCGGGCGTCAGATCAATCAGAAACTGTACCAACACTATGTAAATGCGTAAATGCATAAATGCTCCAGGAATACATGTCGAAACTCTTTAACTAATGGCACATCTGAAACCGAAGCTCTCCCCCCATCTTGAGTGTCAACCACATATGTGTGGTAATCTGAATATCCACTCTATAAATACTGCCTCGCCTTTGTAGCTAAACATAATGTTGAACCAACCCTAATACCCTCACCGTAAATGGTTACCTCTCTCCCACTTGGGGTTCGAACCACCACTAGCTGCCTCTCACAATCTATCACTGCCCCAAACCTGATCAACCAGTCCATCCCCACAATCACGCATACATCCCTATAGGGATGGGAATCAAGTAAATCATGTAGGACACCCTGAAAATCTCCAATGTACAATCACGAAAAACACTGTAAGTCCTAATATATAGATCCAAGTTAGTAGTCAATGAATTGCAAGCAATCGATCAGAGTGTAGAAGGAGTAGAATGAGAATAACATCAAGGATGCACACATCTATTACACATAAATGTCAGGTACACCTTGAAACACACATACACATATGTCACTTTGACTGACACACTGACACAACCTATTTATACTACAAGTAGTAGCACATAAGTGTGCAGCCGCACACACCCACTAACATGTTATGACCACCACAACACACTCTAAAATCTCACCAAGACCTATACAAGATGGATGCCTATCCCAAACCTTATATTTATGACCTAACAATCTCCCCCTTTGTTTGTGGCTAGCATGAACTCAGGTCTTCCTAATCAGCATCACAAAGGTGTGTATGTCTCGCTTCCTGGACTGCAAAAGATCTTTAGCATCAACAAGATGAATAGCGCAAATGCTATATTGAAACTTGATCTCTGTAATGGCACAAGGCTCTTCAACTGTGGTCTTGAACTTGTCACCAAATTCTGCAATAAGCTTGTTCTTTAAGTCAATGTAGCATGTTGATATGGCACCAAGATTAAGCTGGAGATCGGAGATCTGTTTAGACTTCTGAAAATTTTTCTTTTTCAAGCTCGGAAACTAAAATATCGCGGTTTCAGATCATAAAATCTTTCTCAATGATCTTCTGTTTAAGAGTAGTGATCTCCTCCTTGAGCTCTAAGATAGATGGTTCTGCTCCCCTTCAACTTCCTTCACCTGTTGATATTCATTCTCCATGAGGTAAAGGATCTGAATCTTGTTGAGCAAGAAACCTGGCAAGCCTCACATAGGCAGCATCATGTGCAGGTTGTGGAGGAGCGAAACCCCCAGGAGCAGAAGAACTTCCGACTTCAAACGTAGATCTAACATTACTTGTTCCTATTAGGGTCGGTTGAGTTGATTTAGCAGCTCTGGAGGTTTGTTGGACTAGTGGTGCTTGTTCTTGGATAAGTGCTCCCTTCCACAGATCAAGTCGTCTTCATTTCACTGGAGGCTGAGAGGTTTGTGTCAGTATCTGCTCACTCAAAAGGGAATAGTTACAAATAGAGTGTTGAGTTTTGGGAATGTCATCTACGCTCCTAAGTTAATGTGTAGCTTGTTAAGTGTCTTGCAGATCAACTTATGCACTACAGATAATGATATAAGGTTAAGCAATGAAGACCTCAAAGCTATCTTTGACACTGTCCATGATGTTGTGCAACCAAGACATAAGGAGTTAGTGGTCATCCCAAATTGACGTCTCCAACTTTTGATCAGATGGTCGATGCCTTTCAACTGATATGGATACAGCTTCAGGGATTCCTCCCCTTGTAAGTGCCAATGTATAGATCCAAATCAGTAGTCAATGAATTGCAAGCAATCAATCAGAGTGTAGAAGGAGTAGAATGAGAATAACATCAAGCATGCACACATCTATTAAACATAACTGCCAGGTACACCTTGAAACACACATACACATATGTCACCTTGACTGACACACTGACACAGCGTATTTATACCACAAGTAGCAGCACACAGCGTGTGCAGCCGCGCACACGTGTATGGCCGCACACACCCACTAACATGCTATGACCACCACAACACACTCTAACATCTCACCAAGACCTATACAAGATGGATGCCTAGCCCAAACCACACAATTATGACTTAACAAACACTCAAAGCAGAAATTTGGTGTTCGTTGGCGATGGAAGCTCGCAATAGAAACTCCAACTCCCCAACGATCATATCGAAATCTCTAAAGAAGGGATGAGATACAAACGACCAACTGGCACCCAAGTCAAAAAGCACAAGGCTAAGTAGGGAATTCACTAAGAAAGTATATATCAGAAATACCAACATAAGGATACAGAAAATAACTTAACATAATAAATAATAAATGCATAATAGTAACAACGTTAAGCGCCCCCTAGCTTCCTCTAATGTGATATGAAACGCACGACCCCTGACACTTAGGGTCTCGGCTCTCCCATGGCGTTAGCCTGTGATCTGAAGAGTGGTTGGATCAGATGCATGCACTGGTCTAGCGGCGAGCAAGGGACAGTTGGCATTCATATCATGAACCCGATTACAATGGTAAAAAAATCCAAGCGCCCAGTGGTGAAGCCTACTACCAACAACCCCTCTCATAATTCCCCTACCTACCGCAATTATTGCACGTTGTCGCTGATCGGTACACCCTCTCATGCATCTTCCCACACTTTGCACAAATGCAACCCCTTTGTCCTACAGATTGTGATCCAACGGGCTTAAACTGCTTCACTATTGGTCGTGTCTACAGTGGGGTTTCCCTTTTCTCTCTCGTCTGGGTCTCAATCTCAATCTCCCTCTGTCGAGCAAAATACTACAGCTCATAGAGAAAACTATACCTTTGGGTTGATACAAACTCACGGATCTCTGTCTTTATCATGCTCAAGTAGTACGACAATTGAACCTGCTCCGAAGCAACATACTTGTGGAAGAACAGGGCTCTCTCTTTAAACATATTGGTGATCTTCGTCACTGACTTTTTCATCTGCTTCAACGACATAGACTCCTAGGCTAACATCTACCTCTCAACCAATGGAACGTACTCAATATGGAACATCTATGACAACTACTCCCATGTCACTATGGCCTTCTCTGCAGGAGAATAAACCTCGGTAACCAACTTCCACCAATCCTTCGCTCCTAAGTGAAGAAGGTTCACAATGAACTTGACCTTCTAGTCCTCTAGGAATGAGCAAGTAAAGAAACAACCCTCCATATCAAATAGCCAACTCACGACAATGATCGGGTACTTGACCCGATTGAACTCTAGGTGCTTCGTGTTACAGAAGTCTCGATAGTGAACCATCCAATTCCCCTAGATTCCTACACCAACAGCTATTGTAGTGGTTGCGATAGCAATAGCCTTAGTAACGGTGGTGTATTACTTATCAAAAAGCTCAATTATAACGGTCTTGACAAACCGAAAAATCTCCAGGATCACCTCCTTAACTTCCATGGTCACCTGAGTGGTGATCATCTCGTGTACCTCATCATCAGTCAACCTTGTCTTCTCTGGGACAACGGCTCCTGATCCTGATCCTCTAGTGATCGCCATAGTGAAAACAAACTGGAATACATTAGAAAACCCACATTTCATACTAACACATCACTACAAAGTTACTAGATTCTTGTAATTCGTGACCTCCTTGACACACATACGGGTCCTATGCTTTAAGTGGTATGGGCCCATACTACCTTCCACACCTACCGTTATTTGTCTCAAAGGATCATCACGAACTCCACGGCAATAAAGCCTAAGAAACTAGGATACGCATACATCCTATACTCACCCTCTTGCGGTAGCTAATCAGTCCTTATGCTAACCTTCTAACAACCATAATCACTCATACAACTTCCACTAACCCTGCAACCACCTTGTGTATGCTAATCTTACATTACACTAGATTCGATAGACAGTCAAATAATTAATTATATCCTAAACCCAAAACCAAAAAAGGAACAAGAAATAAGGCTAAATTAAACATTCTCAGGCTATAAAATCTTAGTTATGTATAAATATGAGGCACACACTAAGCAACCATAGTAATAATGCCAATTCCATATAGCATATCAAAAAGTTCTCTTAGGTTATCATGCATCATAAATCTGGAAATTCTATAATGCAATTCATGAATATCCCTAGCCTACAACTAGTAAGTGAGTCTATCATGTCATCAATATACAAAAAAAGTGTGGGTAACTTGGGGAATAACTTTCCTTGGGCTTCGGTTGATTGTACACACCACATCCTCTCCTTTGTTTATTTTAAATGTATTTATGAAAAATTATTTTGCAGTTCCATAGTTTGAGTCTGGAATCACATGGATGTTCATCTAATTCTGTCAAATCCAGGGATCTAATACCAATTTTTAACAATAAAAAATCATGATAAAATTTTCATTTTTGTAAACCATTTCTAGAAACCATAATATATTAAGCCATTATTTTCAAAACAAATCCACAAAATAAGAGTTTCAAAAATGTCTTAAACATATATCTGCAGGAGGATGTGTACAATCACACCTTTGCTTTGACCTATCCATCTAATGTACCTGAAACCATGAAACCAAAAACTATAATCCAAAGCTTAGTGAGTTCCCCCACAATTAAACAATACACATACAATGCATGCATACTAGGCCCACAACATCAGACTGGATTGCCCCTGAGCCCACAACATGAGACTCGATCGCCCACTCCTGGCCTACAACCCATGACTGGCTTGCATCCAATCCCACAACATAATATTGGATTTCCCTCTCGGCCCTCGGCTTATGACTGGATCGCTCCCGGGATAGTTAGCTTATAACCTAAAGCAGTATCGCCTCAATCTAACCACACTATGTTGATATATGCAAAAGATAAACAATAACCAGCAAGTACAGACAATCATACAAATTAATAATCTAAAAGATCACTATGGCATAAAACCATCCTTTACACAAGGATACATAACACAATCTAGTGGCCCAACATTGGTGCCTTCAACCCCACAAGTACAGTGAGGAAAGCTCACCTTGAAGTCTAGAAGATTGTTAAACTAATCACTGATCCAAATACCGACTCTACAGGTCAGATATACAAAAATATGGACCAAGTCTCAATCTACATCTAAATGTTCCCCATTTGACCTAAATTCAAACTTGGTCAAACTCAATGGTCAATGGTCAAAAAGTCAACGGTCAACTTCTAGCTGGCCTACGCTTGGCGTAGCAGCTCTATCCCCTGCGTAGAGCCTAAGGTGGAAAAGACGGTGAAAATCAGGGCTACATCCAGGGTAAGGAATTTTACTCCTTACGTAGACACTTGATGACCTACCATAATTATTAAGTCATCAAAACATAAATGATCAACCATCCATACTTTCATATCTAAACTAAATGAAAATCTTAATAGATGAAGTCTCTAAATTTATCGATTTGCATGCATACCAAGAGAACTAATCCAAACCCTAAGTCCAAAAAGCCATTTATTGCTTAAAAACTCATGTATAGATGGATGACAGTGACCAAGATCTCCTTTTTGTGACTTAACAACCTTAAGAACGCATGGAAAAGATACACACATGGTATGGAGTAGCTCATACTCATAAGAACCATTTATGGGGACAAAAGCATGAAATTCTTCAGCGTTACTAGATCTAACACATGACAACATCAAGGTCGAAATTGTATACCTTATGGAGATGGATGAGTGATTGACACTTCTAGATCTACACTGATTTAAGCTCAAGTGGTTCCACAATGCTCTTCTTCTTTCAATGTTGAACACAAAATACTCCAAAGGCTCAATACTCACAAATGGGGATTAGGTTTTCTAAGGAGGTCATTTCGGATGATCGCGGATGAGAATGGAAAGGGCCTCAAGGGGTTAGAGCCTTTAAATAGGGCTCAGAACCCTAAGATTAGGGTTTTATTTATGGGCTATGTGGTTGTTATTAATCGAGTATATCAAAAGAGATCAGAGTTTTGAAAGAATATGAACACACTATTTAAATATGATTTGTATGGCTCGATTATGCTTTAACAAGATATAGAGAAAAATAGAGAGCACAAGTCGAAAACTCTAAGAACTTCTCTAACTCTAGTACCCATCCCATATTTATTGGGATAACTAAAGCGTACAAAAAATATAAGGGACTAAAACATTAACGCTTCAATACAAATATGCCCATATAATAAACAAACAAACGTGCTTCGAAACTAATATAGACTCAGATAGACTTCGACACCTCACAACTACTTTCGACCTCAACATTCTCCCCTTTTGTGAGAAGTGTCGAATCTAAGTCATCAGCATCTGAGAAACTTGATGTATCGTCCTTCAAACTTCTGCAAACCAATTGGTTATCTTCTTAATCTCTGCTTTGTCTTCATCATTATTCTTCTCACAACTATTCATTCGAGCAATGAGATTTGTATAATGAGACGTGGTGTATCTTTCAACATCACAAGCTTGAAACAGAAATTTTGTGACCTTCCCCTTCTTGTTTTTCCCAACAAACATAATCCCTAATGGCTTCAAACATATTTCCCCATCTTCATAACTTTTCAAACTAGCTTGACTCTTCAACATAGGTTGGGGCACTGTGATATGTTTCCCTATCGCCAAGGCTAATTCGACATCAGTTAATGCAAGATACTCATAGTAATTATCTATGAACAACTTGATGTGAGCAAATCCAATTAAGAAATCTTCTTTTCTTTTTAATTGAAGCTTTGAGATATCAACTCCTTCCAAAATCCTTGCAACACAAACCATCTCATGAAGATTTATCAAAGGGAAGTTAGCAACTGAATAATCAAATGATATGTTGTTTGCTCGGACTACACAAAAGAGATAATTTTGCAACACACCCATGAACAAAACGTCTTTAGAAATGTTGAGAACTCAAACTATCTTGACTAAAGACCAAATCTCCTCCTCCCTTTTTCCAAGAACTGCATGGAATTGAATCTTTAATCATTTATATTCTTCTATATCCTCATACTTATAAACGATTTGATATTGTGCAACCATGAACATCATTTTGTTGAATGGGAAATCCAACTGATTAAAATCAGAATTCTCAGTATCAAAGCTTTTCTTGGGGACCTTTTCAAAATCATGCATTTCTCCACCTAAAACCAGGGCTTAAATGTTTTCATAGCAATAATGTTTCAAAGGATCACCCTTATCAAGACCAGGAGGGTCATTTGCTCTTTGACGAAGAATGTTTTGTATATGTCTTTGCTTTTCCATTTCTTTTTCAATGGAAGCCTTTTTCTCTTCAGCAGTTGATTCTGTAGAGATACCCTTCCCCTTATTTTTCATTTCTTCTGTTGATGGAAGTGGCTTTGATGAACTTGATCCTTCAACAACATAACCAATCACTACACCTTTCATCAATGGCCTTGTTGTTGTTGTTGTTGTTGTTGTTGTTGTTGTTGTTGTTGAAGTAGTTGTAATTGAATTCTTTGGTAAAGAAGTGGGAATTTGAGTAGATATGACTTTCCCAACTACTTTCGCATCACTATCACCTTTCCTGAAATACTTCCTCCCAAAATTGTTTTCGAACTCATACCAACACCACCCTTATATCCCTTGCACCCCTGTGTGAACAGGTGGGCCATCAGTTGGCATCAAATTAATCAAATTCGCAAGTGGAGCTAGTTCAACCTTCAGTGTGGACTCCAAATACAAAAATTTTTGATACACAGATTTCGGAGTAATCAACAAAGATGATGAAGAACCAATCATCGAAACTAATTCCTTAAGAGTGTTCAACGTCTCTTCAATTTTGCTAAAACTCTGAACATCATGTTCAACCTTCTTATCAAGCTTAGGAAGTAATGAATGATACCACTTTAACGACATTTGTAACAACATCATAAATGATATCCAACTTAGTGTGAAGAGAAGAATAATCATGAGTAAGAGCTGCAAATTCCTTTGCCATATCAACCCTGAGTTCCTTAATCTTCATGTTTACATCCTCACGAACCTTTTTAACATCTTGAACAAACAAAAGATGCCTTTCTCCGGAAAGTTCTTTCAACTCTTTAAGATCATGAGTGAAAGAATCAGACTGAGCTTTCACTCTCAACTGATTACATTTATCCATTTGATCCAACTTGTTTTGCAAATGAAGCTACTAGGCCTTATGCATAACATCAACTTCAATCCCAGAAACCATATTCCGACTCCCTACATCAGCCTGAAATTGTGATAAGGAGTTGAGCTTTCTGTTGAGAATCTTGAACTATTTTCCAGACATTAACATATGATCTGGAATGTTCTCTTCTTCTGGATCAAATTGAATGTCAGCAAAAGATCCCCTAAATTCTACATCTTCTGCGGTATCATCATTTGCAATAGATTTGTGACCTTCTGTGGATTGTGATGGAAATAAAGAAGTGATGGGTTGATTGATGATGTTTTCAAATGTTGGGGAATGTGTGGATTGTGGCAATGTAGTAGAAATGGTGGAATGGAAAGGTGGTAAAGAAGTAGTGGTATTAATGGTAGATGTTTTGAATAAAGATGAAATGATAAAAGTAGAGGTACCTTGGGCTTCATTGGTTGACACTCCATCACCCTTGTTGACATTTGTGTCCATATCAGATATGTTCATAGCGATGCCTGAAGTCCAAACCTCCTCAGAAACTGATTTGGTATTCGAAACTTCGGGTGGTATGACTATAGTCTGCTCAGGAGTGGATACTTGTGAATGATCACCTTGATTAATGGTTGTGTCCACATTAGATGTTTCCACATTGCCACCACAACGCCCAGTCTCCTCGAAATTCGACTTGAGTGGAGAGCTCATTGAAGGTGACGGAAAGCCTAAATTATCATCATGTTGTGGAGATGGAAATTTATCAAAAACAGACTCAAGAACTACCTCATCCAAAGGATCAATAACCTTCTTTTTCTTCTTTTGAATCTTCTTCAACATATCCTGAGCTCTTCCTTCATAGATGTTGGAGATACAGGAGTTGGAATCTCATGAATTATAACACCCTTACGATTAAGTTAAGGCTTACGAATCCTCTTTGAGTTGGAATCAGACCGTTCCAATTAATGACGAGGTCTGTTGAGAACACCACACCTTAAAGTCATAGATTCCATTGGTGGTTGAGAAGCCTCATGTCGAACAGACTGAATAACTTCCTTTGGAATAGGAATCGGAACAGGTTTTGAATAGAATTTCTTCACAAGAATATTCGAACAGAACACCACTGCTTTCTCGTCAGAATTAATGATTAATACTTCATCTTCTGAACCCTCATTCTTAGCAGACTCTTTCTCAGCTTCTTTACTAACAACTTTTGACATCAGTGCCAAAGGATCTCCTAAACCACTTCTTGTTTCCTCATCTATCTCATTAACTTCACTTTCATGTGCCTTCAATGCATTATAGAGATCATTTAGAGAAAAGTAATCGAATATTTGTTTAGTTTTTATGATTAAGTTGACATTGCGGCATTCCTTGTGAACCCCATGATGAAAGTCAAGTTGAACTCCATTGTGACCTTGTAACTCCAGAACTGTTACATGTGTAAATGAGTTCATTCAGACTGTCGTAATAGACCTCAATAGATTCTCCTTCCTTCTACTTAAACTCTCCCAAGTCTAACAGACATTGCTTAACTGATCTTATCTTTGTTTTCTCGCTGTCTTGGTACTTCTCCTTTAGTGTATCCCATATCTCCTTTGAAGTCTTTTAACTACGCACATAGTTGTAAACAATTGGAGGAAGAGCACCCCAGAGATCAGACATACATTTCTTTCATTTTTCAACAGTTTCATAGCTTCTTGAGCAACATCTTGATTGTTAGCAGAAGTTCCAACATTTTGCATCACAATAAAAGAAAGAACTTCACTAACGATGCATTTCCAGAGATCCTCGTTGTTTCCATTCAGATAGTCCTCCATTCGATCAGCCCATTGATCATAAAACTCAGGAATTGTGACAACCCGAAATTTCCATTCTGTACAAACTATATCACTTCAATAGAAGTTATAGCAGTCACAGTTAATTTTCATATTTTTCGCGTAAGTTTGAGAAATTCAGGGTTTACATTTCAGGAAATATCAGGAGAGTGGGTGCACTGGGGTTTTATGCAACACTGTTATTCCAACACTCTATTATATTAGAGATCATTATAGGAATAAAAATATTTTCTGTCTAAAATATCTCAGGACTATAAATAGAATTCTGAACCAAATTCATTCATTATTCACATTTCCAACTAGAGAAAAGCCATTTTCTCTCTCACGGATCTTCGGGTTTTTATCCCAAATCGTGAGTACCTCTTTCTAGTAATGTTAGAAAGCTTTATATTTGTTTATAACACGATTTCGAAGGCTAAATCACTAGATCTAGGAGTTTACTCCCCAAGGTGTTCTTGGGCGGTAAACTCCCGAAACAAAGCCGAGACCGACCCTTGTGTTATGCAACTGCCTTAGATTCATATGTATGTGTGTTAGGGACAAGAAAACAACCAAGAATCACCCAAGTTTGGGAGTTCACGGCCCAAGAGTTTCTTAGGCCGTAAACTCCCTTTTCAAACTCAAAATGGTGCTTTTAAGGCACCTAAAGCTTAGGAATTTTATCTAGACTTGTTCCCATTTAATCTAAGGCCTTAAGCACATCAAAATCACTTATCAAAGTGATTTTGCGGCCAAGACTTTGTTCTTGGGCCGTAAACATGAAAGGAGGGCACCAAAGTGTGCCTAATGTCTTCATATGCTTGGAATAGAAGCCTAGAACTTATACCACATATGCTTGAGGCTTGAAATCAACAAGAACACCATTCCAAGGGAGTTTACGGCCGTAAACTCCAAAGTAAATGGCCTTAGGGCCGTAAACTCCTAAATGGAGTGTTTCTAGACCTTAAACCCTTCCAAGAATTTAACCACCAAGTTGGAATAATTCTAGGAATCATTTGGAACTTCAAAACACACAAAACACCCATGGTTGGGAGTTTATGGTCGTAAAATCAAGAGTTTACAACCGTAAACTCCATGTGTGTTAGTATATGAGGAGTAAACTCATATAGGGGGTCCTTTGGAACCCTAAACACAAGTACCTTGTCCCACAATAGCATAGATTCAATCCTTAGGGCTTAAAACACTTATATAAAGTGTTTATTATGTCTAGGATGTCTTAACATTATCAATTAGTGATTTGAGACTAATTGAGTGCATATATGTGTGATTATATGTTCATTAGGATCGTAGTGTGTGTACAAGTCCTCGCTTGACACCTAGCAATCCTATACCGTTCAGTTCATCCCAATCACCAACTACAGGTGAGTTCATACCCCTAATCAATGTTTTAAATGATTTTAAATACTTTAATGGGGGGAATACAAGTAGAAACAAACATGTTATTAAATCATTGATATGTATTTTATGACTATGTTTGTCAGTTAACAGATTTCACATACTACAAAATGTGATGCATGAAATGGTTTTTAAATCTTAAAAATACATTGCTATCAAATGTTTTACCTTTGAAATGTTTATTAAAATGAAATCAAGTCATTGTTAATTATTGTTCAAAACCCATAAGATGTCTTACAAAACCATTTTACATTGTTGAACTAAACTATGCATGTACACTTATATTCTTATATATGTATTGAGGTTATAGTTTACAACTTTCATTTAGTTTCTCACACCCTTGAGTAGTAAGAATGTATAAACCTACTTGAACAACCAGTTACCTTTCAGTAAATTATCATAGGGATAAGTTGGAGATATCAAACATAATTCCTATTACAAGGAATCACACAAGAGTCAGTTCATTCATGAGTCTATACCAGTACATTACCTGATACATGAGTACATTTACCTTTGATTACATGATACATGAGTACGTTTACATATACTTACATGATACATGAACACGCTTACATGAACGCGTTACATGAGTACCCTTACGTAGATACACTTACCTGTGTATATTAACATGAATACTTGTATCTCGAATTGCGAGGATGATTTATTAGTACCTTCTGTGTAAATCTTCCTGCATATCCCTAGTACCTCGGGATATCTAGACAGGACCCTATCTCTAGTACCTCGGGATACCTAGATGAGCTTCTATCCCTAGTACCTCGGGATATATGGACGGGACTAACCATTCTGGAACCCATCTGTTAGCAACAGTGGGTGATGAACATCTACGGATGCCTACGGTTATTACTTATACTAGGAGTACCTTTATAGGGACTAACCCTTCCTCCGCCCTGCTGCTGCTACAGAGGAAAATTGGACAATCTTCGGATTTTCATTAGGTTATATAGGTCATGTTAACCCTAGTACCTCGGGATAACAGTTACATATGTTGTGTTAGTCCTAGTACCCAGTGACAACACTTACAGTAGTACATTTTCCTGTTTACTTTATTTTGTGATACTTTCACATAAACGATGAGTTAGACTAAGTACTTTAGTACTAAACAATTAAAGGAAAACTATCATTTTACTTACAAAACATTCGGGTCTTGGTAGAAGACTACATTGTCATAACAAAACATTCGGGTCTTGGTAGAAGACTACAATTCATATTTATAGGAAATAAGGGATTTTCTAGGGTTTCCATACTTACATCAACACTTTCATTTAAAGGTTTACATGGCCTTCATAACAGATTTTCATAAGCAAGACAATGACACTTATATACTTATGAATTCACCAGCTTTAAAGTTGATACTCTCTTTCAAAATAACTTGTATTCCCAGGTCAACAGTAGACAGGTACGATGGCCAGGTTTTGAGAAGACAGAGCAGACAAGTCTCGTCTTTTATTTTGATTGTATATTTTTGGTGTCTTATTACAATGAAAGAACATACATGTATTAAACTTTACTTATAATGCAATGGATGATGTTGTTGCTTGTTTATTATATTACACTGTTGTGATACTGTACATGACGTCCTCCACCCCTGAACATTTCCGCCGTTCGTGGTTTTGGGGTGTAACAGATTGGTATCAGAGCATTGCTTATAGTGAATAAAATATATCAAACCATAAAAGATATACTATTTATAAATACATCGGGATTAAAACACTCTGTCTCAGAGTTATACTTTTAAATAATAAAATATTTAAGTAAGTATACATGCCTGCATTCATACTAAAATCAGTGTCACAATGACAAGAACAAAAGTATTACGATTGTTGAATATCACAAGTAAGCCTGGGGATATATGGTCAGTCTTGGGAATGGCATAGCCTGATCAACTATGCTGGTCCGAGGAGTGATTAGCATATGCCCAAGAATGGTTATGATATGGCAACAAGTCTAAAAACTTACCAACACAACCATAAAGAAATACCATATGGGTATTTAGTCTTACTGTAATTATCTTAGTTAGTGCGTCTAATTTTTAGCTATTTCTTATATCCCTTTTCTCGCGTAGATTAAAATGGATGGATTTCACCATGGCGATCCGTACTTCCCAAACCAAGGCAATGCTGGTTGGCTAGAGGCAGAACCAAAAGATGATCACCCAATCCCTTTGGATGATCACCATGCTGAGGGTTTTTACGATAGTTCTGACTCAGAGCCTGAAGTCAACAACCTACCCCCAGGTGCTCAAAACCCAAACCTGAACCCCCGCCCTGTGTTTCAAGGACCCACACCTCTGTGGGCCACGAACTTGAATACATGGAGTCATGAACAGGGTCAGCCCATTCCCTACAATGGAGACCGAAGTTTCTACAACCTCACTGAAGGAGGTTCTGCTGATAGAGTCCTACCGATCATGGTGCGTAGGATTTCTCGGAACATGATAATGGCTCAGGCGACTATCAATCAAGTCTTGGAAGTTGACGCCAACTCTGGTGTTAACACTGTCCACATTCACCAACTAGAGTCTGCTCATGAAAGGACTCTGGTCCGCAATGCAAATCTGCAGAGGGAACTTGCTGAAACCCGAGCTGAAGTTAGAGAACTTCGAGCTCAGCAAGCAAGGTTGGACAGGCGTATAAGGGACATTGAACGTCTACTGTCGGGCTCAAGGACTCATGCTAGCAGTTCTCGTCGCCGATAGAATATCGTCAACTCATCTTTTGGATATAACCTAGTTTATGTAAAACTTTGGTCTAATTTCCTGTCTTTATAAGTCTTAGACCTGTTATGTCTTTATCTAGTCTTAATTCTGTCAAAATTTTCCATCTTGGTTGATGTAAGGCCTACTTCTAGGCCATTTTTCCCGAACTTGTTACATCTGTAATTCCAGTATTATTGATAGATATCTAATCTTATGGAAATCATTATCTAAATGCTGTCATCTTCATTTAATCATTCTATTCATTTTGTTTTTGTACTATGGGGAGTTAGTCCATGAGACACATTCATTAATCGTTTATTCTTATCCATATCGTCATCTTTTAAATGTATAGTTAAAGATGTCGCCACGCAGAAGTACAAGACGTAACCCAAACAACGAAGCACCGATACCACCACCTCCACCACCACCTGAACCTCTTCAACCACCTAATCCTTTCGATGCCAACATGTTCCAGGCAGCTTTCACAGCAGCAGTTGCAGCTGTTGTGTCAGCAATCAACGCTCCTGCCCCTAGTGGATCAGGAACAGGTGCACCACCCTTGAACCACGCCGAAAGCCATGGACACCCTCGGGAATGCACCTACAAGGACTTCACGAATGCCAAACCCCGCAGCTTCAGAGGAACTGGAGGTGTTATGGTGTTGAGACAATGGATTGAAAAGATGGAATCCGTCTTTGAAATCTGTGCTTGCCAGGAGGGTAACAAGGTCAAGTTTGCAGCTTGTACCTTATCTGACAGAGCACTAACGTGGTGGAACAGCCATGTTAACTATCGAACTTTGGTGGTAGTGTATTCCATTGGCTGGGAAAAGTTGAAAGACATGCTGATGAAAGAATAATGTCCTTGAGGTGAAATACAAAAACTCGAGCAAGAATTTTGGGGTCTTCAAATGGTCGGATCCGACATCACGACCTACACAAATAGGTTCTGTGATCTGGCAAACTTATGCCCTGACATGGTTGCTCTCCAGAGCAAAAAGATAGAGAGATATATTTGGGGACTATCGCCCCAGATCCAGTCAAGTGTGATCGCTTCCAGGCCTATTACCTTTGATAGCGCCAAGGAACTGGCACAATCCCTCATCGATCACCGGAAACCTCAGAACCCAACAATCCCTACACCCGTACCATAGAAGTCCAACCCCGACTACAATAAGAAGGGGTTGAATAAGAGGAAAAGAGGGGCTTCACAAGGATCCTCCAATAAACAACAACTTGTGGCAATCAATGCTGCCACAGTGACTCCTGTTGTCCCTGCGAACCCCTTACTAGCAAAAACTTATGCTGGAACTCTTCCGAAGTGCAACAAATGCAGCTTCCACCACCACGGACCTTGCAAGGATATGTTCTGCTCTAAATGCAACAGGAAGGGGCACACCGCCCGTTTCTTCAAGGCTCCAGCAGCTAAAGCCGCCCAGGTTCCTAACGCCGGTATGGGCCAAACTTGCTACGATTGTGGCGAAATAGCCCACTACAAGAGGAACTGCCCTAAAGCAGGAATGGCTGGAGGGGTAGGAAGAGTTATGGCCCTAGGCCACGAGGAAGCAGTAGTTGATCCTACGATAGTTACTGGTACGTTCCTCCTCGATAACTCATATGCTTGCATACTTTTCGATAGTGGAGCCAAGAAAAGTTTTGTAAGTCACAAATTTTCACACCTGCTTAAACAAAAACCATGTGCATTAGATAGTTCATTCACGGTAGAAATGGCTAACGGGAAAACAGAGAGTACAAACTGCATATACATAGGTTGTACTTTAACTTTAGATGGCCATACTTTCAAGATAGATCTCATTTCAGTCCCAATTAAATGTTTCGACGTTATCATCGGTATGGATTGGTTGAGTCTTCTTCGTGCCAACATTATGTGCTTCGAAAAAGAAGTTTGTCTTAACCTTCCTAACAACGAAACCTTAGTTATCTATGGCGACAAACCTAGTACGAGCCTTCGCATCATTTCGTGCATTCAAGCCCAGAAGTCCTTGCGGAAGGAGTACCATGCATTCCTCGCACACGTCGTCGATACCAGTCAAGAACTGAAAGACATTCAGAACATTCCAGAAGTACGCAACTTCCCCGACATATTCCCAGAAGAACTTCCCGGTTTACCACCGCAACGCCAAGTCGAGTTCAGAATCGACTTAGTGCTAGGGGCTACTACCGTAGCCAAATCTCCTTATCGTTTGGCACCGGCTGAAATGCAGGAACTTTCTAGTCAACTTAACGAACTTCTCAAGAAAGGATTCATTCGACCAAGCTTCTCGCCATGGGGAGCACCGGTCTTGTTCGTCAAGAAGAAAGATGGATCGTTTCGCATGTGCATCGACTATAGAGAACTCAACAAACTTACCATTAAAAATCGTTATCCCTTGCCCCATATTAACGATTTGCTTGATCAACTTCAAGGACCCAATTACTTCTCGAAGATAGATCTACGATCTAGATATCACCAACTACGAGTGTTAGAGGAGGATGTTCCCAAGACAGCCTTCCGAACTCGTTATGGGCACTACGAGTTTGTAGTGATGCCGTTCGGATTAACTAACGCGCCCGCAGTATTCATGGATTTGATGAATAGGGTGTGTCGTCCTTACTTGGATCAGTTCGTCATCGTCTTCATTGATGACATACTCATCTACTCTAGAAGTAAGGAGGAACATAGCCAACATCTCCGTAAAAATCTTAGAAACATTGCGATCAGAGAAGCTCTACGCGAAGTTCTCCAAGTGCGAATTTTGGATTCGGCGAGTCGAATTTTTGGGCCATGTTGTTAGAGAAGAAGGTATACACGTGGACCCTTCCAAAATTAAGGCCATCGAGAACTGGTCAGCACCAAAGACACCTACTGAAATTCGTCAATTTCTAGGTCTCGCTGGCTACTATCGCCGGTTCATTCAGAACTTCTCCCGCATAGCAAAACCTCTTACAACGCTGACCCAGAAGGGCGTAGCCTTTGACTGGGAAGAGAAACAAGAAAGAGCGTTCCAAACGCTCAAACGATCCTTGTGCACCGCACCAATACTGTCCCTCCCCGAAGGGATAGAAGACTTCGTGGTCTATTGCGACGCATCAAACCAAGGGCTCGGATGTGTTCTGATGCAGAGAGGTAAAGTCATAGCCTATGCCTCGAGACAGCTGAAGACACATGAGGTTAACTACACAACCCACGATCTTGAACTAGGAGCAGTTGTGTTTGCTCTGAAGATATGGCGACATTACCTGTACGGTACAAAAAGCACGATCTTTACAGACCATAAGAATCTGCAACACATTTTCGACCAGAAGAAGCTCAACATGAGACAATGACGGTGGGTCGAGCTACTCAGTGATTACGAGTGTGAAATTCGTTATCATCCGGGTAAAGCCAATGTAGTAGCTGATGCTCTAAGTCGGAAAGAATATACTGGTCGTAGAGTCAAATCTTTTACTCTAACTATCCATTCACACTTGTCCACGTAAATAAAGGAGGCTCAGCTCGACGCTTTGAAACCTGAAAACGTGGCTGGTGAGTCCCTTAGAGGGATGGATAAGAACTTAGAAGTCAAGGGTGGCGGAGCCTTGTACCTCATGGATCGGATCTGGACACCGAAACACGGTGGCTTCAGAGACTTGGTCATGACGGAAGCTCACAACACTCGTTATTCCGTCCACCCGGGTTCAAATAAGCTGTATCTGGATCTTAAAAAGTTATACTGGTGGCCTAACATGAAAGCAGATATTGCTACCTTCGTGAGAAAATGCCTTTCTTGCGCAAAGGTCAAGGTCGAATACCAGAAACCCTCCGGTCTTCTACAACAACCGGAGATACCAGAATGGAAGTGGGAGCGGATCACTATGGACTTCATAACCAAGTTGCCCAAGACGACGGGTGGACTTGATTCCATATGCGTCATCGTCGATAGACTAACCAAGTCTGCACACTTCCTACTGATCAAAGAAACAGACAAGATGGAGAAACTTACCAGAACTTACATTAGGGAGATTGTAAGGCTGCACGATGTTCCTTTATCTATCATCTCGGTCCGAGATAGTAGATTCACTTCGAGGTTCTGGCAGTCATTACAAAGTTCCCTAGGAACTAGGCTAGACATGAGTACAGCCTACCATCCACAGACCGACGGGCAAAGTGAGAGGACTATCCAACCCTTAGAAGATATGTTGCGTGCCTGTGTGATTGACTTTGGAAAAGCTTGGGATACTCATTTACCCCTTGTTGAATTTTCCTACAACAACAGTTATCATACGAGCATAAAGGCAGCTCCATTCGAGGCCCTCTATGGCCGAAAGTGCAGATCCCCTCTCTGCTGGGCTGAAGTGGGTGATACCCAGTTAGCTAAGGGACGAGTTCCCGAAAGCACTCTCACGGGTTCAGAGATCATTCGGGAAACGACAGAGAAGATCATTCAAATTCGTGAACGGTTGAAAGCCTCTAGAGACCGACAGAAAAGCTACGCTGACAAGCGAAGGAAACCATTGGAATTCCAGGTGGGTGACCGAGTCCTACTAAAGGTCTCACCCTGGAAGGGCTTGATACGCTTTGGAAAGCGTGGGAAGCTCAATCCAAGATACATAGGGCCTTTCGAGATTCTCGCGAGAATCGGCCCTGTGGCTTACAAGCTCAATCTATCGCAAGAACTCAGTAACGTACATCCTACCTTCCACGTGTCAAACTTGAGAAAGTGTCTATCCAACGAGACTCTTGTTATTCCACTCGACGAGATCGAGATCAACGACAGCCTCAACTTCGTGGAGGAACCAGTAGAGATCATGGTCCGAGAGGTCAAGCAAACAAAGAAGAGTCGTATCCCGAGAGTGAAGTTGCGCTGGAACGCAAAGCGTGGACCGGAATTCACTTGGGAACGTGAGGATCAGATGAAACTGAAATACCCTCACCTTTTCACTTAGTTATTTGTAATTTCTTATTTGCTTAAATTCTAATTTCGGAATGAAATTCCTTCTAACGGGGGGATGATGTGACAACCCGAAATTTCCATTCTGTACAAACTATATCACTTCAATAGAAGTTATAGCAGTCACAATTAATTTTCAGATTTTTCGCGTAAGTTTGAGAAATTCAGGGTTTACACTTCAGGAAATATTAGGAGAGTGGGTGCACTAGGGTTTTGTGCAACACTGTTATTCCAACACTCTATTATATTAGAGATCATTATAGGAATAAAAATATTTTCTGCCAAAAATATCTCAGGACTATAAATAGAATTCTGAACCAAATTCATTCATTATTCACATTTCCAACTAGAGAAAAGCCATTTTCTCTCTAATGGATGTTCAGGTTTTTATCCCAAATCGTGAGTACCTCTTTCTAGTAATATTAGAAAGCTTTATATGTGTTTATAACATGATTAGAAGGCTAAATCACTAGATCTAGGAGTTTACTCCCCAAGGTGTTCTTGGGTGGTAAACTCCCGAAACGAAGCCGAGACCGACCCTTGTGTTATGCAACTGCCTTAGACTCATATGTATGTGTGTTAGGGACAAGAAAACAACCAAGAATCACCCAAGTTTGGGAGTTCACGGCCCAAGAGTTTCTTAGGCCGTAAACTCCCTTTTCAAACTCAAAATGGTGCTTTTAAGGCACCTAAAGCTTAGGACTTTTATCTAGACTTGTTCCCATTTAACATAAGGCTTTAAGCACATCAAAATCACTTATCAAAGTGAGTTTACGGCCAAGAATTTGTTCTTGGGCCGTAAACATGAAAGGAGGGCACCAAAGTGTGCCTAATGTCTTCATATGCTTGGAATAAAAGCATAGAACTTATACCACCTATGCTTGAGGCTTGAAATCAACAAGAACACCATTCCAAGGGAGTTTACGGCTGTAAACTCCAAAGGAAATGGCCTTAGGGCCGTAAACTCCTAAATGGAGTGTTTCTAGACCTTAAACCCTTCCAAGAATTTAACCACCAAGTTGGAATAATTCTAGGAATCATTTGGAACTTCACAGCACACAAAACACCCATGGTTGGGAGTTTACGGCCGTAAACTCTAGAGTTTACAACCTTAAACTCCATTTGTGTTAGTATATGAGGAGTAAACTCATATAGGGGGTCCTTTGGAACCCTAAACACAAGTACCTTGTCCCACAATAGCTTAGATGCAATCCTTAGGCCTTAAAACACTTATATAAAGTGTTTATTATGTATAGGATGTCTTAACATTATCAATTAGTTATTTGAGACTAATTGAGTGCATATATGTGTGATTATATGTTCATTAGGATCGTAGTGTGTGTATAAGTCCTCGCTTGACACCTAGCAATCCTATGTCGTTCAGTTCATCCCAATCACCAACTACAGGTGAGTTCATACCCCTAATCAATGTTTTAAATGATTTTAAATACTTTAATGGGGGGGGGGAAACAAGTAGAAACAAACATGTTATTAAATCATTGATATGTATTTTATGACTATGTTTGTCAGTTAACAGATTTCACATACTACAAAATGTGATGCATGAAATGGTTTTTAAATCTTAAAAATACATTGTTATCAAATGTTTTACCTTTGAAATGTTTATTAAAATGACATCAAGTCATTGTTAATTATTGTTCAAGACCCATAAGATGTCTTACAAAACCATTTTACATTGTTGAACTAAACTATGCATGTACACTTATATTCTTATATATGTATTGAGGTTATAGTTTACAACTTTCATTTAGTTTCTCACACCCTTGAGTAGTAAGAATGTATAAACCTACTTGAACAACCAGTTACCTTTCAGTAAATTATCATAGGGATAAGTTGGAGATATCAAACATAATTCCTATTACAAGGAATCACACAAGAGTCAGTTCATTCATGAGTCTATACCAGTACATTACCTGATACATGAGTACATTTACCTTTGATTACATGATACATGAGTACGTTTACATATACTTACATGATACATGAACTCGCTTACATGAACGCGTTACATGAGTACCTTTACGTAGATACACTTACCTGTGTATATTAACATGAATACTTGTATCTCGAATTGCGACGATGATTTATTAGTACCGTCTGTGTAAATCTTCCTACATATCCCTAGTACCTCGGGATATCTAGACAGGACCCTATCCCTAGTACCTCGGGATACCTAGATGAGCTCCTATCCCTAGTACCTCGGGATATATGGACGGGACTAACCATTCCGGAACCCATCTGTTAGCAACAGTGGGTGATGAACATCGACGGATGCCTACCGTTATTACTTATACTAGGAGTACCTTTACAAGGACTAACCCTTCCTCCGCCCTGCTGCTGCTACAGAGGACAATTGGACAATCTTCGGATGTCCGTTAGGTTATATAGGTCGTGTTAACTCTAGTACCTCGGGATAACAGTTACATATGTTGTGTTAGTCCTAGTACCCAGTGACAACACTTACAGTAGTACATTTTCCTGTTTACTTTATTTTGTGATACTTTCACATAAACGATGAGTTAGACTAAGTACTTTAGTACTAAACAATTAAAGGAAAACTATCATTTTACTTACAAAACATTCGGGTCTTGGTAGAAGACTACATTGTCATAACAAAACATTCGGGTCTTGGTAGAAGACTACAATTCATACTTATAGGAAATAAGGGATTTTCTAGGGTTTCCATACTTACATCAACACTTTCATTTAAAGGTTTACATGGCCTTCATAACAGATTTTCATAAGCAAGACAATGACACTTATATACTTATGAATTCACCAGCTTTAAAGTTGATACTCTCTTTCAAAATAACTTGTATTTTCAGGTCAACAGTAGATAGGTACGATGGCCAGGTTTTGAGAATCAAAAGTCTTGAATATTTTGAATCTAGAACGAGACTCAATAACTTTTGAAAACACGATCACATCAGATCACAGTTGAATGAGTCCTGCTATGATACCAAATGTAGTTATTATTAATTGAGTATATGAAACATGATCAAAGCTTTGAAAGAATTATGAACACGTGATGTAAATATGATTTGTTTGGCTCGATTACGCTTTAACAAGATAACAAGAAAAATAGAGAGTACAAGTCGAAAACTCCAAGAACTTCTCTAACTCTAGTTCCCATCCCATATTTATTGGGATATCTAAAGCGTAAAAAAATATAAGGGACTAAAACATTAAAGCTTCGATACAACTATGCCCTTATAATAAATAAACAAACATGCTTCGACACTAATACAGACTCAGACAGACTTCGACGCCTCACAAGTACTTTCGACCTCAATAGGCTCTTGCACCATGCGTACCTTGATCTACACCCTATGTAGATCATTTAAATCATGTGTCCAAACTTCCTCCTGCTCCCCAGTGTAGGGCTATCCTATACCCAACGTAGGCTAGAATTTCTTGAAACTAGCTTTTAAAATAAGTAAAAATAATACCTCAAAGACAGGGTGTTACACACTAGAGTACATGCTCCGTGCATATGTGATAAACTTTGGAAAAGCATGGGAACTCATTTAATATTGATTGAATTTTCCTATAATAATAGTTATCACACTAGCATTAAAGTTGCACCTTTTGAGTGCCTTTATAGAAGCAAGTGTCACTTACCAATATGTTGGGCAAAAGTCAGAGATACCCAGCTGGCTAGGAAGCACATAGTAGATATGCTGCTAACAGTACCATAAATAATTTGTGAGACTATAGAAAAGATTGTGCAAATCAAAGATATCTAAAGGCAGCACGTGATTGTCAAAAGAGTTACGCTGATAAGAGGCATAAACCTCTATAATTCCAAGTCGAAAACCGAGTCATGTTAATTTTTCCCACTTGGAAGGGAATGCTACGGTTCGGAAAATTAGGCATGACAAACCCACAATGCATAGGACCATTTTAAATTCTTTTGATAATTGGTCATGTTTCATATCGACTCAAATTGCCTCAAGTGCTTAAAAACGTGCATTATGTTTTTGATGTGTCTAATCTCAAGAAGTGTCTGTCTCATGACACTCTTTCCTTCCATATCAATGAGATCCAAGTCAACATCAAACTCTATATGAGGACCATAATTTACTTCGGAATGCGAGGATTAAAAAAAAGGTAAACACCCCCAACTTTTCAATGATACCCCGACTACAACCTAAGTTGTGAGACAACATTTCTTTAACAGGGGAAAATACGACAACTGGTAAAATTAGGTCATTGTTCGCCAGTCAAAATCACCGTCAAAACACAATGTAATAAACCTAATGTAATATATTCCATACTTTTAATGCAATTGAATTTTTTACACTTGGAAATGCATACAGAATACCACTTTAGTCTTCGATGGATCTTGATCATTAACAAACAAAAACTATTCACCATACATATGTAATGAACTGATACATTAAAAAAAGACTTATGTATTAAGTATTATTACGTACAAATAACAATCTAATCAAATAGAGAACGAGAAAACGACTCCATGGATATATAAAACATCAAAAACGAATACGACCGTTTATAGAAAACGAATTGTCAAATAACAGTATGCGACTTGTAACGACCTGAAAAAATCACTTCAAACGATATGTTGGAGTAGCTATGAATTTTGTTAAGTAATTTTGAAAACATTCTTGGAATTAGACAATATTATATATTTGATTCTACTTTCGAAAGTTTAGTATCACAAAGTTTTAACATTTTCGCGAAAATAAGTCGAATCACTTAACCAGGAATCCCCTGACAAACGATATTGAACCCAAATTTGACACAACTACGTCTTTTGTTAGGTAAATATGTTTAAATATTCCAAACTGTAATGTAACGCCCCGTTTATTTAAATAAATTAATTAAATGTAATTCTTAGATCAGTTTGTAAAGAAATTTGGATATTGAGGGTGGTTTGGTAAATTCTGGATTCGATTTTAAATAAAATCTTAAGGGAAGGGGCTAAGGTGTAAGTTTCAGATGTAATTTGAAAACGATTTTAGAAATGGGGGCTGTTTGGTAATTTTTAGGACCTAAATTGTAAGGACTTGGGAGTGGTAGGGGCTGAAATGTAAATTACGGATTTGTTTTGAAGAGTTATGAGAAGGAGGGACTGGAAGTGTCATTTCCATTTGAAGTTTGAATGAGCACGAGATTTGAACCCGATGGTTTATCATCCCCGTCTTAAGGCCAGTTCCCCCCAACCCCTAACCCTAGCTCTTCACCAGCCGCCACCCTTATGGCTCCTCCAGCCAATGCCGCCACACATCCGTCGTCGAGGTCGTGAGCCACCAGCGATGTCACCTTGATGATTGCCGGCAAACTGAGACATGCTGAAGACCTGCGTCTGGGCAGTGTTGTTGCCAATCTCGGACGTTCCTATCTCTTCTTCTTCTTCTTCTGGTTCGCGTTTGGGTGGTTGCCTCAGCCTACGACCGTCGTTGTAGCGTTGTGGAGCCGTAGCGTTGCCGTCAAGAACCGCCATTCCCGTGACTTTTAGCTTTTGAGGTTGTCGTGAGTGAAGATCGGAAGGGGTCCTCTTCAGTTTTTGCTGCTGCTGTCATTAGCGATGTCTCAACCCTTCTTCTCCATTTCTCCGGTGTGGCGCCGTAGTCATGACTGCCGCCGCCCGTAGGGCTTCTTCTTGTTGCTCCGGCCAACAGCCACCGCCCCGAGGAAGGTTTCAGTGGACTTTTCAGTTTCTAGGTCGCATGTATGTGTGTAATCTGATGTTCTTGTTCGTTTTGTTAGTTGTTGGGTCATATTTTGTGTTGCGTCTATTGGGCTCGTTAGCTAGTCCAATATATATCTCCGGTATGGGCCTGTCTATCCGTGAGTTTTATAGGGTTTAGTATATATAGAGATGCTTGCATGCATCCTAGAACAAAAGGATGATTAGTAACGATTAGAGTATTATTGTTCAGCAGATTTATCGTTCTTGTTCTCGTAACCCTAGAATCCTCTACAGTGGAAGTTCTTAGTCGAGCTCTACTAAGGATCGAGTAATCTAATCATTCGACACATCTTGATTCATACTTGTGTTTTGTTCATTGTTTTTACATTCATCGCATACCTGTTACAAAGATCTAATCGATCAAAGAGTTAATTAATAACTCATCATTTGGTATCAGAGCAGGAGGCTGTGTAATTCATACACATCTTTTCTGTGAAAGAGTTTGCGATTAGGGTTATTCCGCATTAACTAATATTTATTGAGCCGTCACTCCATTATTGACGTTACTCAGCATTTATTTGTTTGCCCTAATATTAAATATCACAAGCTTGATCTTTCAAACAGGTTAAAAACGATCAAGCATGGACGAGTCACAATCTAATCCCATCAACGTCTCTAACAACATTGGATCGACGACGAAGATTCCTATCCTTTACACCCAGGATTACGAAGTCTGGGCACATCACTTTGAAGATTATGTCATCGGATCAGAAGAAAATGGATACCTTATTTGGGAAGCAATCGTTTCTGGACCATTTGCTCACTCTGGAACGTCAAAAATCATTAAAACTCAAAAGGAGTACAATGATCTGTTAAAAGATGTAAAGGATATTTCTCAAGACGAAAAGGAAAAGTTTCAATGCAACATTAAAGCATTGAGACTGATTCGATTCGCTCTGCAATCAGATACATTCAGGCTAGTGAGTTCATGCAGCACTGCTAAAGAAATATGGGATAGGCTGCGAGAGCTATATTCTACAGATGAAGATTTGGAGCATTCTATTCAGACCTTGCTTTTGTCTGAGTTTGGTGAATTTAAGCAGAATTCAGATGAAACTGTTACTCAGACGTTCGATCGCTTCAATCATCTTCTTAGCAAGATGATCAAACACGATATAGAAAGGAAACTGATTGAGCAAAAAGTAACCTTTTTGAATGGCCTTAGATCCGAGTGGAGAGCGGTTGTGTCCACTGTTAAAGCTCATGAGCAATTTAAATCCTATTCGTTGGCAAAGCTGGTGGGGATTTTGAAATCCCAAGAAAAGATTGTTTTACAAGAGAAAAATGTTGTCTCTAGTTTAGGGTCCTTGGCTCTCTTGTCCAAAAGCAAAAGTGTGGTAGAAGATGAAGATCTCAATTTAGAAGACTATGATCTTACTTCTGAAGACTATGCAATGATGGTATCGAATCCAAAGAGGTTCATCAAGAAAAAGGTTCCCTACCAATAAGAACCGAAATTGGCAGGGAAGCTACAGTTCTGAAAAGGACAGGGAGGAACCGAAGACAGACGAACCAAAGAAAGAGGCGAAAGTTGAAGGAGATTCTGGTGTGAACTGCTACTACTATGGAGGAAAGAACCACTATGCCAAAGACTGCGTTCTAAAGAAAATGCTAGAGAAGGATGAGGAAAAAGATGAAGACGCCTTGTTGATGAAAAAGCTGGAAGAGATCAAGAGAAAGAAAGCTACTGCTAACCCTTCAATGAATGCTTTAATTGTGCAGGGTTCGGCAGCGGATGATGAGTTCGATGGCGTGCAGGTATGGTCAACCGACTCAGAGGATGATGAGGTCAGGAAGCCATCTCATGGAAAGGCATACGTTGCAAGAGGTGAAGAAAGCGGTGGGAAGTGCTTGATGGTGATAGATGTATCTCAAATGAGGGGATACAATGCGGATGGTGGGAATGAGGACACCAAGGAGCGAGAGGACCTATGCTTCACAACAAAACCTCTCAGCGTGCAGTTCAATGAGCTTGATGAATTAATCAAGAAGGTACAATCCATTTTTGTTTCATTTAAAGTCCCACAAAATTCGTATGAAAAAGAATTAAAAAGCTTAAATTCAAGAATCTCAAATCTAGATAGCAGTTTAACTCAAACACGGGTCACCAATTCTAACCTAACTGACCAAATAAGCAGGGTGTCTTCCAAGAGTGAGGAACGGAGGATGTGGATAGAGCTGAAGGAGTCGAAGCTGATTAAAACCAAAGATGAAAACATTTATTTGCAAAGAGACAATTTAAAACTTTTGAAACAAAGAAATGTCTTTTGTTTAATTGCTAAACATCTGTATGCTAACATCACTCAACTTCACTTGAACTGTGAAATAGGGCAGAAAATTCATCGCATGATTTTACCCTTCCTTGAATTTAAGGAAGATGAAAGCGACGCTGAAGCATATAATTGTGAAAGTGTAGTTTCGTCTAATGATGTGAATCCGACGTATATGTATGGTCCGGACAAAATCGAATCTTTTATAAAGTCCAAGGACCATAAGGACATGTTGAAAAACCTTTTGGATGAAAACGATAAACTGAAACTAAAGACCGAAACCATACAAAAGTTTGACTCATTGAATGCCAACTTAAGCTCAGAAAATAAAATCGATGTTGAAAACGCATCTGAGCTCAATGAGGATGATGATATGAGTGAAATTTATGTAGAGGATGAAGTCGACTGTTCTGAGTTTGTCAAGAGCGAACCCGAAAACCACAAAAATCTTATTTCTGAAAATTATGTGGAGTTTGCTCGTTTGTCCCAAAATAAGTCCCCGATTCTAGAAGAAAAGGCAGTTGTGTACCAAAAGGTGAGAACAACACCAAATCAGGTGTATAAGGTCACAGGAATAACCGAAAATCAGACAGCCGAACTCACCGCCATTGTAAACGAAGATAATGCAGATGGCTGTGGTAAATTTTTCTGGGCTGCTCCTATAGATAATGCTGACGAAACTGTTGTTCTGTCAGAGCGAACATCTTGGAAAACCAAAGGCAGATATGTGCCAGAGCCACTAAACAAGCCTGACAACTTCGATGTGCCAAGTACCAGTGGTGCAAAAGAAGTTCCTATAGAAGAAGTCACTCCTTCAAGCGAAACATCATCGGTTCAAAGTGAACCGGCTGACAAAAAGCAAAAGCAAAAAGCCAACATCCACAGACAGCCGAAGCAAGTGAAGGATCAAAAGAAGCAAAGGAATCTGAGATACAGAAAGAATCTCTCAGAGCGGAAACAGTTCTGGCGATCTCAAAACGCCCATTTTTCTGATCATGACAGAAATTTAGAGAAAAGAGAAGACAGACCGCAAGAAAGGAATAACAACCGAAGGTAAAGGTTCGGCTCAAAGAACACCAGCTACCGAAAGCATAGGTTCAGTTCCGAGAGCAAAAGCTGCCAAGGTTCAAGGTTCGGTCCCACTAATGACCAAAAACAAAAGGGCCACCTAGAACGTCAAGTCAAGAAAACTTCTCAGTCTAAATTCTCTCATTCTAATTCTTCTCAACCCCATTCTAAATCTAATTCTGTTCAAAATCAAAATGCAAAATCTTCAACAGATTTGAAAGGAAAATTGAAGGTTTCCTCAGTTAAGATTGATCAAAAGCATTCCAAGGCCCAAACGCCTGAACCTGAATCCAAACCGACTGTATCAAATCCCAATAAAATTAAAGTTTTCACCATTAAGAAGAAAGATGAAACAACTTTAATAAAAAGAACATATCTTATTTACATCTCTCTTACTATTCCTGTTCCTGTGAAAGACTCACGTGGACCCAAGAAACTTTGGGTTCGTAAATCTGCTTGATTTTTTCAGGTAATCAGTGACGAGCAGTTCGACGAAGAATGGTATATTGACAGTGGCTACTCACGTCACATGACTGGAAGGAAGGAAGAGCTGAGGAATTCCAATCTCTTCCAAACGGCGGGAATGTCAAGTTCAGGAACAACTCATATGGCATGATAAAAGGTTATGGGATGATAACAAATGGAGACTTCACGATTAGAAAAGTTGCATACATTGAAGGACTACAGCATAACCTCATCAGTGTATCATAGCTTGTTGGAGGTACCGGTCTTAAAGTTTCATTTGATGATAAGAGTTCGGAAATAATAGAGAAGAAAACAAAAAGAGTGATTCTCAAATCAGAGCGCAAAGGCGAAATGTTTCCTCTCAATCTCAAACCTATCAAAGGAAATCCAGCTATCTGTCTATTATCCAAAGCACATTCTGACGAAAGCTAGCTGTGGCACCGAAGGCTCTCCCATCTCAATTTCAAGGATATCAACAAACTTGTCACGGGAGGTCATGTTCGAGGTCTTCCATTGCTCAAGTTCGATCGAGAATATTTGTGTGCTGCATGTGAAATGGGGAAGCAGAGTCGTCAAAGTCACCCATCCATAACCAACACTAAAGTCATTGAACCACTTGAGTTAATTCACATTGACTTATGTGGACCATCTTATATCGAAAGCATTGGCGGTAGCAAGTATATTCTTGTTATTGTTGATGACTTTTCACGCTTTACATAGGTGTTCTTTCTGAAGCACAAATCTGAGGCAACTCTCAAGCTAAAGATGTTTATCAAGCAGGTTGAAGTGCAGCTGAGGAAAGTCGTTCGCAACATCAGAAGCGACAATGGGCTGGAGCTCAAGAATAAAGAATTTGAAAACTTTTTAGCAGAAAAAGGAACCAGTCACAACTTCTCAGCTCCCTACACCCCTCAACAAAATGGAATTGTCGAAAGACGAAACCGGTCTTTGTGTGAGGCGGCCCGAACCATGCTAATTTTCGCTTCCTTACCTCTATATTTATGGGCTGATGCTATTGCTATAGCATGTTTTACGCAGAATAGGTCCTATCTCAATAAGCGTTTCACTCTTACTCCTTATGAGATCATCAACAATAGAAAGCCAAACGTCAAATTCTTCCACGTATTCGGCTCTCGATGCTTTATCTTCAATTCTAAAGATCATCGTAACAAGTTCGACGTTAAAGCCGATGAAGGAATTTTTTTGGGATACTCTCTTACTTCGAAAGCATACAGGGTTTTAAACAAGTGTTCGAGGAAGATTGAAGAAACGTATTATGTGACTTTCGATGACAGCTATGTCAAGAAGCTGAAGGCCACAGAAGAATCAGTTGGAGAAATCTTTTCTCAAACAGGCCAAGTCACAGCCTCGATTGCAAATTTGTTTGAGCAATTTGTGGAGTTATTCGATGAACCGGAGAAGGATACTCTCTCAGAAGCCAATGCAGCAGACAACAAAGTTGACCATCTGAAGCAAATTGTCGATGACGCTGACAAACGACTGGGTGAAGGAGAATCAGTTCTAAATAAATCTTCTCAGCACGATGCTTCAGTTGAGGGACAGAATCCATCTTCATCAAAACTGCCAAGTTCACAGGTTGAGGGGGAGAACTCTTCTCCAGCTGCACCCGAAAGTACTGTAGCTCCCGAAAGCTCAAATGCACCCGAAAGCTCTACTGCACCCGAAGGTACTGTTGCTACCAAAAGCCCAAATGCTCCCGAAACTCCTGTAGCACCAGAAAGTCAAGATACCCCTGAAACCTCATCAGTCGAGGGGGAGAATGCCAATATGTTTTGTGATGATGACAGTCAATCTGAATTAGAAGAGATGGTAAATGTTGAATTGGATCCATCCTATGATCCGAATTACCCTCCTTTTGTCAAATGGACCAGAGATCATCCTGTTTCACAGATAGTGGGAAATGTCTCTGAAAAGGTCCTAACCTGATCTCAACTGAAGGCAAATCAAGCATCTCTGTTCTCAAAAGTAGAGTTCAGCATGTTTAACTCTTTCGTCTTAAAAGTTGAACCGAAGACAGTAAATATTGCTCTTGATCAATCTGATTGGGTTCAAGCTATGCAAGACGAACTTAATGAGTTCGAAAGAAATAAAGTTTGGCGTCTCATTCCAACTCCTCAAGATGCCTCGGTTGTTGGTCTCAAATGGGTCTTTAGGAATAAAATGGACAAGGAAGGCAATGTAATAAGAAACAAAGCTCGTCTGGTTGTGAAAGGATACTGCCAGGAGGAAGGAATCGATTATGAGGAAACTTTTGCTCCTGTAGCTAGGCTGGAATCTGTTCGAATATTTCTTGCCTATGCTGCACACAACAACTTTGAGGTCTACCAAATGGACGTGAAGTGCGCATTTCTAAATGGAGAACTTGAAGAAACGGTGTACGTGGAGCAACCTCCGGGATTCGTGAATGAAAAGTACCCCAATCACTGCTATATTCTGGACAAAGCGGTATACGGACTGAAACAAGCACCTAGAGCCTGGTATGAAACGCTGACCAAGTTTTTAAAGATGTCCAAATTCAAACAAGGTTCGTTTGACCCAACCTTCTTTCGTAAGGAGGAAGGTAACCACCTTATGATTGTTCAAATTTATGTCGATGATATCATCTTCGGCTCAACGAATCCTAGCTTAACGGCTGAATTCAGAAAGCTGATGGAGACTAAATTTGAAATGAGCTCAATGGGTCCTATTAACTTTTTCCTTGGCTTAAATATTAGACAGGGACCCGAAGGCATCTTTATTAACCAGGAAGCTTACACCAAGACTCTCCTTGATAAATTCGGCATGATGGGAGACTCAAAGGTTAAAGTTCCAATGACGTTCGGCATCAAGCTCACTCCATCCTTGGACAAGCCAGCAGTCGATATTACGCTATATCGCCAGATGATCGGTTCTCTAATGTACCTTACTACTAGCAGGCCTGATATAATGTTTTATGTTTGCTACTGTGCTGGATTTCAGGCGAATCCTCGTGAACCTCATATGCTTGCAGTGAAGAACATTCTTCGGTATCTGAAACGAACTACCTCTCTCGGCTTATGGTATCCATCAAACCCAGGTTTCTTCGTTCAAGCCTACTCAGATGCAGACCTTGGAGGTTGTGGACTAGACAGGAAAAGCACCACTGGAGGCTGCCAATTCCTTGATGGGAAGTTGGTTAGCTGGCAATCAAAGAAACAGACTTGTGTATCTCTGTCTGCAGATGAAGCAGAATACATCGCAGCTGCCTCCTGTACATCTCAAGTGATTTGGATCCAAAGTCAACTCCGGGACTATGGACTCAATATGAAAAAGATCCCACTATATTGGGACTCTGAAAGTGCAATTAGGATTTGTCATAACCCAGTGCAACACTCCAAGACTAAGCACATAGCACTGAGGTATCACTTCATTAAGGATCATGTGGAAGATGGAAACGTCGAAATTCATTTTGTTCGAACCACGGATCAACTGGCTGACATCTTCACCAAAGCTCTTCCTGAAGCTTCTTTCAACAAAATTCTACAAGGGCTTGGAATTATGGAATCGGAGTCAGTACCAAAAATTACCTCTCAAGATCAAACGTAAGAAGCGAAATAGACCGAACGCTCGGGTTCGGTTGTATCATCTGATTTTCGCCTATCACTCAAAGGTAGTTTCTATGGTTGTAAATCTTTTGTATCATTTTTCTTAATTCATTTATCTTATTGTCAAAGTTCTTCTCTTTTTTAATCTTATTTTTATTTGGCAATCGAAATAGACCGAACGCTCGGGTTCGGTTAAAAAATTTTTCTCACCCGAAATAGACCGAACGCTCGGGTTCGGTTCCAAAGTTTTCTCAACCAAAATAAACCGAACACTCGAGTTCGGTTCCAACATTTTTTTTATAAATTTTTTTTATGTCTTATTTATTTCGATCAAAAATTCCAATTTTTTTTTTTCGTAAATTCAAAAACTCCAAAAATATTTTTTATTTTGGCTTTTATATTTTTTTATTTTATTTTATTATTTTATTTTATTTATTTCATTGTGGTTAACTTATTTCACTAGCTAAGTGTCCCTAGAAGCATGCTGCTGTATGTGACCAAAGCCTCATCTGATTCTGAATAAAAGCCTTACTGACTTGGTACAAACAAACCCTGTCTTCCCAATTAGGCTCTCATATTTATTCTAATCATGAGCTACCTAACTCTCTTCTCACATGAGATAAGAGTTTTCTGCTTAGTCCTATTTTTCATAGCAGAGGTACTTTGGGTTTCTTTACACCATCTACATCATTATTCACCATCTCACTCGTTTCACAAACGTAACCCTTGAGACTCTCAGACATTACCACTGAGGTTTATGGTTGCACAATTTTAATGTTCATGATCTTAGCTTCGTGTCACTACGTGCTAAGTGAAACCCACAATTCAATACCTACTATGCATTGACGGTGAACAATTAACTTGCTCTAGCTTTCACTAATGAATTGACGAACTTATCCATGGGAGTCCAACATGAAATCTCTATTTTTCTTTTGAGTGATTCCTATGAAATTGTTAAATCCAATAACATTTCTTCCCTTGGGATCCAGTTTTAATTTTTTTTTTTTTTTGAGATTTCACATACATTAGTTTACCTTGCCACTTAAATTATCTCCAACCTACTTGTTCAAACAGACTACACTGGTCTCACAAGTACTTCGTTCGATTTCTATCTTATATCAAGATCAGGAATTATGAATCGAAGCGAAAGCCACCTCATAAGCCTAATTAAAAGAAGCCTTTCAACACTTCTTAATAAGTGTCTGATCGTTATTCAACGGGAAACCACACAAACACTTTAAAGTCTCTCTTGACTTTGAAGGAAGAGATTCGTGCCCGGGATCCACTGTTTCGTGTCTTTATTGACATCACATAATCCCTCAAAAGTGTTGCTTTATTTCTTTTTCTTTTACACACTCAGCACGAAAATCTTTTTGATTTTCCAAAATTCTGGTATCATTAATTCTAAGGAATTTTAATTGGGTTGGCTGTTAACAAAAGTTGTGGTTAATATTGATCCACGTGGCGATTTTATTTTGAAGATGCCGTTTCACTCTAAAGGGATAAGATGACGAAATGTTGACTCAGGCGGGAGTCCAATCGATTTGATTTCAAACGACACAACAGGGAAAAGCGTGCGAATAGGAACCATTTCATCTCCAAACGGTGCCTGATGGGAATGCGTGTAATTAGGGACTGACACTCTCTCTCCTACGTGATCATCGTCAAACCCAACTGTCACGCGTCAGTCACCTCCGAAAAACCCTTCGTTTTTCAATTGAAGATTTGGGAAAGATCTTTCCCTCTCCTTTACCCACAGTATAAAAGGTAATGTGATCCACAGTTTACCTCTTTACTGCACCTAAATACTCAGAAAGCAAAAAATTCCTCTAAACCTCTACTGTTCATCATCGCTCCCATTTTCATCTCAACAATGGCGGATTCTTCATCTGTTCACGCGACCTCTCACATCTTTCCTATTCGTCCCCAACAGAGTTTGATCATTGATCTCACTCCTCAGGCGTACGCCGCTTTCATGTTTCCCATCATCGAATGCCTGAAGTTCTCGCCTATCGCTCCTGCTCTTACCAGGGCTGAAGTTGTTCCAATGGAGTTCCTGTCACAAATCTTTGCCACGGCTCACTACGACAAGGTCGTCGATAGGATTTTCTTCGATGTCTTTGAGCAAAAGGCGTCGATTTCCAAACAGAGGTTCTGTACGTTGTTAGGGTTTGCCCCTGATTCTTCGAGGGTTAATCCGGAAACCATTCCAATGGGTCATCTGTTTAACATGTTCTACAACATGGGGTACACTGAGGTGCTCACTACTGTCACGAAATTCAAGAAGTCGTGCATGCCCCCTCAGTGGAATGGAATTTTCACTGTTCTTTTCAAGGGCTTGTCTAAACGAAGTGCTGGATCCGATGGGGCAAGTCATTTATTTCTCTCCATCATGTACGGGATCTACAATGGCATCAACATGGACTACGGGTCGGTCCTATGGCAACAACTCATTCAGAGTCTCTCTTCGACTTCTCGACACTCAGAGATTTCTTATGCCCGATTCTGGACTATTGTCACGAAATGGGTGATCGACAAGTACCACGTTCCCAGTGTCGCTGGTGCTCCAATGTCTTCGATTGGTACTTTCCATACCACGAAGATCATTGTGTCGGATGCTTCGAAATTTCCCTTCAATGGGTCTATCCCGGAAACGATGTATGGTGATGTTCCTGCTGACAGCCGGATCATTCAAACGTATAAGGAGTTCAGACGTTCTGGTCCGAGGGATCTTACTCCAGAGATGCTGAAATCAATTCATGACGCTGACAAGCCTGCTCCTCGAGGCAAGAAAGCTGATAAGGGAAAACAGGTGGCAAAGGGAGCAAAAGGTCCATCTCCCAAGAAAAGGAAACCCACTAAGGCTGCTCAGACTCCACCGCAGAAGAGGAGAAAAACCCAACCGCGACGAAAGTTGATTATCGCTTCATCCTCAAGCGAATCTGAGGACGAGGGTTCTGATTCGGATGGATCTCAACGTGGCAACACTCCACCACGTTCTCCTACCCCAGAGATACATATTTCTACTTTTCCTATCTCCTCTCCACCCGTTACAATTCCTATTTCTATTCCCCCCATAACCTCCACCACTCAAATACCACCTACTTCCATCCGAATACCACCACCAATCTTTACCAAAGCAACAACCACCACTGCTGCAGATGTTAGAACCAACATATCTGATACAGGGGTTCATACTGACGCACCAAAAACCACCTCAGCACCCGAACCCACACCAACATCCGAACATACCACCCAACCCAAAACTACTACTACTACCGAGCCTACAGTTTCACCACCACCATCTTCTCCTGCTCATGCTTCAGAGGAAGAAGAACCACTCCTTGGCGGGGAGAACATGACTTTTGATTCGGTCTACTATAGTCCGTTTCAAGTTCAAAGTGATGACGATGACGATGCTCCTGTCACAAAGAGACATCTCAAGGAGCTACATGACAAAATTGATTCGCTCATCGCTTCGTCTTCCTCATCTCAGTCCTTCATATCTGAAGCTGCAATTCAGAAAATTGTTGAGGCTTTTTCCAAAGCTCATCAAGTTTCCCTTGATTCCGCCACTGCAGCCATAAATGCCTCAACCAAAGCTTGTGAGGCAGCGACCGAAAAAGTCGATAAACTATTCACTGATGCTTCTTTCTTGTTGAAATCTTTCCAGGAAAGTGCTGAAGCCACCAAGACTACGCTGGAACCCATTATCAACCAGCTAGCTACATCAGTCGCTTCTGAGCTGAAGTCGTTTGCTTCGCTTCGTCAAACCATCTCTGACGACAACTCAGCTTCCAGAACCACCATTGAGGAGCGTCTCTCCAAGCTTCAAGAAGACTTAGCTGCCGAGAACTCTCTCATGGACGCTCTCGCAAGGAAGACTACTGCTCTGAAGGTTAAGAGTACTCAACTCTCCAACTGTCAACAGGAGATTAACTCTCTTCGATCTGAAAGAGAGGTGGTTAAATCGTGTGTTTCGGATGTCCACTCTGCTATCTCCAACATCCTTGAAGCACATGACCCAATCATCAATTATTCAGTACGCCGTACCCTTGCAGAGAAGCTCGCTCCCGCCCTTTCTTTACTCAGCAAAATTGAGGGGCTCCCCTATTACGTGTCCATTCCGAAACAAGGGGGAGAAAAAGAACAAGTGTCTCAACCACCTCCTACTTCAGCAACTCACACAACCGAACCTCCTCCAGTAGGCCAAGCCTCCGATTCTGGTGTGAAAGACAAAGGCAAAAATATTGTTGAGGAGAGTGATGATGATGATAAAGAGACAATTGTCGACCTTCTGAAGCGTCAAGGTCGAGATAAAGAGGCTGACATCAGTGCTCGTGTGGCTAGAGAGGCTGAAGAAGCCGAAAGAAGACAGAAAGAAGCCCACGACCTTCTTGAGAGCAGGAAAACTCTTTTTTCTCCGTGGACTCTTGAGAGGCTGATTAAAGAAGCCATTGACACACCAAGTATCTTGTGGCTAGAACCTGTGATCTCTTTAGATCGTTCTAACACTGTCGACTCACAGTTCGACATGCCACTGACTCGAAAGGCATTTGTTTTTCATGCCTTTGACAACATTGCAGAGTTCCCTAATCCTCATCCACAGGTTGATCGGGACTTAATCGAACTTTATCTGAAGGCCGCTCAACCCCAATACCAGACTTGGAGCGCTCAGAAAATTGTCAATGTTCGGGTCCTGAAGCCGTACAGGGAAGGCAACTTCACCAACGTTTGGTTAAAGGTACTAAGGGGATCTGCCAAAGCCGAACACGCCATCTCACTTGCAGATCTTCCCAACCTTAATCCCTCTGATTGGATTATCTTGCACAACATCCTTCTTACAAACGAAGCTGAATATGGTCCGATCATCGACCATTTTAAGAGGATGCTTGTATGCTATATCATGGAAGTTGCTTTGATGGATCAGGAGATTGCGATCATATTTAAGAAGAAGCCTACCATATCTCCTGTTGGCTCTGCCAGTGATCTCAACATGATGCAGATGGGGAAGATTGACCCAAAGAGAAACTTTGTCATGTTTACCAGGGACGAAGGACAGAAATGCCTTTTCGCCTTGGCAGACAAACATCTCTACACCACTGTATGTTTGGAACACGTTTTAGGGATCATCCATCGATGCAAGCAGAACACAGCGGATGATATCAAGTACTTTGATGATATGATTCAATGGTACATTTGGTTCAGAAAGACTATCCTTGCTTTTATCACACGTCTATTTGATACTGTAAAGAAGGCTCCCGCTGCTGGCCCAAGCAAGAAGAAGAAGTAGTCACGCTCCAATTTGACGCAAAGGGGGAGATTGGTTGGTCGTATTTTGTGTTGCGTCTATTGGGCTCGTTAGCTAGTCCAATATATATCTCCGGTATGGGCCTGTCCATCCGTGAGTTTTGTAGGGTTTAGTATATATAGATGCTTGCATGCATCCTAGAACAAAAGGATGATTAGTAATGATTAGAGTATTATTGTTCAACAGATTTATCGTTCTTGTTTTTGTAACCCTAGAATCCTCTACAGTGGAAGTTCTTAGTCGATCTCTACTGAGGATCGAGTAATCTAATCATTCGACACATCTTGATTCATACTTGTGTTTTGTTCATTGTTTTTACGTTCATCGCTTACCTGTTACAAAGATCTAATCGATCAAAGAGTTAATTAATAACTCATCATTAGTGTTTTGCATGGCTAGAAAACCTAGAAGGCCACCACCACCACCGTGAGGTGGTGGCTACCGCTAAGCACCGCCGCCAGCCACCATGGTGTGGCTGTGTGTGTCTTAATTAGTGTGTAAATTAGTTAGTGTGTGTGTGTTAGTGGGTGTGTGGATTATTTTGGATAAAGCATTGTAATTGTAAGTTCCAAAATATTAATGAAAAGAAACTCAAACCACCACTGTAAGGTGGTGGCCGCCGCCGTGAGCCGCCATCGACAACCACTACCCGAGGTGGTAGTGGGTGGTGCCCCGCTAGCAAACCCTAATGGGCTTAGAGATTGGTTTTGGGCCTATTGGGCCATGTTTGGGTGGAAAAACCTAATTATGAGTATTGGGCCTTGGACTTATTGGACCCATTTTTGGGCCATTGAGATTGGATTGTATACTAAGCCCAAATTCTCCATACCAATTATCTAGTAGAGTAAAGGACTTAATGGACTAAGTCCTTAATGGGCTAATTGAGAAAATACTAATATTTGAGAAATTATCAGGACTCACACACGGGAATTATTTAATAAGTGAAATATTAAATAATAATCAATGTCAGAAATTAATCTAAGCAATATTGGACTTAATGGATTAAGTCCTTAGTGGGTTAAGCCCTTAATGGGTTAAGTGAGAAACACTTAACACTAATTATTATTTTATGAGAAACCCTAATTTCACTTGGGCTTTGTGTTGGGCCATCCAAGAATAATCAAATGGACTAGAGTAATTAGTTTGGCTTAAGGGTAAGGCCCATATGAAGGATTGGGCCCAATTTAGAAAATTGGGCCATATGTTGGGCTTTGATCCCTAGTTGACTATGGGCCTATGGATTGGGCCTTGGGCTTGGGTAAGCCAATATAGGGGTAATGTAGTAATTACCCAAAGTATGTATTTATAGTTATGTGTTAGAACCCAATTATTAATTGGGTGTTATTTTGGTGTTGCCAGTTCGGGAATCTGTGATCCAGTAGCTAAGGTTGAGTCTGCGGGACTTCAGCAGTATGATATTGTGTCTACGGGATGTCAAAAATGTGAGGTGAGTTTCCTTCCAGTAGGAACGGGTCTACGGCCACAATGCCGACCCGTTTAGTTAGCAGTAGTTCCGGACTTCAGTCCGATGTAGTAGTTCAGTATGCTTGGTGTCTTTGTGATACAGATATGGTATGAGTTATGTGTACCAGACTATGGTCTGATGCGGTATGCAGTATATGTGTTCATGTTATATGCTATGATTATGTTATGCTATGTTCAGTTAGTTCCGGACCTCGGTCCGATGCAGTAGTTAGGGTGCTTGATGACTCTGTCCCGATGCAGTATGCAGTATATGTGTTCATGCTAGTTGACATGTTATGCTATGTTATGATTCAGTGAGTTCCGGACTTCGGTCCGATGCAGTAGATCCGGACTTCGGTCCGATGCAGGGGACAAGGTCCTAGTTAGTTCCGGACTTCGGTCCGATGCAGTTAGTTCTGGACTTCAGTCTGATGCAGTTTACGGACTTCGGTCCGATGCACAGGGCAAGGCCCTGGTCAGTTTCCGGACTGCGGTCCGATGCAGTTTCCGGACTTCGGTTTGATGCAGTGGGCAAGGCCCAATATTTGTTTATATGTTATTGTATGGTATGTGGTAGTTTGGGGGAGCTCACTAAGCTTCGTGCTTACGGTTTTCAGTTTTGGTTTCATGTACTCAGTTTTCAAAAGAGGAGCTCGGGAAGATTGCAGTGCACACACCATTTGTTCAGCCTGGGATGTTTATACTCTGATATATTTGACAGTTGTTAAGATATTTTGAGATACATTCTTTATGATTCTTATATGACGTTTGATGAATATGGTTTTATTACTAATTTAAAACGAAATTTTCAGACTGTATTTTTGGGATGTTACATGTAATTGTTGGGACATTGAACTAGTGTTTTCGAAAAAAAAAATGTGAGATGTCGTTTTTCGTCGGATTTTTGCACGCGGATCGAAGAAGCAACACGTGTCATCATTGGAATAGTAACACTTGTTACTCATTGGATGGAGACACTTGTCAAAATATTATGGAGCAAGACTTGTTATAAATAGAGAAAGGGGGTTGACCTCTCTCTAATCTGTCTTTCATGCAATCTCTCTCTCTCTGTCTCTCTTTTCCAGCGTCGAAGCCTCTAACCGCCACCACTACTCTGTCGTGATTTGCCACCATTCGACCATCTGCTGCCCTGACCACCATCTAGCCCCAAAAACCCCTAACCTGCTTTCGTTGTCCTTCGTCGCAGTAAACAACCGCCAAAAACAACCGACTACCGACCGCTGCTGGAGATGATTCCGGTAAAGATTCTGGTGACCGAAAAGTATTTCCGAATATTTTTGATGAAGAATTTTACATTTTCAGATCCACTTTGACTCGAGCTACAACCCTCTTTCAAAGTTTCATTAAATTGAGTGATGTCCATTTGATTTTTGGGAAAAATTCGAATCCCGAAAAAAAAAGACGAAACGATTTAAAGCATACAATGAATGTGAGTATTCACGACCCCACTTTTAAACTCTTAAATATTTTTCGAAACAGAATGCATGCTATATATTCGATAATTATTAATTAGCTAAATGTGAAATATTTATTTATAGTTATATAATTATAAATGTTAAATGTTTATTTATGGTTATATGATTATAAATCGGTAAATATTTGTCTTATCGTTAAATTTTAAATTAAACTGATATATACATCTATTTAGACTTATTACACACATTCGGAATTACTGGTTTTACGTTGTTTTAAACTTGGTTTTATTCAATTTATAGTCGTTTTGATGCCTGATTTTTGTTTGAAACTTTATACTGTATCACACAGTCAAACCTTTTGCCTAGTGAATTTAGTATTTAATGTTTAAGGCACATATACACACTTACTTTTAGATATGTTAAACGCAGGAGGATCTACACGAAACCTATTCATCTGTTAAGCGTAATGCTATAGAAAAGACCTCTGACCTATAATCGTTAATCATGAGAGAGCAAGGAATGTCATGTATACATCTATACTGTTTGACACCCCCACCTACGGTTGTTAGCTGCTACCTTGATAGATATGTCACAGAAGGTGATAACTATCCTCCACAGTAACGAACTCAATGAAGTGCCATGATAATTTTTTGCGGAACACCACAATAGTGTGGGGCGCACCATGATGGTGCCAAACAGAAGCATGAATTTGTCATATAGCTCGATTATAGGGTCTTACTGTAACATGAGTACGATCTAAAAGCACTTATATAAGTTGAAATAGTACTATATAGTTTGGACACATACTTAACGGGTTTACAAGTATCTATATTTTATATTTGTTTCATAAACAATTATATACTAATTATACAAACTTTTGCTGTTATAAAACTTAAGTTTTATTATAAGTAAATTCTTTTACACAGAATACCTACTTATACTATTTACAATCATGATTACACATAGGTCATGTAGTATATATACACAAAAAACATACATGTACAGTTTACAAGTACGACTACACATATGTCATGTAGTAGTTATACACAACACACATATTTGTACGATTTACAAGTACGATTACACATAAGTCAAGTAAACACTTATACACTGTAAACACATATTTTTTGGTTATAAAAGTACATTTTTTATAAGATGGATGAGCAACTATATATTGAATAAACATACTTTCATTATAAAAGTACACTTTAACGTCCCAAAATTTAAGACGAAAATTTCTTTTTTATAATAATAAAACCATCATCTAAATATTTTTTCATAAAACCATAATGAAATCAGAGTATGTCATTAATCATCCAAACACATCAGAGTCAAATAAAATGCGAGACAATATGGTGTGTGATACGATCATCCCGAGCTCTTCCCCTTCGATCTGGAAGTACCAGAAACATAAACTGAAAATTGTAAGCATGAAGCTTAGTGAGTTCCCCAAAATACCTCATACCATACATATCAGACATACAATAGGTCATGCCTAACAGCCATCGGGCCCTGGCCGACATCGAGCCCCACTCGGAACAGGTCTGTTAGAAATAAGAGATGGGCCTCACCTCATCACATTCATCTGACCCCGCCTAGTACACATATAAACATATAAACACAAGCAAGAATCACAAGATAAATAGCATATAATATCAAATACTACACATGCAAGAGTCACATAGACAACCAGCATCCTAATCATAATATATCATGGGCCGACATTGGTACCTACGACCTAACAAACACAGTGAGGAAATTCACCTCAATCTGCTGATAACCAAGTAACTGTTCGGGTTGCTTAACTGGATAATCTTGCACCAACTAACAATAAATATAAACTTAATTATTAATTAAACCGATATTCCAAAATCCAAGGCCCAATCTATAATCCATCCTTTCTAAAGCGTAGAAGACCATTTTACCCTTTCCCAATACTAGTACAACATAGCATGGCCCAACCCCTGAAATTCCCAAGGCCGAAAAGGCCCAATTTGAACTTCCCCGGAGTACGCCCCACGTACCCGAAGTTTATACCCCACGTACTCACCCCCTAAAGCAAAAAGTAAAAGTTGTCGATGCATAATGCAAACATTACGCTGAGCATACCCCCCATGTATGCCCAATGTGCTCATCAGAGGCCCAGAAATCCATATTATGCTCATATTGGGTTAAGTCAAAATGTCTAAACATAGATCTGTCCTTAAGGGGTGGCTTAACACATAAAGTTTGCAACTTTACTTCTTTGCATGACTTAAAGGAACCCAAAATCCATTTTTATCTATCTAAACTCATAATATGAACACCAACTTAAACATGATTCAACCAAGCCCATCAAGATGACATTTTTATGACTTAATAACCTCAATAGAGATCAGATATGATGCTCAAAGGTCCTAGAGTAGCTTCTACTCACAATAACTGCCATCTTGGGACCAAACATGCTTATAACAATTCCCATAACTAGATCTACACTAAAGAACCATAATGTTTGAAGCTTTATATCTCCAGAAGATAGATCAAGATGCACATAGTCAGGATCTACAAGCTTCAAGCGTTCCAGCACTCCTTGAAGAAGCCCCTTCTTCCTGAGTACGCACATAGTCAGGATCTACAAGCTTCAAGCAATCCAACACTCATTAAAGAAGCTCCTTCTTCCTGAATAAGCACCAAAACACATGAAATTACCCTCAAGAACTCAAGAACCACTCAAATTGGGGCTAGGGTTTCATATCTAGGGTTTAATGGGATGGAGGCAGAAGGTAGGAAGGGTTGAAGTTGAGTTGAGCCCGTTAAATATGGTCCAAGTCCAAAAATTAGGGTTTGTACTTGACTTAAGTACGCCCTCCGTACTCCTGGTACGCCCAACGTACTCAATAGGGCATTCGCGATCCATCTATCTAGTAGTCCCAACATACAAGGCTTAACCCTAATACCATCAAACTTGCGAAGGCCATAACTTGTTCTTTCTAAGTCCGATATCGACGGTCCTTGTATTCACGGAAAGGTAATGAGAAGCTCTACACTTCTATCCACTCACTCTTGCCTCAAAAATTTTCGAGCTTTAATCCAAAATTCATAAAAAGCCACGAACTGACACTTTATGGTTATACCCTTGGGCTCCAAAACACAAACTGAATTCCCGAATCACCTAATATATCTTGTCCACGCCCAAATGGGTCTAAATCTCTTTTCCCCGAGACCTAAAGCCTTTTGACAACTGATATTCGGGTCACGACCCCGAGTTAGGAAATGATTTGGAACAGGGTGTTACAACTCTCTCCCACTTAAATTAGATTTCATCATTTGAATCACTCTTTACCACCCTCTTGGAAACCAAACGAGCCAACCAAAACCTCCTTATGAAGAACAAGTTACTGATCCTTTATCTAATGAACCCACAACTTACTACTATAATTCCAAAGCCCCATAATTTTCCTGGCCTCAACACAGAGAGAACCTTTTCAAAACACAATCATGATGACCGCTTACTGTAATCCAAACTAAGAAACATCCTTTTGGTCCTGAACAATCCAACTAATACCCTTGGCAGACAGATTCCTCAACCATAGCTTGCTGATGAAAAGACCTATTCCTTAAACATAAATGATGAGTCCCAATGCGAGTCTCAACCAAATGCCAACCCGATACGTAAATCATACCCTGAGGTCCAAAGCTTTACACTAGCATTTCATCCGAAATTTTCTGATTTCACAACAACCTTCCACCAAAATTAAATATAAAATCTCCAATCTATCACTCTAACTACCAGCCTCACCCCTGGTCCAAACATAGGAATACCAATCACTGACCACAAAGTTGACCCTAGCTTATACATCATAGGAATACCCATCACTGACCATAGATTTGACCCACTCTAAACATGATCCTAAACCATGTCCATCCAATCTCTATTGGGTCCCACCCATACTATCATAACCATATGGGACTCACCCACGGGTCTCACCCATACCGCACAATCGAACAGGCCTCGCCCACGGGTCTACCCAATCGAGTGTTGTACAGGCATAACCTCATCTCAGTTCCAATGATCCTCATACCAACTAAGAGAAATTTCTAGACATTACTATCCACCTCGACCCGATCATCCACTAATCATTCCTCAATTCTACGACCAATCATGCACCTCATTATGGTGAATTCTACGATCCCATCGCAGACTTACAACACTTCCCTAATAGCGTATCATCCTTTTGTATGCTACGCTTACCCTGTAGGCTTACAACACTTCCATACTACCATAAAACCAACCCATAATATTTATAAGTCAAAGCCGCTTCTGACTATACCCAATCATATGTTCGGGTTATGCTTCGAATCTTGAAGCCTTAGTCTGACATGAACATGGAGAAAGGATCTAACACAACCCACAACCTAGATCCCTTCACATGTCCACCATGCATTACTAATAATGTGCAAGTAAACATAAATATCTACTCTCATGTAACCCTTAGACCAAATGATTCTCCCCCAATTGGGGCTCCAGCCCAAGCCTCACGACCACTAGTGAGTCTCAAAGCAACCGGAGTAGGTGCACACACTTCTCACCCCTCAACATCGGATAGCCAGCCTCCTTGAAGCCCACTTGATTGCAGTAAAGTACATCGAAACCGACCCACGGGGAAATCATACGGAAATGACCCATTTGACAATAATTGAAACATCCCCGGCCTTTCTTCCAACATTCTCACTCATGGGTCCTCCCACACTTGTCACAAAGGTCCCGACCCTAATGGCCTCTCAAACGTGAATCCTGAATCATTGGCCTCTTTGCCTGCCCACTGCAATTTGAGTCTGCTTTGGCTTTTTCTTCTCGAGGTGCTCTAAACCGATTTTCCAATCCCGAGCTCCATCAATCATATCATGATACCTTACCTTCTTCTTTTCCTCATCTACTACATACTATAGAACCAACAAGGCCCTCTCCCACAACTTAGCAGTGATCACTGTCGTAGTCTCGATCGTCTGATGAAGGTTATGAAACTCCCTCGCCAACTGATGTATCTCAATAGCTGATGCAAACTCTTCCCTAAATCAGGTCACAACTGATCCCATGTCATCATCTCAAGGGCTTCATTCCCCAATGAGAAGTCTACCTCCTCCCACCAATCTCGAGCTCTATCCTACTGCAATCTCAACCCTAAAATCCCCAAAAATATCCTCCAAGATCTCCATGATCCCTCCTTGATGCTACCAACATCACAGGAGTCTACTCCAAAATATTGTGGGTGATCTCCAACGAGATGAACTCCCACATCCACTCATCCATCGGTACGGTACCAACACCTGCGCCCGAACCTGATTTTGAACTACCTTCACAAGTGTTTGTCACCATACTAAAAAGCAACCATACACGAATGATCAGAGTGTACCCAAACTAAAATTTCAAATAACTGCTAAACAGCACGACCATCTCACTACAACACATCCTAGGCTCTCCTAGGTTCCCGACCTCACCCTACCATCAGCTGGTAAAGAACTCCCAAGAATGTGAATTAACCACCTTATGAATACACTCACATGCAACAAAGCTTAGATAATCCTTCGAGTAAAATTCCCAGACCTACAATGGTTAGACTCATAGAGAGCTACACAATACGACCAAATCAATCACTCTGAGATTATTTAACCCATGTAGCATGTGGCATAGCATATTCACCTAATAGTTAATTCACACTACAAAAGTCCCGTAAACTACTACCACTCTACTCCACACCATCAACTACAGAAGGAACTCCCCTTAACACCCTCTAACTATAGGGTTTTGAGCATTCTAACACTCCTATGGTGTACATGCAACCCTAGAAACCTTGGATCTATGTTTTACTATGATACATGCAAATTTGTTTTTCCAAGGTTCTTAACCTAACTAGCATGGCATGGGGAACTTTGAAACTTAATAAGCTAGTAGAGGTAAATACCTTTTAGTAGTGTTTGATTGCTTGGAGTTTGAGAGCCTAGCACCAATAATGTGGATGCCTCAAATGGATGTCACAAATCACCACAAACCTTGGAAACTTGAGAGAATAGTAGCACTCTTCTTGAAATCGGCCCTCTTAGTTTTCACACTAAAAACTAGTCTCATTTCAAGTGCCAAGGACTCCTTTATATAGTGTGGTGGATTAGGGTTACATCCATGTAAACCCTAATACCCATGACTTTTCATTTCCATGAGATCCATGGGTTAAAGCTCCATATACTATCCATCGCTTACCATGCAAGCCTAGCCCATTCTAAATAATCATTAGCCAACACTAGATAAATACAAGAGTCCATATTTAATTAGGCACACTTTTGATCACTAAATTAATTTTAGATCAATACTAATTAAATAATATGATTTCTTATTAATATATTATAACATATAATATATTAACAAATCATAACTTATACTATTCTCAAAAGATTATCCATATAAATTGTTCAGGTGAAGTGCAACCCAAATGGACCATGTCGGGCCGAGTCAAGTACATCTCAAATATAGTTATGGACTTGGACACCTTATCCAACACTAACTAGCTCAGAAATACAATTACATATCTCTGAAACCAAATAATTCTTTGAATGAAAGGTCTCACACACTACAACGGTTGGACTCAGACAAGAGCTGCACAATAGCGTTAAAACCTAACCTTCTAAAATTATTTAGTCTCAATAATATGTAACTTAATATATCCGCTTACTAGTTAGCTGAAGTTAATAGGAACTTCTAAAAGCACAAAGCAAGCAACATTCAAGCATCAAGTGATCGGAACAAGCAAAATCTAAACAGACCATCCTATCACTAACGGATCAATACAAGCATGCAATTCTACGTCATACAGCAAGCATACAAAGGCCTATCTCCTAGATCCCTAGCCCTAATCTAGCATGCAATTCACAGATTCACAGATCAGGCATATCATAAAACATGTATGAGTATTTTGGTAGAACTTACCTGAGTTCGATTGATTTCATGCACCACACCCTTCCTTTTATTGGAGAAAACTCTTTTATAAAAATCTACCAAATTCTCAGTTTGAGTTCAGATGTAACACCCATAAATGTCATGACAATTTAAAACTTTTCAAAACATCTAAAACCATTAAGTTGTTGCAGTTTTTTTCAAAATAGTTCGAACATCAGAGTATCCCCAAAACCAAAGCACAAAATCAGGAAATATGAGGAGCTATACAATCACGCCTTTGCCTTCCCGCGACCATCAGAAATACCTGAAACAGTAATTGATAAATGTAAGCTCGAAGGCTTAGTGAGTTACCCCCAAAATACCAACCTCGTATAATCATAATCATAATCAAACCATATCAACAAATGTAGAATAGTCATGCATATCAAGTCTACAGTGTGACTGTTCCGCCCGCACCGGGCCTTCAGTCCACCTGGTCCACTTTCTGAGTCTACAGTATGACTGAACCACCCGCACCGGGCCTTCAGTCTGTCTAGTCCACTCCCCGAGCCTCGGCACGTCTGGACCGTCCTCTCGGGCCTTCAGCCTATCCGGACCGCTCACTGGGTATGTCGTCCTACAGCACGAAGCAGGACCCGCCTCAACCTAACCCCCATACCAACAATCATGTGCGTATAAACAGATAATCACATAATAGTCCATATATAAACAAATGAATCTTGCAGTTCATATAGCAAAACAACATCCTAACCAGGATACTGACCTAACCGGTCACTAACATAGCATCATCCTATATACCAGGATACCGACCAAAACTAGGTCACTAACATAGCATGATCCTATATACCAGGATACCGACCTAAACCTGGTCACTAACATAGCATCATCCTATATACCAGGATACCGACCTAAACCAGGTCACTTACATAGCATCGTCCTATATACCAGGATACCGATCTAACAAATCCATAAGCATATCAAATAAATACAAGTATATAATCCGAGAAAGGGTCGGCCTTGGTACCTTAGACCCTGTTGATATAGTGAGAATAACTCACCTAGCAACTGTCCAATTGAACCATGAAATTACACTCCCGAAGCATTGCCCGAGACTAAAACACCTATAACCAAGAATGGTCCATTGACATAATATCCGAAATACCAAAATGCCCCTCAGAAGTCAAACTCAGTCAACCTCGGTCAAGGTCAACAGTCCATGTTGACCTCAACTCGTCGAGTACCCTCAGCTACTCGCCGAGTTTCTTGAATAACTCATCAACCCCCCGAGTTTCTTGCATAACTCATCAACTCGTCGAGTTCCTAATGTCAGTTGCTGCCACTCCTTGGCCAACTCGCCGAGTTTTCCCGTTTAAAACTCGTTGTGTTCTTACATGACCATAGGTTGGGAAAACCCCATCCGACTCGCCAATCCACTCACCCGACTCGCCAATCCACTCACCCGACTCGCCGAGCTCATAACAATCTTCATCGGACTTGCTAAGTTGTTCATCCAACTCGTCGAGTTCACGTCCATTTTCATATGACTCGCCGAGTCGACCATGCGACTCGCCGAGCCCCTTCAGTCCTTCATCTATACAGAGGCTTTTTAAGCCATGCTAAGGCTCCAAATTGTAGATCCAGCTTCCCAATACATGTTTATCACATAAAGTTGCAAGCTTTACGTGCATGCAAGGCTCTAAACGCTCTAAGTGATAAATCCAAGATTGTTATGGGGTTTAACTCCTTAAGAAGGGTTCATTCTATGCAAAGGGTTTAACTCCTTAAGAAGGGTTCATTCTATACAACTTCAGATCTAGCTTATACACCAAGAAATAGCTCCATAATCAATGTAAAAACACTAACTTCACCTAAGAGATATCTAGAAGGAAAATAGAGCTAGGGTCACGAATTGATACCTCAAAACGAAGCTAGAAGAGGCAAGTTTATAGATCCACACGAGTTTCTTGCTGCTAGCTTCTTGATCTTCAAGCCAACTTCACCTTCCGAAGCTCAAACACACTCAAATGAAGTTCTCACACGAAACTAGGGTTTTCTGGCTCTCAAGGGGCTGCAAGGGAGGTTAAGGGGTCTTATGATCCTTTAAATAGGATGCAAAACCCCCCGAAGATTAGGGTTTCATCCTCCAGCTCCTACTTGTCGAGTCCCCTCTTAGAGTCGGCGAGTAGGTCACTTAAACTCGTGGACAATTCTACTGCTACTCGGCGAGTCAGGCAACCAACTCGTCGAGTAGCTCTGAACTCATGGTAATTTATACCCATAAATTGATCCTTGGGAAATCGGGGCGTTACATCAAAAACACCCAAGGGTATGCCTGAATCCCTCAAACCAAGGCTCCAATACCAACTTTTAACGTCCCAACATTTAAGACCGAAAATTTCATTTTTGTAATAATAAAACCATCATCCAAATGTTTTTCATAAAAACATAATGAAATCAAAGTATGTCAATAATCATCCAAATAGATCAAAGTAAAATAAAATCTGGAATAATATGGTGTGTGCGATGCGATCATCCCGAAGGTACTTGAAACATAAACTAGAAACCGTAATCACAAAGCTTAGTGAGTTCCACAAAATATCCCATACCATACATATCAAACATACAATGGGCCATGCCCAACAACCATCGGGCCCCTCCCGGCATAGGTCCCCGCCCGACATCGAGCGAAACAGATCTGTCAAAAATATGAGTTGGGCCCCGCCTCATCACACTCATCAGGCTCCACCTGGCATTGGGCTTCCCTCATTATACATATAAACATATAAACACATGCAAGAATCACAAAATAAATAGCATACAATATACTCACCAGGCCCCGCCCGGTATACTTATCAAATACTACATATGCAAGGTTCACGCAAACAATTAGCATCCTAATCATAATAAATCATGGGTCGACATTGTTGCCTTCAACCTGCCAAACACAATGAGGAAACTCACCTCAATTCGTTGATAACTAAATAATTGTTCGGGTCGCTTAACCAGACAATCTCGCACCAAGTCATAATAAATATAACCTTAATCAATAATTAAACCAATATTCCGAAATCCAAGGCCCAATATATAGTTCATCCTTTCTAAAGGGAAGATGACCAGTTTACCCCTTCCCAATACTAGTCCAACATTTCATGGCCCAACCCCTAAAAGGCCCAAGGCCCAAAATGGCTAATTCGAACTACCCTAAAGTACACCCTATATACCAGAAGTGTATGCCCCACGTAATCACCCCCCAAAGCACAAAGTACAAGTTATCGATGCATAATGCAAACATTACGCAGAGCGTACCCCCCACGTACGCCCAACATACTCATCAAAGGCCCAAAATCCATATTAAGCTCTTATTGGGTTAAGTCAAAACATCCAAACATAGATTTGACCCTTAAGGGGTGTCTTAACACGTAAAGATTGCAACTTTACTTCTTTTCATGACTTAAAGGGACCCAAACCCCATTTTTATCCATCTAAACTCATAATATGAACGCCAACTTAAATATGATTCAACCAAGCCCATCAAGATGACATTTTTATGAATTAACAACCTTAACAAAGATCAATATAACTCTCCAAGGTCTTAGAGTAGCTTCTACTCTCAAGAACCACAATCTTGGGACCAAACATGCTTCTAACAATTCCCATAACTAGGTCTACACTAAAGAACAATAAAGTTTGAAGCTTTATACCTCCAGAAGATAAATCAAGATGCATAGAGTCAGAATCCATAAGCTTCAAGCAATCCAACACTCCTTGAAGAAGCTCCTTCTTCTTGAATAAGCACTAAAACACATGAAATTACTCCCAAGAACTCTAGAACCACTCAAATGGGGGGCTAGGGTTTCATATCTAGGGTTTAATGGGATGGAGGCTGAAGGTAGGAAGGTTTGGAGTTGAGTTAAGGCCATTAAATAGGGTCCAAGACCCTAAATTAGGGTTTGTACCTGACTTGAGTACACCCTACGTACTCTTGGTATGCCTAGCGTACTCAAGAGGGTATTCACGGTCCATCTTCCTAGTACGCCCAATGTACTCCTATGTACGCCAAATTTCAACGATCCTTATATCCATGGAAAGGTAATGAGCAGCTCTACACTTCTAGCCACTCACTCTCGCCTTAAAACTTTCTGAGCTTTAATCCAAAATTCATAAAAGGTCCGAACTGACACTTTACGGTTATACCCTTGGGCTCCAAAATAAAAAACCGAACTCCCGGATCACCTAATCTACATTGTCCACACCCAAAGGAGTCTAAATCTCTATTTCCCCAAGACTTGAAGCCTTTTGACAACTGATATTCGGGTCACAACCCAAATTTAGGAAACGATTCGGAATAGGATGTTACATATACGACGTTAAAACTAGTAAATTCACCAATTTTATATTGACGTATTTTCAAATCGAATGAATCTCAGGAACATAAGAGCTAGAATATCACACACACAATCAGGAATACTCATGGGAGTTTTGGTTATCAATAACAGTTACGTACTTATATAATTGATGCCTATCTGTTAAGGCATGTATCGCATTTTGATTATCATGTAATGAAGTACTCGTACAAAAAAAGAAAATGTAATTTTTATTCCGTATTAAAAGAAGTTTATATTTTTATATTGTTATTTAGTATTGTCGAGTATATGCAGTGACTGTATGACACAACCCGACGTTTACGCCGTCGGCCGGATTTAAATGTTATGTAATAAAAAGACAAATTAATTTAAAAGGAAAACCAAAGTAACATATAATAACCACTTATAAGCAAAATATTTTCCAAATAATGAGCACTACCATAAATGTGAACAATATCTTATAGTTTATAACTTATACTACAATAAAATATTAGTTTAAGGACCAAGACTACCAAATTATTTTTTTTCCAATGATAAAAACAGCCAACAAAAACATAAACATAACCTACTCTAATAACCATCTATATCATACAAGGTTGTCCTTCATCTTGCCCATCGCTTTGCAACCATATTTCTATTTACGGGGTTCTCAAAATGTATAACAGTTGTTACAGTTGCAAAACTCCATTAATGGTCATGGATATCCTTTATCCTCTATTTTAGTTTCATATTCTTATGATTATGTGTCAAACAAAATATGTGCTCGACATAGGAAAAGAGTTTGGCAATTGCAGTAATGATTCCCTTTTTACAACATGTGAAATTTTACGTTATGGGGAATAACATAAAAAGATGGTGGATAACAAAATTAAACTTGTAACAATTGTAGGGTGAGCTTAAGTCGGTTTGGACTTAAAACCGAACCCAAACTGATAGTATCGATTTTCAAATATCTAAAGCCAAACCTGTAACGACCCAAAAATCACGACTAAAAATTTCCTTTAAAACATTACTAAAACCATATTTATAAAACCATATTTATAAAACCATATTATAAGTCATAATGTGACATCCCCAAAATCTCGGCCAGAAAAGACCGTTTTCATTTCATAATGTGACCCTTGCGCCACTTCCTGTAATACAAATAAACTGAGTGGGTCAGGCTTGGGAGCCTGGTGAGCATGTAGGGATTTCAACCCACAATAAATAATTATATTTAATTCAACAATCAACAATAACCCGATTACTCATTCCCGTTATCCTCACTTTACGTCCCTAAAACAACATCTATTATAAGGGACCTAATCTAGGATTTTCATTGGGACGGACATTACTGCAAAGGGGCTTCCTTAGCAGTAAATATCCTAAAGGCAACCATGAGGGGGATAGAGTACACCGGTGAATACGTCGTTCACAACACCTACAGGTTATGAGCCTGCTAGCGTTCCACATGACTGTCTAGAATACTCTGTGGTCTTCATCCATACTCTGTTGAATGACTAGAATAACACCAACAACATCGAGGCCTCTCATCTGTTTATTACACACCAACTATCTACCCATGTTCTACCCAACATATTAGTAGATAAAAATATACATTTTTATACCTAGTTTAAAACCTGTATAGCATGCTTGATCAGTACATTTTTCCACATAACAGATGAGGCACACACACATAACACGTATTTCATAGAGAATAAATCAGATCTATGAGATAGAAGAAACCGAATATACATTCACACATATAATCAACAAAGTATTCACGTAACACGTATTTCGTATAAAATACTTTATAATAATGTATTAGAAGAAAATGACTACACACTCACATGATTAGAAGACAATCGGGCAGCACTACGGCTTGCAGAAGTAGTGTTTCTCCATAGATCTGGAAGATCTTCACAAAAACCAGGCTCCTCGCGGGCAGGGCTTCGGCTCTGAAATCTCACTTCTCGGGATCCTCGGGGCTTCGGATCTTGCTTCGGGGCTCGGGAATAATACCGGGGCTCCGGGGTATAAATGGCACGCAAATTGAGGCAAAACTTTGAGAGAAATGAAGAACTTTGTAAAAGAAAGAAGCTGCCCTCACATGCCCCTTTTATAGGGCTGAAGCCTTGCATTACGTTGGGCGTACTGCTTCAATACGTTGGGCGTAATGCCAAAAGCGTCACTGCATGCGTCATCGGAGTACTCAAGTGCGAGGCTTCGTCACGCTTCGCTGTACGCTGGGCGTACAGCATTACGTTGGACGTAACCCGGATATGTCCGATGACTCCTCTTCGGATAATATCGGATATAATAAATAAATTTAAATATTAATTATTTAATAAAATTTGAAAATTTGTATCTTCGTCATACGAACTCCATTTTCGACGTTCTTTATATCCACCTGTAGGTGAGACTACGCTCTACAACTTTCGTTTAGACTCTGTCGGCTAACTTTGATTTATTTTTATTATTTATTTTTAGTAGGCCCGGACAGGAAAACTTCGTTATAAATTCATAACTTCTTCGTCCGACGTCCGTTCTCACCTAACTTTTCATCGTTTCGCTACTAACAACGAGATCTTCGATTCTCGTTTAGATTGTTTCGGCTAAAAACCGCTCGATCTCAAATCGAGTATTCGGGCTGCATACTGCCAAGTTGAAACTTTAGAAAATCATAACTTCCTCATACGAAGTCAGATTTGGGCGTTCTATATATATTCGGAAACCTCGTTTCGGCTACTACAACTTTATGCAAAGATATCGAGTTTATTTTACACTTAAATTTTGACGCTCATTTTATTCTTAATTCATTAGATTATAATAATTAAGAAAACACACACATAATTCACATAACTCACAAATAATACATTTTTATTATTTCAAATTGGGTTACAAAGGTTAACCTAGACTATTACATTGCTAAAAATGGCAAGACTAGAAACACGGGCGTTACACATAACATAAATTTGGAGTATCAATTCAAAACATGATCTTATTATTAGAGCAAAACATCCCAGGCTGACTAACTATGGCATGTGCCATGTGATCATCCCAAGTTAATTCTTCCTCCCGCAACCGGAAGTACCTGAAACCAAAACTAAAAACTGTAACCACACGAAGCTTAGTGAGTTCCCCAACCTACCACATATCATACATATAACTGCATACTGCAAATACTAGGCCTCGCCCACTAACTGAGGCCTCGCCCGCTACAACAGGACCCGCCTGGCTTCGAGCCCCGCTCAGTGTACAAATCTGTTTCTCTTAGGCCCCGCCTGTCTCTGGGCCCCGCCCGCTAAACATATACAAACATATGACATATCGCATAACACATAAATCATAAATACTCTACTGCATTCCTGTACTAAGGCCTTGCCTGTCTGGGGCCTCGCCCCCGTCCTACTACTGATGAGTCATGGAACCCCATCCACACTCCTACTGATAGTGAGAAACGGGCCCAGGCCACACTCTCTCCATTCCAAACTTGGGCCTCGCCCCTACTCGGCTACTGGTTAGATATGGAACCCCTATCCATGCTCTACTAATAGTGAGATACGGGACCTAACCCACACTCACCTCTCTACCAGGCAGATACAAGTATCACACATACAACAAGTATACTCTATCATGAAAACCATTCCTTGGGAACCCACCCGACATTGGACCTTGGTCCTGAATATCATACTGGAAAACAATGCATAGGGCTAACCCCCACGTCTTCCTACTTATAACTACATGGGTCAGCATTGTGGCCGTAGACCCATTCACACAAAGGGAAACTCACCTGCACTGTTGAACTCTGCTGATAACCCTTTGGTTGTTATCCGACAACTCTCTGAACCACTGCTCTACTAGCTCCCCGAGCAACGAATACCAATAATCACAATTAGCCTAACTGTCCTCCCGAAGTCAACTAGGTCAACTCTGGTCAAGGTCCTTCTCAAGGTCAAAGTCAACAGTCAGAGTCAACTTCCAGCTGACTCGACTCGCCGAGTTGTTCTACCAACTCGTTGAGTCCACGCTCCTCAAATCCCAAAACAGCCTGACTCTATTCGTCGAGTCTAGCAACAACTCGGCGGGTTCTCCTTCAACTAAACATTTGGGACCATCTTCAACCGACTCGCCGAGTTGTTCTACAACTCGTCGAGTCCATCTTCATAAGCTAAGGAGATTGCCTTGGACTCGCCGAGTTCCTCCTTGAACTCGTCGAGTACCATGATCTTCATGTCCACTACAGACACAGACTGGCTGACTCATTCTCTAGCCCCAATCATTGATCCGAATCATAAACAGCAGGGTTTGGGTTTGCGACCCGACTCACCAAGTCCATGAACTGACTCGCCGAGTCCACCTTGTGACATCTCTATACTGTCGATCACAGTCCATTCTAACACCTTCAACTCATAGATCTGGACTTCTAATCCTAGCTTTGCATGTAAAGTTGCTAACTTTACGTGCATGCAAGGTGTTATGAGGCTAGAACACTTACTCCAAGCTTCAAAGAAGGCCTAGGTCATGAAATGATGCCATGGATTGATAAAGCTGCCCCTCAGAGCTTCTAAAGCTCAGAAATGCATAGATCTTAAGTCCATTTCGCCCTCAATGGCTAAAGGTTCGGATTGACCTTGGAAATGGTTTAAATATGACCAAATATGTACTAGAAAGGGGATCTAGATGATTAACAGCCAAGGTATAAGCTTTTTACCTCTAAATGGTCTGAAATGTCACCCCAACTCTAGATCTATAACTTCTTCTTGCACCGCTAAGGTCCTTCTTCCTTCTCCAAGCTTCAATTCACTTTCAAGGCAAGAAAGAGCTCAACACCGGAGTTGGTTGGATATGGTTTAGAGTTCTGGACAATAGGGCCGCAAATGAGCCCTAAGGAAGAGAATGAGATGCTTAAATAGGGTACCAAGTCCCGGAATTAGGGTTTCCTAACCTAGACCTGACTCGCCGAGTCCACTTTCCGACTCGTCGAGTCGGTCACTTAACCTTGCACACAGATCCCGCTCCAACTCGTCGAGTTCTTCCTTAGACTCGACAAGTTGTCCCCTTTTGACTTAGGGTTTCCTTTCCTTTCTTGGTCTTTCTAATTCTGGGTGTTACAACTCTCCCCCACTTAAACTAGACTTCGTCCTCGAAGTCCGCTACGACCAACCATCCCGCAATCCTCTTGCACCACCCTTGCCTACTGAATATAACTCTAGCCGACCACTTCTATTGACCTTCCGCTCGGTCACTCAGAATCAAACTAGTCCTTGTAGATAATAATCCTCAAGTGCACTCTAATCCCGGATAATCCTGCGAACACAACTCACTCAACTGACAATCCTTACGGTACTCCCCGAGTACTTATGCTAGACATCCTAAGGGTTCTCCCCCTTTTCCTTGCGCGTTTTATGGCCTTCCCAAGGCAACGTTCCCCAACTAACCACCTATTCTACCGTTATGAAGGACATATCCTTCACGGTATCCATTACTCCAGCCACTCCCAGTGCTGGTCACTATTGTTGATACATACCGAATACTTCTTGCTACTATAAATTAGAGCTAAGCACCCAACCCATCATATGGATCAGATAATCCTTCGAGTAAAAGATTCATCCCTGTAACGGTTAGACTCCAACGAGAGTTGCGCAACAGGGTCAAACCCTTCCCTCTGAGATTATCCCACCCTTCTGTGAGAGGCGTAGCACTCCTCGGTCCACTAACTGTCTCATACCATACTCCTCTATCATCACTCTCCTGCCTTAAATTTCTGCTGCCCCTCCTCCGCCTTCTGAATGAACCGATACCACCCTGGCCCCAACTGATTCTGCTAATAACTGGGTTACCGGATACCCACCTGTCACTACAACTAGCACAATCTCTTAGTCGCTCCCAACAACTTCTAAAGAAACCTTGGCTATCTAAACTTCTCTATCTACCCTGCCACTCTAGTGCTACAACTCTTGGGATCCTCGATCCCCTATCTTGACCCTACGGTCCCTACCAGGTCCCACCTGTGCTGCTATAATCTTACAAGCCTCGCTCACGGGTCTCACCCAACTATATCCTAGAGCGGTCATCCCCTCTAGTCTCACCTGTCTAGCTACTATCACACGGGCCTCGCCCACGGGTCTCACCCAAATCATACTACTGAGCAATCATGCTCCCAGGTCTCACCTATGCTGCTACTAACATACGTGCCTCGCCCACGGGTCTCACCCAACTGCATCCAGGAGCGGCCTCACCTATCAAGGGCTATGCCGGCCAACTCCATACTAAACCTCAATGACTTAACCTTTCCTGGTCCCTATCTTGCTAACTAGGAGATACGGGCCTCCTCCCACACTCCGCGAACTAGGAGATATGGGCCTCCGCCCACACTCCGCTAACTACATTGCTAATGAATGCTACAACTTACCCACAGTCTTACATCACCTCCCTCGGGCATCACATGCTACAACCACCTTATAGCCTTAGATCCTTGCTATACTCGCACCCTGTCGAGAAAATCTTCTGCTCGGTCTTCCCCAAACCAATCATCTACTAATCCCTAAATACATGAACCCGACGTTGGGTGGCTTCCCAAATTCCTGACTCCTGAACTCCTGAACCCACCCAACTTCTCGGACTGCTTTTGCTTCCTTCTCGGGGGGGGGGGGGGGTCACTAATCCTTTTAAGTTTAGCATGCTACTGATTCTGAGTACTTGAAGGCCTCTCCCCCATTTTGATCCTGCTAATACCTAACGGCTCAGTGCTTGAAAAGGATTCCCAACCCTTCCTGTCATCCCTGACCGATCTGCTGAACACCCCAAGCTTACCACAGCTAGGGATCTAACCGATCTATCCCCAAATGACACTTGCCTGAAACTAACGAGACACTACCGAGTCTCACGCATACATGCTACAGTTACTGCATCTGAAGTAACATGCTCTACAGGGGACGTTCTCAACTATCACTCTAAAAATCCAAGGTATGCAGATGGCATATAACTCAATCACAAACAGGCTACAAAATTCCGAAATACCCCTACCAATAGCAATGCAGAGCCGTAACAATATATTCATGAATAAAAGTTAACATGGGAACAAAAGATACACACTTGCAACATCTGGTGCTGCTCGCGTCTCCACGGTAGATAGCTGAAAAGCCATGCCTCCCACCGCAGGCGCCTCAGCTCGGCCGTCGGTGATCCTCAAGGTCGCAGGGGCGGGTGCTATCACCCGTCCTGCCAAAAGCAAACTTGGGACCTAGGCCTTCTTGTAGCCCCGTTGACTGCAATGAAAACATATTAGGTCTGACCCCTGAGTGGTGGTAGCAGTACAATCTCTGCTAAAATGAGCAGTCCTGCCGCACTTGAAGCAGCGAGAATGACCATCGCTACCATTCCTACACGCACCCTCATGCGTCCTACCACACTTCCCGCATCGGCCGCGGCTCTAAAAATCCCTCAATCTCAAATTTGACACCTTGGGCCTTTTGCCCGAACCTGTGGCTAACTGAATCTCATCCGACTTCCTCTTCCTAATCTGCTCCATATCAATCTCCCTCTCTCTAGCCTGATCAATCATGTCCTCCAGTGTCTTGCAGTTGGATCTGCTCACAAACTCCCTGATGTCACTCCTCAGCGTCTCATGATATCGGGCCTTCTTCATCTCCTCATCTGCGACATACTGTGGAACAAGAAGAGCCCTCTCTCTGAACTTGGCGGTGATCTCCGCCACAATCTCAGCCGTCTGCTGAAGGTCCTGAAACTCCCGTGTGAACTGCTACACCTCAATAATTGGTGCAAACTCAAACCTAAACCTGGCCGAGAAATCACTCCATGTCATTGCGTCCAATGCGGCATCATCACCAATGGCATCCAACCTCCTCCCACCAATCCCGCTCTTTGTCCTTCAGAAGACAGGAGGCGATTCTGACCTTGTCCCCCTCGGGACAGCGGCTAGTACGAAAAGCTTTGGCAACATCGGCCAACCATCTGCTGCTAGCAATGGGGTCCCTGGCCCCATGATAATCTGGTGCTCCGCAAGCTCTAAACTCTCGGAATGTCAAGGTACGCGCTCCCACCAAAGCCATCATCTTTACGCGAAAGGCTCCCAGCCTTTCGTCCAAAATCTCTAGTATACCCTCCTTGACCGTGCCAAAGATCACAGGAGTCTGGTCTAAGATATTGCGTGTGATCTCAGCTGATAAAAACTCTCTCATCCGCTCCTCGAGCTGCTCGGTCCTTGAACCCGAGCCTGATTCCTCTCCGGTGCCTGATCCGCCCACTGGTCTCTCACACAATGTCACCATGCTGACAACATAATACAATAACTATCAAAACACGTATCACTGTTAAGGGATCACTCATACACACACTACAAGTTTCCCGGTCTCATCTCGGCCCTTCTTGAATCGAGTACGAATCCTCTACTTTTAGTAGTATGAGCCCATACTAACTTCCACATCTATCCGTACTTTCCTCAAGAACTGCTTCGACTCCACCAGGTCCCTTTTACTACTACTACTACTGCTCCCAGCACTAAACTCGTCCTAGGCTTATCCTAGGGAAACCTCCAACCTAACTAGTCCTCAGCTGCTGAAGGTTTCCTCGTAATGCCAATCAACCATTACTTGAATACCATCACATGTAACGAGGCTCAGATAATCCTTCAAGTAAGGGGCTCATACCTACAACGGTTGGACTCAGACAAGAGCTACGCAATAGGGTCAAACCTAATACTCTAAGATTATTCAACCCTGATTACAGATGACTTAACGTATTCATTTAATAGCTAACTCCCATCGCTCAGAATCCCACAAAGCACATAGTAAGCAACATTCAGACAAGGAAAATCTAGTCATAACATAATCAAGCAATTATATTCACATATCAAGAATCTGTACTAGCATGCAACATAAGCTCATATACTCAGGCATAACCTAAACATGCTATCCCACTACTGTCTAATCAATACTATCATGCAACTCAAAAGCACATATAACAGGCACATAAGGCATCCTTTCTAGATCCTTAGTCCTAATCTAGCATGTTGTTCTAGTAACTGTTAATCATAACATAACTTATATGGGTATTTTGGGGTACTTACTTGAGCTCAGTTGATTGTATGCACCACACCCTTTTCTCTTTTCAAAGTTCTCTTCTTTCTCAAAGTTCTTTCCGCTTTTTCTAAAACTCTTTTCTTTTCTAAAAATCCATTTTTACAAAAATTGATTTTCCTTTTGAAAATTTCTTTACCAATCCCTTAGTTTGAGTCCAGACACACCCGAAAGTATGTCCGAATCCCTCAAACCAAGGCTCTGATACCAACTTCTAACGACCCAAAAATCATGACTAAAAATTTCCTTTAAAACATTACTAAAACCATATTTACAAAAACCATATTATAAGTCATAACATAAATTTGGAGTATCAATTCAAAACATGATCTTATTATTAGAGTAAAACATCCTAGGCTGACTAACTATGGTGTGTGCCATGCGATCATCCCGAGCTCTTTCCTCGGTTACCGAAAGTACCTGAAACCAAAACTGAAAACCGTAAGCACGAAGCTTAGTGAGTTCCCCAACCTACCACATACCATACCATACACATAACTGCATACTGCAAATACTAGGCCTCGCCCACTACCTCGGGCCTCACCCGCTACAACAAGCCCCGCCTGGCTTTGAGCCCCGCTCGATGTACATATCTATTTCTCTTAGCCCCACCTGTCTTTGGGTCCCGCCCGCTAAACATATACAAACATATGACATATCGCAAAACACATAAATCATAACTACTCTACTGCATTCCTCTACTAAGGCCTCGTTTGTCTAGGGCCTCACCCCTGTCCTGCTACTGATGAGTCATGGAACCTCGTCCACACTCCTGCTGATAGTGAGATATGGTCCCATCCCACACTCACTCCACCCCTACTCGGCTACTGATGAGATATGGAACCCCATCCATACTCTACTAATATTGAGATACGGGACCTCACCCACACTCACCTCCCTACCAGGCATATACAAGTATCACACAGAAAACAAGTATACTCTATCCCACAAACCATTCCTTGGGCACCCACCCGACATTGGACCTTGGTCCTAAATATCATACTGGAAAACAGTGCATAGGGCTAACCCCCGGGTCTTCCTACTCATAATTACATGGGTCGGCATTGTGGCCGTAGACCCATTCACACAAAGGGAAACTCACCTGCACTGCTGAAATCTGCTAATAACCCTTTGGTTGTTATCCGACAACTCTCTGAACCACTGCTCCACTAGCTCCCCGAGTAACTAATACCAATAATAACAATTAGCCTAACTGTCCTCCCGAAGTCAACTAGGTCAACTCTGGTCAAGGTCCTTCTCAAGGTCAAAGTCAAAGGTCAGAGTCAACTTCCAGTTGACTCGACTCGTCGAGTTGTTCTACCAACTCGTTGAGTCCACGCTCCTCAAATCCCAAAACAACCTGACTCTACTCGTCGAGTCTAGCAACAACTCGACGGGTTCTCCTTCAACTAAATATTCGGGACCATCTTCAACCGACTCGTCGAGTTGTTCTACAACTCGTCGAGTCCATCTTCATAAGCTAAGGAGATTGCCTTGGACTCGCCGAGTTTCTCCTTGAACTCGTTGAGTACCATAATCTTCATGTCCACTACAGACACAGACTGGCTGACTCATTCTCTAGCCCCAATCATTGATCCGAATCATAAACAGCAGGGTTTGGGTTTGCGACCCGACTCGCCAAGTCCATGAACTGACTCGCCGAGTCCACCTTGTGACACCTCTATTATGTCGATCACAGTCCATTCCAATACCTTCAACTCATAGATCTGGACTTCTAATGCTAGCTTTGCATGTAAAGTTGCTAACTTTACATGCATGCAAGGTGTTATGAGGCTAGAACACTTAATCCAAGCTTCAAAGAAGGCCCAGGTCATGAAATGAAGCCATGGATGGATAAAGCTGCCCCCTTGGAGCTTCTAAAGTTCATAAATGCATAAATCTTAAGTCCTTTTCTCCCTCAATGGCTAAAGGTTCAGATTGACCTTGGAAATGGTCCAAATGTGACCAAATCTATACTAGAAAGGGGATCTAGATGATTAACAGCCAAGGTATAAGCTTTTTACCTCTAAACGGTCTGAAATGTCACCCCAACTCTGGATCTATAACTTCTTCTTGCACCACCAAGGTCCTTCTTCCTTCTCCAAGGTTCAATTCACTTTCAAGGCAAGAACTAGCTCAACAATGGAGTTGGCTGGCCTGGGTTTCGAGTTATGGACAATAAGGGCCACAAATGAGCCCTGGGGAACAGAATGAGATCCTTAAATAGGGTACCAAGTCCCAGAATTAGGGTTTCCTAACCTAGACCTGACTCGCCAAGTCCACTTTCCGACTCGTCGAGTCGGTCACTTAACCTTGCACACAAATCCCGCTCCGACTCGTTGAGTTCTTCCTTGGACTCGACGAGTTGACCCCTTTTGACTTAGGGTTTCATTTCCTTTTTTGGTCTTTTTGATTCTGGGTGTTACAAAACCCTACAACCAAATGGATAGGTTAGGTCTCACGGTTTTTCGGTTCGGTTTCAGGTTTAAACAAAAATTCATTCCTAACCCAAGTTGGTGAGAACTAAAGAAACAAGTTTGATGGTTAAAGAAACAATGTAGCAACGATGTGGGATAAGTTGTTGCTAAACCAAAATAAAACCCTCCATGTCAAGGGCAAGATTCAAACCTAAGACGTGTGGTTTATGTGTTTAGCGCCTTAACAATGCGGCAAGTTGCTAATTGTGTCTAGCTTTCACAACATTGAAATAAAATACGTATATACTTTTTTTATTTTATATAATTTCATAATTCGATTCATTTAAGTTATTTTAGGTTTATGATATTTAAGAAACCAAACCTAAACTTAAATTTTCAGTTTTTGAAAAACAAAAACCAAAATCTTCGGTTTCTATTTTGATTTCGGTTTTGTCAATCTTTCGGTTTCCCTCCGATCCCGAGCTCTTCCCGAAGCCCTACCCACCACCTTAATAGTTGGACAACGGATTTCAACATAAACTCTTTATTTATTAGTTACGAATTGATCCAAATTGATAATTTTATAAGAACTAAATTAATAACTCATCGATCTTTTAGTAAAACGACTTACTTTTCACAATTAAATAACTATACAAAAAGAAATATAATACATCCTACCAATATAAAAAGCGTAAAAATTATATGAAAATATATGATTATAAAATTAAAAAGAGGATTGACATTACGAGTCAATAGATGACAATCAATACCAAAAGCAATGACTAATTCCTAGAAACCGTTTGCACTTGTCCAAGTGATGCCGCATTTATGTTAAGTGTACTACAAATCAACCATACTACATGATGTCATTTGACTATATATAAAAATTAAATCACAATCCATCTTTAAAATATTTTACTAATTTCAATTAAAGAAATCTCATTTTGTACCCACTAATTAAAATTATAATCCGATAATATGTACAATTTTATTATCTTAAACTATAACTCATCATTATTTTTTATTGTCACACAATTTTATTAAAGCATAAACATCATAATACGTATAAATTTATTACTTACTTTTCAATAGTAAATTTATGTTACCAAAAGTTCCTACAATAGAAGTAACCATCATAAAATCAAATATTATGTTCAATAATAAACTATATATTTTCTTTAAATTGATCTTTTTTGAATTGTTATTTTCAATTATTTAACGATATATGTACAAATAATGAAAACCATAAAATCAAACATTATGTTCAATAATAAACTATATATTTTCTTTAAATTGATTTTTTTTGAATTGTTATTTTCAATTATTTAACGATATATGTACAAATAATGAAAACGAGTAGCAATCTTGTTTTTCAATCTTGTTTTTCAAACTTCGTTGAAAGATTAGACAAAATGTCAGAATCCATTTTCACCTAAAATCACAGAAGTACACAATCTTAATGCGAAGAGTACAACTCATTAAAGCATGATTGTTCTGGATATTTATCAATTGCTCCTCTGACAAAACGATTTTCCCTAAACAGCTACCACCAATAAAAGAACACCCACAGAAAGAAACAAAAACATCTTTATCTTTATTACAATTAGATTGATGATTCAAGAGTAGGGAAGCTACAAAAGGAGTAAAAATCCATTCCGGCGCCACCGTCTTCCGCCACCAGATTCATCGTCGGCGGCTGAGAGAACCCGTTCGTATTCATCGTCATGTTCATGTACTTATTGTTGTTCTGATGTTCAAGCAGATAAGCGGAAGTGTCTAACGTCGGCAAACATCCTTGAAACTTATTAACGAATGGCTGCCGGAGTGGCTCCGGTTTCAGCACTGTAGAAACCGGGAACTGCCCGTTTCCATTCCCATTTCCGATTCCTTGTAACTGCACTCCGGTGACCTGCTGTACCATCTGCCGGAAATTAGCCGGGTCAGCTTGGATGAACGTCGTCATGGACCGCTTCGAAGCACGCGACTTCCGCTTTGAGGATTTACCAGTCGACACCCCGAGGTTGGCTCCGCGGCGTTTGGATCCAGGGGTTTCCGGTTCCGACCCGGATCCGCTAGCTGTGACGGTGGAAGCCGACGGAGTCGTGGTACTGCAATAATCATTCTGCTTCATCATAAAGGAGGAGGAAATGGAGTTGTCAGCGGCGGAGACGATTTCGATTCCGGATTGGTGGTGGTTGTTAAAAAGCGATTGCTGTAGGGCTCTGGTTAGGGCTGTTTCGGTTTCTCTTGCGAAGGCATCAGGGTACCATGAGTCGGAGAGGGTGGATCTGAACATCCATGGCTCAATCGTGGCTAAATTATTGGATGAAGCCATTGTAGATTATGGATTAATGTTCTAGAACTTGATTGATTGTTGTGTGAAGGGAATGGTTTAGTTATGATGCATATGGGATGTAGAGAGTAGTTTGTAGAAGAAGAGAGATAGGGGGAGTAGACCAAGGGGAGGGGAGATAAATAGGGCGGTGAGAAAGGGAAACGCGTTTATCGGGGACACGCGTCAAAGCTTTCGTCACCATTGATGTACGGATAGTTAATTATCTTGACTGTCTCATTTATTCTGCTTGCCAGTAGAGCTTGACTTGCACCTTAATTCCAAATTACATTTCATCATTATAATATACAAATTTAAAATGAGAGTGGACTATGGATTTTGTTATGTATAAATTTGGTTTATTGATAGGTTCATGATAGTTGATAACACAAAATGTGTAGCTGTGTGGGCATGGGTCCCAAGGAGATTAAAATGGGTTTGAACATTGATCTTTGAACTTTGAACATGATATTATTAATTGGAAAAGATCAATTCAAAGTATTTTGAATATGGTTTTGAAAATGAATTCAGGCAATTAAGTTTGTAATCGAAATTCAAAGAGACAAAGTTTGGGTAAGTATAGAGGTCATTAAACTTACACAAAAGAATACACAAGAAATAAAGGAAATAAGGATTTTATGATGGTTGTTCTGTTAGAGAAATCGAGTTACGTCCACAAACGAACTTGAAAATGATTTTATTAACAACTGTCAAACACATTTTCTTCGTTTTCTAGAAACATTCATACATCTATATCTATTTTATAACGATAAGTTGACCTAAAATCTGATTGAGGATTAGGCCCAAAAATATTGTCAGCTTAGCTACCTCATTCATCGAGCATTGCAGCTATGGTGTGTTGAAACCCGTCTTACTCTATAGTTGTTGCATATAACACCCCATTCTTTATCAAACATTCATGTATTATGGTTGTTACAAACTTCATGATATAGAGTCATCAATAAAATATGATTCGTCAAAAACATCAAAAAATCAAAAGTTTTATCAGAATTTACAAGTCTTGGTGTTACATGTCAACATCACAATTATAGTTAAAAGAAGAAAGATCATTACAAAAGCTAAGTCTCCAAAAGTCTTCAACTAATCGTTATCTTTCTAGTCATTGATTTCGGATCCTAAATAAATAGCAATTTAAACAACAAATACATAAGACATAAGTCTTGTGAGATATATGGGCTTTAGACGTGACAATATAATTATCTTGTAAAAACCCTATAATATAACTCAAGCTTTATGCAAAGAAAACAACATATCAAGCATTTATAGTAAATGTATTCACTTAAAAAGGTTGTAGGTTTCCTGCATCTTACTCTAAATGAAAGTACAGTCTTGAATTCATAGACTTATAAAACAAACTACCAGTTTACCACGTTAAACTACCACATTTCCTGCTTCTTACTCTATATGGAAATACAGTCTTCTAATGCCATCTTTGCTAGACATCTAGAGGTCTTATCCTAATAGAGTCTTCTAAATAAACTAGTCTGGACACTTGAAAACTATAAATTCATTCATGACATAAAAACTCAAAGCCTAATCAATAAACAATTTTCCAAACTCAAATAAAATCAACTAGCATCCCATATACTTCTAAAATAGTACTTGTGGCGATACTCTTTGACAATATCTGTAGAAAAACAAAAACAATATTCAATCATCAAAAAGATTGTTATGAAAATATAGACATGATAGAAAATTGTGTTCACTATTTATCAAGACTCTAAATAACGTAAGGCGTGACTTTGCGACAATGTCAAGCCTCAAGTTTTTACGAGTGTTTGCGAGCCACGTCATTTGTAACACGTGACTTTAGATGACAATTTTGTATATAACTAATAATTTTATATGTATTTTCTTATATTATTCATTTTTATATACATATATCACTTAAGGCGGTAATTTGTTAAATCTTGACGGCAAGTACAAGCCTTGGAGTCATGACGAGCTTTTTAGAACCTTGCTATTCACCCAAAATAAAAATACACATGTACTCACCTTAGGATGTTAGGCCAACTAACATCACTTCCTTTTTGTTTGTTATACTAGCTTCTAAACCTACTCAAGTCATTCCAATGTATGGTTTTGGAATCTAAGTCTTGTCCCATGTTATTCGTAGCATACTTTAAGACACCTATGTCTTGTTCAACTTTGAGTCTTACTTAGACTTTCATGTCCATATGAAGCCTACAACATGTTATAAATGTTTCTCCCTAGCTTAGTTAGCAATGTTAGAACCAACACGCAAAAAATGAAAATGTTGAGACCAAAATTTCATCCAAGGGACTACACGGGCCGTGTGCACCTTATGGAATAAATTCCACAAGATTCGCGTGCCTTTAAAATGAATATTTTATGATCTAGATTTCAAATAGATAGTGTGGTTTTAGGATAAAACTACACGAGACGAGTTAAGATTAGATTTATGTCGTGAGATTAGATCCATGTCGGGATCAGGGACTGACAGTCAGATGAGATCAGATGAGTTGGATGCTAGCATCAAGAGGATCCTCCACCAGGAGGTTGTGCCATCGTCCGAGATCAAATTTCGGAGATGTTCGGGTCTATCAAGACCGCGATGATAGAGTTCTTTGATGATCACTATGCAGCAATTGCTAAGACGGCTGTTGTTGCAGCCTCCGCAGCTGTGGCGGCTGCAGGTGTTGGGACAGGACGATTCTTTCAATATCGGGACTTTGATAATACGAAACCCCCAAATTTCAATGGAATACATGACCCGAATTTGGCCATGATGTGGCTATCCAATGTGGAGGGGTGTTTCTTCATGTGTTCATGTCCTACTGACCAGAAGGTCAGGTTCGTTGTGAACTTTCTAAGGTCCTGAGCGAATAATTGGTGGAGACTTATTACAGGATCATACTCTGATGAGCATAGGGCTGCGGTATCTTGGGATCAGTTCAGAGAGATGTTTCATACTCAATACATTCCTTGGGTCGAGTGAGAGAGTTTCGATTAGGAGTTTTTAGACCTAAGGTAGGGATTGGAGTCGGTGATGGAGATCACCCGGATGTTTGCTGAGAGGACTATGTTTTGCCCTAAGTTTGCTTCAGAGCAGGCTCAGATGAACCGTTATCTGAGCATGCTCAAGATGGAGATCAGAAGTTCATTTCTTCTCAGCGGTGTGATACCTTTCTAGAGTTGTAGGAGGCTGCTCGACGACGTGAGCTTGAGATAGAGTTTCAATTGAGAGAGCAGAGGCAGGCCCCGACCTAGTCGCAGCTAGAGCCAAAGCGGTTCAAAGTCGTTGATTCTAGGTTTGGGGGTCAGCGAGGACGCGCTTATGGAAATTGCGGAAAGGTTCATGTTGGAGCATGTCAATCTAGTAGTGGGTGCCACAAATGTGGCAAGGAGGGGCATTATGCGAGGGACTACCACCAGTCTGCCCTGGTTAAGGGTATGAGGATTTGCTATCATTATGATCAGGTTGGCCATGTGAAGGTCAATTTTCCATTTCTCGCTGCTAAGCCGGCATAGGCTCCTGCTCCAGCTACATTGAGGATCACTGACAGGAGTCAGGGCAGGCCGGAACCCCCGAGGGCTCAAGGTTGCGCTTTCCACTCACTGCTGAGGAGGCCAGGATAGCACCAGCTGTTGTGACTGGTATGTTTCTATCATTGATTACGTTTGTTTTATGCTCATATGTTTATACCTTTATTAGGTACGTTCCTAGTGAACTCCTTGCCTAATTTAGTGTTTTTTGACTCGGGTGCAAGTCGGTCTTTTGTTTCTCGATCCCACAGTAGGGAGTTTGTTTGCCTATGAGGGAGTTGGAGTGTCCGTTGCAAGTCTGTATCACAAATGAGCACGGGATATCTGCTTATGTGGTTCATTAGGGTTGCATTCTAGAGATCTTTGGGGTATCCTTTCCGATCGATTGAATTCTGATTCCTATGGGGGATGTCTGTGTGATCGTGGGTATGGACTGGCTGAGCTGTTTTGGTGCCATGATCGACTGTTAGGGACAGTATGTGGTAGTTCGAACCCCGAGTGGGGGAGAATTGGTTATTTATGGAGAGGGCACCAGGTTGGGTTCTGGATTGTTCGGCAGCCAGGGCTTGACAGTATATTCAACACGAGTGTGCAGGTTATTTGGCTTATGTGGTGGATACGCGGGTTGCAGATCAGGTTTCAGTGGCTGATGTTCTGGTTATCAGGGAGTTCGCTGATGTATTCTCGGAGGAGTTTACCCGAAGTGCCTCTTGAGAGGCAAGTCGAGTTCAGGATCGACCTTGTGCCAGGTGCGACCCCTATTGCCAAGGCGATGTACCGATTGGCACCGCCTGAGATGCAGGAGCTGTCATCTTAGCTACAGGAGCTGCCAGGCAAGCAGTTCATCCATCCGAGCGGTTCTCCGTGGGGAGTGCCGATTCTTTTTGTCAAAAAGAAAGATGGTTTGCATCGGATGTGCATCAATTATAGGGAGCTGAACAAGTTAACGGTGAAGAACCGTTATCCCCTTCCGCAAATTGATGATCTCTTTGATCAGTTGCAAGGAGCAGCTTGGTTCTCCAAGATGGACGTGGAGAAGACCACGTTCTGGGCTTGATATGGGCATCTCAAGTTCGTGGTGATGCCATTCGGGCTCACCAATGCACCTGCAATATTTATGGATTTGATGAATCGGGTATGCAGGCTGATGCTCTATCGCTCAGTTATCGTGTTCATTGATGATATCTTTGTGTATTCCAAGACCAGAGAGCAACATGAGGAGCATCTTCGCGAGCTTCTAGGGGGTTTGAGGCTTGAACAACATTATGATAAGTTCTCGAATTGCGAATTATGGTTGCAAGAGGTTCAGTTCCTTGGACACCTTGTTAACCAGGATGGGATTTTGGTCGATCTGGCCAAAATCGAGGTGGTGATGTAGTGGGAGGTTTTGAAGTCTCCCTCGAATATCAGGAGTTTTCTGAGTTTGGCAGGGTACTACCGGAGATTTATTTAGGATTTCTCCAAGATTGCAGTACCCCTCACTCATCTGACGAGGAAGGGTGTGGATTTCTGGTAGGGCCCTGAGAAGCAGTCTGTATTTTAGACCCTTCGGCAAAGACTTTGTGAGGCCCCAATTTTGACCCTCCCGGATGGAATCATGGACTTTGTGGTTTTCTGTGATGCATCCATCACCAGCTTGGGAGCAATCCTCATGCAGAGAGGATGGTTGATAGCTTATGCTTCACGGCAGCTAAACCCGCATGAGACAAGATACCCCACACGTGATCTTGAGTTGGGAGCGGTTGTTTTCTCTCTGAAGATTTTGAGGCATTACCTTTATGGGGTCCGCTATATACATGTATCACAAGAGTTTTAGACATATTATGGATCAGTCGAGCATTAACATGAGGCATCGCACGTGGCTGGATGTAGTCAAGGATTATGACTGCAAGATCCTTTACCATCCGGGTAAAGTGAACGTGGTGGCGGATGCAATGAGCCGTAAGTCAGATGGACATTCAATTGAGGTGGCATGTTTGAGGATATTTGTGGATTCTGCACGTGTGGGTTTCATTCACGAGGCTCAGACTGATGGTGTGTTAGGGGTGTCAAACCCAACAAATAAAGGGGTACAATAGACTCCAAATACACTGCTTTAATGCACTAAAAAGTATACAAGGCAAGTAGGGTCGAACCACAGAGACATGGGACAAAAGTCTATACCTCTTTGCGCAAGGTACTTTGATCACAAAAGGGGGATTTGTTTGCAAAAGTAAAATAATAAAATAACAATCTACTTTAAAAACATGCACAAAATGAAATAGATTTATGAACAAGATGTAAAAGTGTTTCCAGTTCTAGTTCTCAATGTTGTTGTTCAACTTGATTATGACTTGATGCAATTCAAGATTGCTATTCTAAGTTCGTACTGAAAGATATTAAATCGCTCTAATACCTCTCGCTTGGCAAATTATCTAACCAAAACACACTCTTTGAATAGACATAGCTTTACTAATTCAACCTAAACATGCTATTAGATTGTATTGAAAAACTGCATTGAGTTTTGTACAAGCTTCCCAACAATGTTCATTTCTTCTCATACGCTCGGAAGTGTGAAAACATGTGATATATGTACTACAATAAGAAAACCTATTGTTTGTTACCAATCATTAACTTTATAGAACGATTAGGTGCCCTAAAAGTTAATTAACTGCACAAAAATTCAATTCATGAAAGTGACCAATCAAACATAAATTAAATTTAAGGGTTCTAGTTTAAACAAAAACATAATCACTAGAATAAAATCACAAATCAAACATCAAATCATATGCTTCAAGTCAAGCAATCAACATATTTTGAACAAGAACTAGAAACTAGGGTTTCTTAGCCACACATGGCTAAGAACAAATCAAACAACAATAAAGATGGAATTGGAATGTTTAATTCTTAGAAAAATGAAATCCAAAGTGGTTGCAATGATTAGGTCTTTTAAAAAACTCCAAGAATTCTCCCAAAATCACCCAAGATCGCCAAAAACTGCTCCTAAAAACCGTTCTCTGCCTCTAAAATGTCGATCTCCTTTGTTTTATTAAGTTCTCACATGCATTCCATAAGACCATGCGTTTTTGGCATCGCCATGCCTTTTGCCAATGTGTTTTTGGCATGGCCACTTGCCTTGACCATGTGTTTTTGGCATGACCATGCTTTTTGCTAAAATTCAAAAAGTCTTCACTGTTGGCTTCATATTCAATCTAGCTTCACCACGAGTCATGTTGCTCAAATATAAGATGACAAAGGATAAACACGACCTGTGTCTGTGTGACAAGAATCGCGTTTCAACCATAGTCCTTTGCTATGATAATAATGCACAATGACCCGGGTTCCATCTTCATGTTTTCTGCCATGGAATGACCGGTTCATCTTCTCCTCATGCTCCAAATCTCCAAGAATCCAAGCTCCATGTATCCATGCTCTATAATGCCTGCAAAATAAATCAAAAATGGTGAAGTACCATACATTCTTGAGGAAATATTCAATTGCCCTAATAATCAACTAAATGCAAGAATTATGAAGTAGAATGCTATAAAAGGATGGAAATAAACATGCAAAATAGGCGCAAAAAATGTACCCATCAGACCTCCTCAAGCTTAAACCTTTCTTGTCCTCAAGAAAGAACAAAATCGAGAATCACCCTAGAGAAGACGATAGGCGACTAAAAAGAAACTAAGAAGAAAAGAATGGAAGGAACGAAAAGGACTAAATGAATGAAGAGTGAATGCATGCAATAAAAGAAAAAAAAAAACTAATGAAAATTACATATGTACAAAAAAAATGCTTAAGAAAAAAAAAATGAACCAAAGAAAAATTCAAAACCACAAATAATATATATATATATATATATATATATATATATATATATATATATATATATATATATATATATATATATATATATATATATATATATATATATATCATACGATCAGACTTTATATCGATAGGGCTCCAATCACTAATACCTAGGCAACCATCCTTTTACCTTTCATGTATCATAGACTCCCAAAGTGAGGAAGACCACGAAACGATGTAACCCAATAATCCAACCATAGTTTTATTTTAACTTTATACCTTAATTAGCTTTGTGAGCGAAAATAACCTAGTTCGAGATCTCATGTCCTTAAGACTAGATAGGCAAGAATCAGAATCGACACATCCTTAAGAACCCATCACGGAAAATCAGCTTTCGCTGAAGCAGTGAGCCCACCCAAAGGGGCCCAGCTCCTATGCTTTCACTTTTTCGAGAGCCACAAGTATCATATCACACAGTTCTTTATTCGCCGGATTTGGCTTTGATATGGCTTCTTGTTTGATTGAACTTGGATTTGTATATTCGTTTTGAGCTTGAGTTCTTCAATCAACTTATTTTTATTTATTTTTTATTTTTTTTCAATTGAGTGCTTGAAATTTTGATTTGGGTACCGAATATGACGGTTGTACCCTTTCTTTATTCTTGACTGTGTGAATCTGATACTTAAGCTCTCTGTTACCACGAGGGTTACGCTTGTCAACAAATAGGTCCGTGTTCTGTGGGTCCACATTTGTCGATAAAGATTCTTTTTAAACATTGAAAAACAAATCATCCTAAAGCTGTTATTATCACCCACAAAAACGTTTCAGTATGCCATATATGCCCTTCTTAAACATCAAAATATCATATTTATCCAACTTAATTTCTAAATATCATATTTACCCTTCATAAAATTTCTAAATATCATATTTACCCTTCATAAAATTTCAAAATATCATATATGTCCTTGTTAAACATCAAAATATCATATATGCCCTTCTTAAATATTAAAATATCGTATATGCACTTTTTTAAACATTAAAATATCAATGTTAATATCTAAAATATCATCCGTCTACAACATAATAATAATCAACAACAACAAAAACTAAACAATCAAAATATACATTCCATAGAAAGGGTTTAAGATGAATCTTTTTGTCTGTGACATTCCAACAATTTAGAAGTTTACATTTCATTATCATAGATGTAAGGACAATATGGTTAAATTTCTTAATTATTATAATAATTCTAAGGTATAAAAATGATTATAAAATATTAAAAACATTATAAAAAAGGATTTGGGCAAATATGATATTTTGAAGGTTTATGAAGGGTAAATATGATATTGAGAAATTAAGCTGGGCAAATATGATATCTTGAAGTTTAAGAGGGGCATATATGAAATTCTCCCTTTTTTAGTATCTAAGGTTGGTGTCTCGAATTACAGTGTTTGGGTCCCCTAGTTATGAAAGTTGATTCTACACTTCTGGTAACTATCCGGTCTCTTCGGTATTTTTTCATTTTGATTTCCCACTTCATGGAGCTATCAAATGTAAAGATTGTCCTCATCTCGTATTATTTGTTTTTTTTTTGTTTTTTTTTGTTTTTTTTTTAAATGAAGTGAATGCATGAAAAAAAAAATGAAAATAAGAAAAATAAAATCTTTTTGGATTTTTTTGATGAAATGCATGTGGAAACTAGAACCTAATGTACAGCCCCTCCCCAAGCTTAAGATTTAGCATCATCCTTAATGCTCGGAGAGGGTAGGGAAACCTACTGACCGGGGGGGGGGGGCAATGCTGCATGAACTGCACAGCTTGATGTACCGTTTATGTCAATTGCTGAACGGAGGCATTGGTTGTAGACAAATCAGCGTGAATGTTGGCAACAGCTTGATCAAGGTGATCAAAACGCCTGATGTATGTGCCATGGTACTGAGTCGCCCGTCGGGGGTAGAAATAACTTGTAGTCTCTACTGGGGAAACAGAAGCGGATCCCCCTGCAGTGGTAGGAGTGGAGTGAACGGGAGGAATAGGGATGTCGTCTTTGTGGTCGACGACCGGCCGCTCAGGAGCTCTCGGAATAGGAACGGGAGCGCGTGGAATGGAATATGCAGAAATATTCTTTGGTAGACACCACCAAGTCTGAGTGATGTCTTGCTGGAGCTGGAGGGAACTGAAATCCCCAACAGGAACTCGAAAATGTGGCTCACCCTATACCAACCATGTGATACTACCATCACCTTCTCTACAGAAGAAAGATGAGGCTACAATGACATTGGATGTGATTGTATTTGAGCCTTGTGTGATTTTCTCGAGATCCGGGTGCTTGCTCTCAAAAAGCTCGACACAAGCAAGGCGGGTGGCAAGATAGGAGATAATCCCGCCACAAAGGATAGGGCCGGAATCACTGGTAGAGACCTTGAGAAGTTTGGAAGCAAGGAAGGTGCCAAAATGTGGTCTCTTCAAGCTGGTGACCATGCACCAAAGAATTTCTAACTCCATCTTACCGGCTCTACTAACGTCTTCTTGTGGGAAGACAATGTTAGCAATAATTCGGAGAGCCACCCTTAAGACCGAATGGATGATATGAGATGCTTTGGCGGATCGAGCCTCATACACATCAAGTCCCGTGATTTCCTTCCAAAAGGCTTTGGCCTTGGCTTTAAAAGGATTATTTTTCTCTCACATGTAGCCTAATTTGGGACCATAAGTATTGAATTTGGAAATCCCGACTAACCTACTAAGATCATTTAGACTCGATTTAAATTGCAAACGCATGAGACCAAATGAGAGACATTTGGCATTGTCATCGAATTCCAAAGATTGTAAGAATTCAATGATTGTGTTTTTATACGATTCCATTGGTGCCAAAGTGAGAAGTTTCTCCCAACCGATGTTGCTAAACAATCTATGGACGCCATCATAAACTCCTAGTTCTTGGAGAATGGGAATATCTACAAACCGTTGTTGAGAATATTCGCGGTCCTTGAGGTGAAGGAATCGCTCACGGTGCTCAAGAGAGTTGTGAATAATGGTGGTGACACCATATTTGGATTCCAATTGTTCTTTTGGTTGTGGGTTTTTACGTTTTGGCATGATGATAAACTGGATTTATGACAAATAGGTGGTGCCCAAAGATGATAACACAACTAGACAAGCACGAATGAACGGTTATATGAAGCACAAGAACTGATTCACAACTATTCTAACCAAACAAACTTAAATTCAATGCGTAAAACTTGAGATATGGAAGGAAGGTACCGTTCAAATGTTTGAATTTGTGGTGTTGGCTTGTATTGTTCACTTCATATTCAACCTCAAGAAAGCTTGAATCCTTCAATGGTGGAATGCCCCATTGGAGATGAAGGCTCCTAATTTTCTTTCCAAAACGCCTACCCAAGCTTATTCTTCAAACCCTATGCAAGAATTTTGAAACTTAATACACGAATCAATTCAAACTATACAAATCAAGAACTAGGGTTTATGAAGAAAAATTCAATTTTTTCCCATTGAATGATGAATTCGACCTAGATGATGAATGAATTGAAGTTAGGAACTGATAGTAACATCCCTTGGTGGCTTAATCTTGGAATAATTGAAGAAGAAAATCAAAAATTGATTAGGGTTTTGGAGGTTTTGGCCGAGAATGATGAAGAGAGGAGCAAACGCACGATCATGAGGTTTGTGAGGGAAGAGAGTCGATTAAGATGCACTACCAAATCGCATGGAAGTGTATGACCAAAAGCTTGCCCGTGATTTTCTGTTTTCGATCCCTTTGCCCTTGAGCTTCTAGCCGTGCGACTTTCTTGTAATTCTCGGGAGCTAGCGACAATATGCACGGACCATGCGTTTTTAAACCATGGCCGTGAGTTTGTTTTTTTGATCGGGGAAAATGCGATGCGAACGCACGTTGTAGCCCTAGGCTGTGCGTTTTTCCTTTCCAGCCCGTGCAATTTGGAGCTAGCACGTGCAAAAAAAAATTAAACCTCAATGGCATGGCACGAGTTAAAAAAAACCGTGAGTTTTTGCCTTCCCTCATGCGTTTTTTTGTGATGGCCGTGCTTTTTCTTTCTGTTAACATCAAAATCATGATTTTTTTTTTCAAAACCAAATTTTCTTTGACCATTAGATAGGAAAATTATTTGTATGGAGCCCTCGAAAAGACTCAAAAACATTGAAACACGGATGAAATAAATCAAAATGAAGAAAATAGAAAGAGATACTCCCGAGTTGCCTCTCGGTTAGCCGCCTTTGTTTTAAGTCTTTGGCTTGACTTTGCCCTTTAAATTCACTCAATGTAGTTCGGGCGTTCCAAGCTATCAACCTCCATGTCTTTCTCTTGGAAACCTTCATAGAAAACCTTTAACTTGTGGCCATTAACTTTGAACACTTTTCCAGTTTTGTTACTCTTAATCTCAACTGCACCATGACCAAATACATTAGTAACAATGAACGGTCCCACCAACCGGGACCGTAACTTACCGGAAAACCCTTTAAGTCGAGAGTCATAGAGTAATACCTTTTGACCAATCTCAAAGGTCTTACGGGAGAGGTACTTATCATTGAATGCTTTGGTCTTGTCTTTGTAGATGCGTGAACTCTCAAATGCTTCATTTCTTATCTCCTCCAACTCTTGAATCTCCAAATTTTGGTGAACACCCGCTTCATCAATCTTCATGTTTAGCTTTTTGATAGCCCAGAAAGATTTATGCTCTAGTTCAACAAGGAGATGACAGGCTTTGCCAAACATAAGTCTATAAGGTGACATCCCAATTGGAGTTTTATATGCAGTTCGGTATGCCCAAAGAGCATCTTCAAATCTCAAACTCCAATCTTTGCGGTTTGTGTTCACTGTTTTCTCATGTATAGACTTGATTTCTCTGTTTGACACTTCAGCTTGTCCATTTGTTTGCCGATGATAAGCTGTGGACACCCGATGTTGGACTCCATACTTCTTGAGAACTGATCCAAGAGTTTTGTTACAGAAGTGTGTGCCTCTGTCACTGATCAAGGTTTTTGGAGTTCCAAACCTACATAAAATGTTACCCTTGACAAAATCTACAACAACTTTAGCATCATCAGTTCTTGTTGCCTTTGCCTCTACCCATTTGGAAACATAGTCAACATCCAAAAGGATGTATAAATTCCCAAAGGATGAAGGAAAAGGACCCATAAAATCAATACCCCATATGTCAAATATTTCACAAACCAATATGGGGGCCAAGGGCATTTGATTTTGGGAACTCAGAGAACCTGCCATTTGACATCTTTCACATCTTTTACAAAAGGTGTAAGAGTCATGAAAGAGTCGAGGCCAATAAAATCCACAGTCTAAAATTTTCCTGGCAGTTCTTTGAGGACCAAAATGCCCTCCGCATGTATAACTATGACAAATGTTGAGGATAGATTGTACCTCATGTTCTTCAACACATCTTTTTATTACCTGATCTGCACAATGTTTCCAAAGGTACGGCTCATCCCAAATGTACCTTCTTGCATCTTTCTTGATCTTATCTATCTGTGACCTCGTGAGATCGGGTGGGAACTTTCCCGTTACCATGAAGTTGCATATATCTGCATACCAAGGTGGTGTTTGGATAGCAAACAAGTGCTCGTCTGGGAATGTGTCATGGATGGGAGTCGCATCTTCGGGTTGGACTATTCGGCTCAAATGATCGGCGACTAGGTTCTTATTCCGTCTTTTATCATTGATCTCAATATCAAACTCTTGCAAAAGCAGCATCCACCGTATTAACCTCAGCTTGAAATCTTTCTTTGTAAAGAAGTGCTTTATGGCTGCATGGTCCGAATATATGAGCACATTATTTACAAGGAGTTATTGCCGGAACTTCTCTAGTGCAAACACAATAGCAAGCAACTCTTTTTCTGTTGTAGTGTAGTTGCTTTGTGCACTATCAAGGGTCTTTGATGCATAGTAGATGACATGATGTGCTCAATCCACCTTTTAACCCAATACCGCCCCAACAGCCATGTTGCTCGCGTCACACATAATCTCGAACGGGAGCTCCCAATTAGGTGGTTGGATGATTGGAGCGGAAGTGAGTAAATACTTCAAACGATCAAATGCATCCTTGCATGGCTGAGTAAACTCAAACTCAACATCATTTTGGAGTAGTTGACACATCGACACTGTGATGTTTGAAAAATCTTTGATGAACCGCCGATAGAAACCAGCATGGCGAAGAAACGAATGAACTTCCCGAACATTTTCCGGGTAAGGAAGACTCTTGATAACATCTATCTTGGCTTTGTCAACTTCCAAGCCTTTTCGGGAAACAATATGACCTAAAATCAATCCTTTGTCCACTGTGAAATGGCATTTTTCATAGTTGAGCATAAGGCCTACGCCAATGCACCTTTGCAAAAAATTTCTTAGATTGCTTAAACACCCATCAAAGGAGTTTCCATAGACTGTGAAATCATCCATGAAAACTTTAATGATGTTTTCAACATATTCAGAAAAAATGCTCACCATGCATCTCTAAAATGTTGCGGGTGCATTGCATCGACCAAAAGGCATACGCCTATAAGAAAATGTGCCAAAGGGACAAGTGAAAATGGTTTTCTCTTGGTCTTCCGGGGCTACCGGAATTTGATGGAAACCCAAAAAACCATCCAAGCAACAGTAATGAGATTTACTCGCCAATCTCTCTAACATTTGGTCAATAAATGGCAAGGGAAAATGGTCTTTTCTCATTGAGGCATTCAACTTTCTATAATCAATACAGACCCTCCACCTGTTTTGCACACGTGTTGGCTCCAAATCTCCCTCAGAATTCTTGACAACTGTGACACCGACTTTTTTTGGGACTACTTGAACGGGGCTCACTCGTTTACTGTCTGAGATAGGGTAGATCATACCTGCATCCAAAAGCTTCATGATTTCTTTCTTTACCTCCTCCATCATGGGTGGATTCAATCTTCTATGTGCCTCTCGAGTTGGTTTGAAGTCTTCCTCCATGAGAATCTTATGCATGCACAAGGAAGGACTCAACCCTTTTATGTCAGCAATTGTCCACCCAATAGCTTTCTTATACTTTTTCAGCAAAGTCACCAACTCATCTTCTTTTTCAATGGATGGCTTGTTGGAGATAATGACATGCAAAGTCTTCTCTTCTCCAAGGTACGCATACTTCAAATGATCTGGAAGAGTCTTCAATTCTAGCTTAGGTGCCTGCACAACGGAAGGAATAAGTTTTGTGTTAGAAATGGGCAATTTCACATTGCTATTATCATACCTCATTTTCTTCTTTTCTTCCATGATCTCCACAATTTCCAACAACTCTTCATCTAACTTGAAATTTTCTGCAATCTCTTTGACTAAATTGTTATCAAAATTCCTGCTTAAAACTAACTCCAACAAATCATTGTTAGTCAACTCAAAACACTTTTCAGTCAAAGGTTGGATCATATCAACAAAAAGTATACAATGAACATCACTTGGGTACCTCATTGCTTCATAGATATTGAAGTTGATGACCTCCCCATCGAATTCCATGGACAATGTACCATTGTAGACATCAATTTTTGTTCTTGCTGTTTTCAAGAATGGTCTACCTAAAAGTATGGAACTCGAGGATAGATGGTCATCATCTCCCATATCAAGCACATAAAAATCTGCAGGAAAGACAAGCTTATTAATTTGCACTAAAACTTCCTCTAATACACCTTTTGGGTGTACTATAGAACAATCTGCAAGTTGGATTATCACCCTAGTTTTTGTTAAAGTGTCTATGCCAATAGATGTATAATCAGAATATGGTAAAACATTAATTGAAGCTCCTAAATCTAGCATAGCACGGGAGATATAAAGGTTTCCCAATTTGAAAGAAACAGTGAAAACACTCGGATCCTTGCACTTTGGGGGCATCCTCTTCTTTAAAACTGCAGAAACATATTCACTTACTTTCACTGTCTCATTACCTCGCATATTCTTTTTAGATGTGCAAATTTCGTTAAGGAACTTATCATATCTAGGTACATGTTTGATGGCGTCCAAAAGGGGGATGTTGACTTCAACTTTCTGGAACATTGCCATGATTTCACTATCTTCTCTCTCTTTTTTGTTGCTGCTCAATCTTGATGGAAAAGATGGTGGTGTGATCTTTGCTTTTTTCTCTTCAGGCTTCTTTTTCTCCACCATTTTTTCTTTCTTTTCATCCTTCTTTGGTGGTTCTTCTATCACCAACTCCTCTTCGGACCATCATATTTCTTTCCACTCCTCAAGCTAATTGCACAAGCATTATGCTTTGGGTTCTTTTCAGTTTGAGGAGGTAGCTCTCCTTGATTCTCCATTTTGCTCATCGGTTGAGCAAGTTGTGCCATTTGTTGCTCAAGATTCTTGATGTTTGCCTTGGTCTCTTGCTGAAAACTTTGAGTGCTAGTGGCAAGGCTTTTGACTTCTAAGGACATACTTGAGGACCTGACTTGTTGTGGAGGAGGTTGTGGTTGCCTCGGTTGGTAATTTTGTTGTGGGAATGGATACCTTGCTTGGTAATGGGGTAGTGGTCTTTGTTGATAGCCCATGTTTTGGTTGTTGTTCCACCCTTGATTGCCACATGGCTAATCATAAGTCCTTTGATTGTGCCCGGAATAACCTCCTATAGAATTTGCTTCTTCATATTCTTCTTCTTGCAATTGAGGACACATATCAGTCGGGTGTCCCACTTGAGTGCAAATGCCACAAGGGCGGGGTATGGATTGCACACCTTTGTCCTTAGCAAGCATCATTACCAACTTAGTCAACTCGGATAGTTGAGCTTCAATTTAAGGAGTGTGCACCTCTTTTACACCTCGGTGTGCATCCGTATACCAATATTCATCTTGACTAGTATGCTTTGAATCCTCCGGCATGTTTTTTATGAGATCCTGAATCTCAGTTGGGGTCTTATCGGTCAAAGATCTTCCACTTGAAGCATTAAGAAGTCTTCTTTCCCAAGGAGTCATGCCTTCAATAAACTATTGAAGGATTTGGTACTCACTAATACCATGCTTTGGGCAACGGGCACAAACCTTTATGAACCTCTCCCAATATGTATGAAAGGCTTCTCTCTTGTGTTGTTTGATCCTAATTATCTCTCTTCTTAGGGCTGAGGCTTTCATTTTTGGGAAGTATTTGTCTAAGAAGAGGCGTGCAAGATCTACCCATGTGTTGACCGTCCCCGGTGGGAGGTCATAAAGCCAATCTTTTGCTGAGTCTTGCACTGCAAAGGGGAATGCCCTAAACTTAATTTGGTCCTCCGTGACGTTGTGTGGTTTCATGCCAACACAAGCAACATGGAACTCCGTGAGGAACTTGTGGGGATCTTTGTTTTCTAAGCCTCTAAAGGTTAGGAGTAAGTGGATGAGACCGGATTTCAATTCAAGGTTTGTAGCTGTTGGATAAGTGATGCAAAGAGGTTGTCGAGTAACCTCTTGCCTCGCCCATTGGCGAAGGGTTTGTTCGGGTGGTGGGTTTGGAGGTGGATTCCCTCCTTGGTTATCTCCCATGTTATGAGTAGGAATTAAGGTTTTTGTGGGTGTAGTGTTTGGGATGTTATGAGTAGGTGAAGAGAGTGGGGTGGTATTTGTAGGTGAGGATGGTTGAGATGTTGATGAGGGGTTTTCTGTTTCAGTTTCTGACACACTTGAGAGGGGTATATCCTCTCAAATGTTGATGACCGGAGGGGTAGATGATGAAGAAGTTCCAGAAACCGGTTGCCTCTTACAAAGCTTGGCTTGCTTCTGTAGCTTCTTTGCAGTCTTCTCTATCTCCGAGTCAATTGGAAGTGGTGTACCTGTACGAAAGGAACTAGGCATAAACAATTAGTAACACCGTGTCCCCGGCAATGGCACCAATTTGTTAGGGGTGTCAAACCCAACAAACAAAGGGGTACAATAGACTCCAAATACACTGCTTTAATGCACTAAAAAGTAGTACAAGGCAAGCAGGGTCGAACCACAGAGACACGGGACAAAAGTCTATACCTCTTTGCACAACACTACTAGAAAAAAGGCCTTTTACGACGCTCATTGCGCGTCGTAAAACGCTCAGACGACGCGCAAATGCGTTTCAAGGAAGGCCCTGTCATAAAGAGAGACCACGCGCATTTAGGACGCGCATTTATGACGCGCATTTACGATGCGCGGTTATGACACGCATTGCGTATCAAGGAAGGCCCTGTCATAAAGGTAGACGACACGCATTTGCGTGTCGTAACCTTACGACGCGCGTGTTTATGACACGCAATGCGTATCAAGGAAGCCCCTGTCAAGAAAGGCCATGTCATAAATGAAGACGACACACATTTTTGTGTATCATAATTTTAAATGTTTAAAAAAATATTATTTATAGATTTACTTATTTTCAAATTAAATTTGTATTTAATGTTTCATAATAGAAAATAAAATATCATATACAAAAAATAGAATCCATTGCATAAATTTAATGTCATACAAATAATCGTTCCATGGAAAGATAAAACAAATCAATAGAAGTTGTAACAAAAATTTACAAACGAATTAGATACAAAAAATACAATCCATTGCCCCTTTGCTTATTCAAGATCAACCTGCAAGTAGCTAACTAATCTCTACAAATTCACCCTTATTTCTAATCATTTTCTTAAATACTTTACAAACATAATTCATCCATAGTACCTGAACTATAGTTGCAGCCTTGCTTCTTCTTCTTCTTCTTCTGAACTCATCTCTTGCAACCATAGCTCTAAGCCTAGTCTGAATAGATACAACAACTCCTTGTCAATTATATGAAAAATACAACCGGAGAGTGGACTACCTTCATAATAGCAATAACTAACGAAGCAGGAATGAAAGAAAAGGCAATACTCACAAATACAAACATTTCTTCTTTAGTTCTTCACATTCTTGCACTGCCTAAATACGATGGTTGACATGAAAAACTGTAACAGGGCATCCCTGTTTTCAGTTTATCCCTCAGGAACAAATGGAAGTTGAGGATGGCGAATGTCGGTGGGTTTTTGGTTGAAGAAAGAGATGTCGGATGTGTGGGTGCAAAGGAAGCTCCTCCACACCATTGAAATGACGACATCAGCAGTCAGCTGTTATCTTCGTGTTCAAAGGAACATCTGAAGCATCTGAGGATGATACTTTAAAATTTGATACAACAACATAACCTTAGACCTCAGTTAGTTGCTGAATCACTGAACACAACACCGAGCACAACCCTAAATCTTCGAGGAGTCACAGTCGCTGACGAGGTGAGGTGAGATGAAGTCGCCAAACTATTGTAGAGAGCACTCCTTTACATTTTGAATGGTTCTTGAAAAAAAGCCCTAGAATCGTCCCTTCAATTGTGTGTGTGTGTTTGAGAGAGAGAGAGAGAGAGAGAGAGATAGAGATAAAGATAGTGATAAGTCTATGCGTGTGTGAGAGTCGGCATATGTTGAATAGGGTTCTTGAAAAAAGAAGTAGAATCGTCCCTTGCCTCTATTTCACATATTTGGATTCTTTATGCAGATCGTTATCATCGTCGTCTCGATGCATTTGATCATAAAATCAAGAGCAATTATTCTATGAAGACGAAGGCCTAGGGCTTTTTCTTGCTAATTGGAAGAGGCGGGGGTTTTAATTTTCGGGATCCAATAGGCGGGTGAGAAACGGAGGGAGATAGAGCAGCATGGTGGTGGCAATGGCGCCAATGGATGTAACGGCGAGAAAGGCTACAACGAAGAAGATGATTTTTAGGTTAGAGAGAGAGAAAGGAAGACGAAGACCTAGGCTTCTTTCTTGCTGATTGGGAGGGGGGGGGGGTTATTTTTTCACAAAGGCGGGGTTTTAATTTTTAGGGATTTCATTTCCCGCTCAAAACGCGTGTTTCATTAAAAAAATATAAAACGACACACTTACTTGACACACATTTTATAATAGGCGTCCTCCGTATTTCTTTTTTTTTTTTCATTTCTAACACTAATTTCAGGGCACGCACAAATGTGTGTCTTCTATCCTTCAAATTTTATAAGAGATGACATTAATTTTTGGACGCATGCTTTTGTGTATCGTAAATCACTGCGTGTCATTGTTTGCGCGTCATTAAAGGCTTTTTTTCTAGTAGTGCAAGGTACTTTGATCACAAAAAGGGGGATTTGTTTGCAAAAGTAAAATAATAAAATAACAATCTACTTTAAAAACATGCACAAAATGAAATAGATTGGTGAACAAGATGTAAAAGTGTTTCCAGTTCTAGTTCTCAATGTTGTTGCTCAACTTTATTATGACTTGATGTAATTCAAGATTGCTATTCTAAGTTGGTACTAAAAGATATTAACACGCTCTAATACCTCTCGCTTGCCAAATTATCTAACCAAAACATGCTCGTTGACTAGACCTAGCTTTACTAATTCAACCTAAACACGCTCTTAGATTGTATTGAAAAACTGCTTTGAGTTTTTTACAAGCTTCCCAACAATGTTCATTTCTTCTCATACGCTCGGAAGGGTGAAAACATGCGAAATATGTTCTACAATAAGAAAACCTATTTTTTGTTACCAATCATTAACTTGATAGAACGATTAGGTGCCCTAAAAGTTAATTAACTGCACAAAAATTCAATTCATGAAAGTGGCCAATCAAACATAAATCAAATTTAGGGTTCTAGTTTAAACAAAAACATAATCACTAGAATAGAATCACAAATCAAACATCAAATCATATGCTTCAAGTCAAGCAATCAACATATTTTGAACAAGAACTTGAAACTAGGGTTTCTTAGCCACACATGGCTAAGAACAAATCAAACAACAATAAAGATGGAATTGGAATGTTTAATTCTTAGAAAAATGAAATCCAAAGTGGTTGCAATGATTAGGTCTTCTAAAAAACTCCAAGAATTCTCCCAAAATCACCCAAGATCACCAAAAACTGCTCCCAAAAACCGTTCCTTTGCCTCTAAAATGTCGATCTTATTTGTTTTATTAAGTTCTCACATGCATTCCATAAGACCAAGCGTTTTTGGCATGGCCATGCCTTTTGCCCATGTGTTTTTGGCATGGCCACTTGTCTTGACCATGTGTTTTTGGCATGACCCATGCTTTTTTCTAAAATTCCAAAAAGTCTTCACTGTTGGCTCCGTATTCAATCTAGCTTCACCATGAGTCATGTTGCTCAAATATAAGATGACAATGGACAAACACGACCCGTGTCGGTGTGACAAAAATCGCGTTTCAACCATAGTCCTTTGCTAAGATAATAATGCACAATGACCCGGGTTCCATCTTCATGTTTTCTGCCATGGAATGACCGGTTCATCTTATCCTCATGCTCCAAAGCTCCAAGCATCCAAGCTCCATGTGTCCATGCTCCGTAATGCCTGCAAAATAAATAAAAAATGGTGAAGTACCAGATAGTCTTGATGAAATATTCAATAGACCTAATAATCAACTAAATGCAAGAATTATGAAGTAGAATGCTATAAAAGGATGGAAATAAACATGCAAAATAGGTGCATAAAATGCACCTATCAGGGTGTTCGAGAGGAGAATTGGAAGATTGATAGAACCAGGGGTGAGATAACTAAATTTGTGATGGATAGTCATGGTTTGTTGACCCGTTGCAGTCGAGTGTGGGTTCCTGTGTTTTGGCAGAAGTTCCATGAGGAACTAGGCACGAGGCTTCATTTTAGTACGACTTGTTAACCGTAGACCGATGGTTAGAGCGAGCGAACCATTCAGACTCTCGAGGATATGTTGCGAGCTTGCGTTATCGGTTTTGGTGGGAGCTAGGACTCCTACCTACCCCTTGCAGAGTTCCCCTACAACAACAACTTCCACTCCAGCATTGGTGCTCTATCCTTTGAGCTTTTGTATGGGCAGAAGTGTTGTACAGCAGTCTGTTGGGGCAAGGTTGGTCACAGAGTCATGGGTCGGGCCTAGGTGGTTCTTCAGACTACAGAGATGATTCATCAGATTAGACAGAGGTTGCAGACTGCTAGGAGTCGGAGAAAAAGTTATGTCGACCGGCACCGATTTGAGTTAGAGTTTCAGGTCGGTGACATGGTATTGTTGAAAGTTTCACATTGGAAAGGTGTGATTCACTTCCGAAAGAGAGGGAAATTGGGTCCTCGATATATTGGACTATTCTGGATTTTGGCCAGGGTTGTCAAGGTTGCCTACAGATTATACTTTTTTGAGGAGCTCAGCCAGATCCATACGCAGCTGTGGAAGTGTGTGATGCATGAGGATGCGGTTGTGTCATTGGATGACATTCAGTTCGATGAGTACCTGAACTATGTTGAGAAGCCCATAGCAATTTTGGAGAGAAAAATGAAGGTCTTGCGGAGCAAGGAAGTACCTGTGGTAAAGGTACGATGGCAGGATCGGAGGGGCTCTGAGTGGATCTGGGAGCCCAAAGTTGAGATGCGGGAGCATTACCCGGATCTGTTTTTTGCGGCAGACTTCGAGGACAAAGTCTAATTCAAGTGGGGGAGAATTGTAACACCCGATTCAGTTAATTTTCCATTTTGATCCATTATATATATTAATTATTTCTTTTGGCCTTGTTTTACAAAGTTTGAATGGGAGGAGGGACCATTTCTGCCAAACCGGGATTCTAGAGTCGTAGCTCAAATGTGGGGTGTTCCCATGGGGAACGCAGCTTGTTCACGTGCAGAGCCTAAAACCCTAATTTTTAGGGTTTGAGACATATTTAAACACCTTAAGTTATGGGTGTTGGCCTCATTCTCTGCCTCTATAGCCCTCTAACCCTAATCTCGAAACCCTAGATACTCCAAGAGTGTTGTGAGCCCATTGTGTGTGTTTTGGTGTCTGTTTGAAGCTCATTTATGAAGGAGAAACTTGGTACAAGGTGGTGATTCAAGAAGGAGCTCATAGATCCTGATCCTCTACTTCATTTCCCACTATTTTGAGGTATAAAGCTCTAATATTGCTCATGTAAGGATTAGATCTAGGTTTCATGGAAGTTTGTCCCTTTTCAGTCCTATAGTTGAGATCTAGTTGTTTGTTATCACTTCTGAGGCTTTGAGTTGCTCCTCTTGGCGTTTATGAGGCGGTAGATTCATTAAGGTATGCATCTTTATGGAAGTTGAATGCCATATTTTGGAGTGGGGGTCTTTGGGGCATGTATAGTCACCAAGTCATTGACTTTATGATTCTAGAAGGTCTTTAGGACTTAGATCCATGATTTGGTCGAGTGGATTACAACATTAAGTGCTTAATAATCCCTTTTTGGAAACAGTGCACGAACGCCCTACGTAGGGTTGAGGAATGCCTTGTATTCCGACTTTGGTCCATGATCTGAGTTGGTGATGAACGCCCAGCGCTCCACCAGGGAATGTCGTGAATTCATGGCTATAGTGGGCTTCTTGGACTTTCACCTTGGACTTGATTATTGGATTTTGGGCTTAGCAGTTTAGGCCCATGATGGAATAAGGATTTTGAAATATTGGATTTCTAGTTAGACTAGCTCTACTGGGCCTTAGTGGGCCCAATAGGCTTGGACCAAATATGGGCCTTAAATTTATTTGGGCCTTTTGGATCAAAGATTTGGACTGAGGTCTTGACCCAATTAAGGAAAGGGTAAAATGGACATTTACACTAGGTATGGATCCTTAGTTAAGAATGGTATTCCGATTGTTAATTGGATGTTTGTTTATTGTGATAGTTCGGGATATTTCGTGCGTCAAGAGTTGGAGTTTTCAGTACAATTTGACATTGTGAGGTGAGTATTCCTCATTGTACTTGTTGGGTCGAAGGCACGAAGTCCGTCCCTTTGGATTGTTATCCTAGTTATCGTATAATTAAGTACTATAGTAATTGGTTAAATCTAATCGGTTTTGAGCATAACAACATCCTATGTGATCATGCAACCATAATTGCTTTGGATCTAAGTTTTTCTCTAGTTATACATACAAATTGATCTTCAAAAGCAATAACCCAAGTACTAGCACATAATTTTGAAAAACAATATAAAACTAGGTTAAGAATGTTACATTCTTGTAATAACAAGGATTCAACAGATGATCTTGACTCTTGAAAGCTTTAGTGCCCCAAGGGTTGCAAATCTAATGGAGTCACAAACACCAAAAGCAAAGGAAAAGTGGGAGAGAGAGGGCAGAAATTCGGCTAGGGCTTCTCTAGGGAAGCAGGTGCATAATTTGACTAGTCTGATGGTCTTTAAATATTGTCGTTGCTAGGTTTTTTAGGTGGAAACCCTAATCCTTTCTTAGGCTCCAAGCAGCCCATGATTCCACCTTCTAGAAGGTCTTGGATGATTTTTATGAGGCCTCCTATAGATTTCGTCCAACCCTTTCCAAAGGAGTCCATCAGCCCAATACTGCAACTATCATTGATTTTCAATATCAGTCCCCGCACTTTTAATCAGTTTCTTTAATCCCAAAATTAATACCAAATTAATTTTTGATTAAACACTAATTAAATAATATGATTTCTAATTAATATATTACTCTTATAATATATATTAATAAATCATTAAATAGCCTTTTTCTCCAAAAGTCATTCTGTGAAGCTGGTATGGTGAAGACAACCCAAAAGGACCATGCTACTATCAAATCAAGTACATTCCAATGATAGTTATTGGCTTAGACACTTAATCCAACAGTCCCCCACTTCGATAAGTCTAATAACTATAACTGCAAGTATGACTTCTGAATCTGATTAGCAATTATAGCTTTCAAAAGTTGTCGAACTTTGACCTAGTCAATCATGCGTCCTTTAGATAAGGGGTTATATAATCCCCCATTCTGCAAGATATCGTGTGGAAAAAGATGTGGAACAAAATCATTCTCAATGTCCAACAGTTTGTTTCCCAATTTCTGATTGTATGACACAGAACTTAATTGAACACATCAATTCAGTCCTGACCGGGCCCGACACATAAGTCAACACAAAATCATCGAGGGGCCCAAGATATCGCTTTTACCCCTAGGGATAAAAGGAACAGTTAAACTTTGACTTATAGGCTTGTACTATTTACTCATCAAATTATACAAAACAATACATTTTATAATACCTAGTTACTAATGCGTTTATGCATTATCAATGCACAACCAACTCATATATCTTCGTTTAGAGATTACATGATATTATTGTCTCATAATCACTCGTGATAAATTCTATGAAGTGCTTCAAATGAGCGTTGGTTTAATCCAATACTCAAATCCTATTTCAGGAGTACTCATGAACGTTGCCGCAAACCTTTGTTATGTCTAAGAACTTAGACAATCTACAAGCCAATTCATGACAGCCTTACTTTATAACTTACTTCCAAAGTTTGAACGATGTGACTAATTTGAACAATCCAATTATTCAGGAGGTAAAAACATGCAGAGTGAAACACAAGATAAACAACTGATAAAAGATAGTAAACTTTACTTATAAATAAGTCTTTCATTACTTAATCATCAAATGTCAATTACATTTATATTGTTACAAGTTTCTAAAATCAATCTAATCACTAAAACTAATATCGTCCTTCAGACTAATGCTCCTTGCATGCTGAACGTGCTTAATCCTACTCAAACCCTTTGTGAGAGGATCTGTAGGATTCTCTTCCGATGATACCCTATTGATGACGACGAGTCCTTTTACACAATGTCTGATAAAATGACATTTTTGCCAATATGTCTGGATCTACCATGATCTATCAGTTCCTTGGTTAAGGATACCACTCCTTCGTTATCATAGAAGATTTCCATGGGCTCTTTTATGGCTAGCACAACTCCAAGGTCTCCAATGAAGTTCTTCATCCATATAGCTTCCTTTGACGCTTTGCTCGCAGTAATGTACTCTGATTCGCATGTTGAATCAACCACGATCTCCTGGTTGGAACTTTTCCATGTAAATGCTCCTCCATTAAGGGTAAACACCCAGCCTGATTGAGAACAAAAGTTGTCTCGGCCGGTCTGAAAATTGGCGTCACTATACCCTGTCACTCTGAAGTTATCACTTCCACAAAGTACAAGGACCCATTCCTTAGTCCTTCGTAGATACTTAAGAATGTTCTTAACTGCTATCCAGTGAGCTTTACCCGGGTTCCCTTGATATCGATTGACCATGCTCAAGGAAATAGACACATCAGGGCGAGTATATGTCATAGCATACATGATCGAGGCAACGGTGGAAACATATGACACTCGACTCATTCCGCTATCTCGACATCGATACTCGGACTCTTTGTCTTACTCAGCTTGGTATTGCTCTGGATCGGTAACTCCCCTTTCTTGGAATTCTCCATGCTAAAACATTTTAACACCTTGTCCAAGTAAGTACTTTGACTAAGTCTAATTAGTCTTTTACTCCTATTTCTCAAGATCCTTATCCCTAGAATATAAGAAGCTTCCCCTAGATCCTTCATAGTGAAACATTTCTCAAGTTAGGACTTAAATTCCTGTAAGGTTCGAACGTTGTTTCCTATGAGCAGTATGTCATCGAAATATAAAACTAGAAAGCTAACTATACTCCCAATAGCTTTGACATACACACAGGATTCATCCTCACTTCTATAGAAACCAAACTCTTTCGTTTTCTCATCGAAGCAAAGATTCCATCTGCGAGATGCTTGCTTCAATACATAAATGGATTTCTGAAGCTTGCACACTCTATTGGGGTATTTAGCATCCACAAAAGCTTCTGGCTGACACATATAAACAACTTCAGCCAACTTCCCATTAAGGAAACTGGTTTTGACATCCATATACTAGATTTCATAATCATGAAATGCAAGGATGGCTAACATAACCCTAATAGAATTGATCTTTGTCATTAGTAAGAAGGTCTCATCATAGCTAACCCATGGGCTTTGAGTAAATCCCTTTGCAACCAGTCACGCCTTGAACATGCACACCTTTCCATCCATGTTTTTTTTCTTCTTTAAGATCCACTTGCACCGAACTATCTTTCGACCTGGTACATTGTCAACCAAGTTCCAAAATTGATTGTCATACATGGACTGGATCTCACTGTCCATTGCTTCTTTCCATTTGGCAACCTCAGGGACCGCCTTGGATTCCTTATAGTTAGCGGGTTTATCCAAATTCGTCAATTTACTATCACTGATAAACATATCACCCTATGATGTTGTATGGAAACCATACAAGACAGGTGGGACGCTAACTCTGGTGGAACGCATAAGAGGCAATGACTGGTCAATTGGTTCAACATGAATTTCTTCCTCGGGTTGAGCGCTAGTGTTAGAGGTTCCTTCATCGCTTGACTCTTGAATCTCTTCAAGATTAATTGTCCTCCCACTGTCCTCTAGGCATATGAGTTCCCTCTTGTGGAAAACCCCTCTCCTTACTACGAACACCATGTTATCACTAGGTCTGTAGAAAAGATATCTAAATGATTTCGGTAGGTAGCTGTAACGTCCCGAAAATCACGACTAAAAATTTTCATTAAGCATTTACTAAAACCATATTCATAAAACCATATCATAAACCATAACATAATTCAGAGTATTAATTTCCAAAACATATTTTCATTATCAGAGTAAAACATCCCAGGCTGACTAATTAATGATGTGTGCCATGCGATCACTCCGAGCTCTTCCCTCCGCTACCGGAAATACCTGAAACCAAAAATGAAAACCGTAAGCACGAAGCTTGGTGAGTTTCCCCCAAACTACCAAATACCATACAATAACATATAAAGCACATACTGGGCCTTGCCCACTACATCGGACCGAAGTCTGGAAACTGCATCGGACCGAAGTCTGGAAACTGACCAGGGCCTTACCTTCTGTATCGGACCGAAGTCCAGAAACTGCATCGGACCGAAGTCCAGAACTGACTGGGACCTTGTTTGCTGCATTGGACTGAAGTCTGGAACTAACTGCATCGGACCAAAGTCCGGAACTGACTGGGACCATGCCCCCTGCATCAGACCAAAGTCCGGAACTAACCGCATCGGACCGAAGTCCGTAACTGACTGAACATAGCATAGCATAACGTATCAACTAGCACGAACACATATACTGCATACTGCATTGGAACAGAGTCCGGGACACATAACACAAAACATGCTTGAATCACAAAGACATCAAGCACTCTAACTACTGCATCGGACCGAGGTCCGAAATTAACTGAACATAGCATAACATAATCATAGCATATAATATGAACACATATACTACATACTTCATCGGACCATAGTATGAAACACATAACTCATACCATGCATGTATCACAAAGACACCAAGCATACTGAACTACTGCATCAGACTTTTGTCCGGAACTACTACTAACTAAACGGGTCGGCATTGTGGACGTAGACCCGTTCCTACTGGTAGCAAACTCACCTACACCACTGAACTTTGCTGATAACCCTCTGGTTGCTAACTGGAATTTTCCGATTGCTGCTTCTTGGGCTCCCTGACCTACCAAGATCACAATATCACTTAGCCCAATATCATAATCACTCTCATGGTAAAATTACCAATTTACCCCTACCCCATAATGGTCCATAACTAGGGCCCAAAACATACTATAAAAGGTCCAACATTAGGTAGGCTTCCTAAGCAAACTATTGGCCCATTAATGGCCCAATTTGCTACATTGGGACCAATCCCATTATCTGGCCTTACCCTACACCCAACATATATACTTGGCCCATAATCACTGACTCCTGATGGCCCACTAAGGCCCAAATACCTATAGTCCAAAACACAGCCCACATCGAGGCCCAAAAGCTCAAGACCCAAATCTGACAACGTACACGGGGCGTACTTCTAGGTACGCTGAGCGTACTGGCTGATGGCTTGTACGCCGTGCGTACCCCCTTGTACGCCCAATGTACAGCCCCATTAAGTCAACTTTCTAAGAAGTGCTTAATACCCCAATTCAAAAGCTACAAACTCAGATCCAAGCCTTATTCCATGCATTAAGCCATAAAGTCACTGACTTGGTGACTTTATATGGCCCAAACCAACTCAAACTCCCAAAACACTCTTCTACTTCCATGAAGGGGACTAGATCCCATGCATGGACTTAATAGGACCATAAAGGTTGGAACTTTACAGCTTATGGGACTCATATGACTCTAAGGGAGGCAACCCTGGTCTTAGAAACGTGCTTAAGTCTCAAAGACCCAATCTTGGGACCAAAAAGTCGATAAACTTGAACAAAAGGAGATCTAAGAGGTTAATCATCAAGCTCAAAACTTTTTACCTTGAAGAGGTCCGAAATGAAGCTCTTATCCCAGATCTACAAGCTCTAGCTTCCAAGGTTCCTCCTTGCCAACCTTCTTCTTTTCTCTTCCATGCTTTAAACCGCAAATATGGGTTCTCCAAGGTCAAGATCTCACCAAATGAGGGTAGGGACGTTCTAGGGTTTCTTCTGAGGTTGGGGTGGCTGATATAGGGCTAAGGTTGAAACCATTATGTCCCTTATATAGTGCTTAATCCAAAATTTAGGGTTTCATAACTTTTAGCATACGCTGGGCGTACCTCCACGTACGCTAGGCATATGCCTTGAACATCTGCGACCAAGTTGCCCCAGTACGCTGGGCGTAACCCAACTTACTATGGGTGTACCCGTGCGTGTTCCAAACATGCAAGCATGACCTTCCATGCAAGCTTTTCTCCATAAGGGCCATTATGTCAATATCTTCAAAGTGTCATAACTCCTTCATTCTAGATCCGTTTCTGATGAACTTTATATCCACGGAAAGGTGGCGAGAAGCCCTACGCTTCTAGCAACACAACTCAGCCCCACAACCTTCTCAAAATAAACTCCCATCCTAAAAATGACCGAAACTCCCCTAGATTTGGTTTCGTAAATCCACGAACGAATACTTTTAGAACATGGCGTTACAACTCTCCCCCACTTAAACTAGACTTCGTCCTCGAAGTCCGCTACGGCCAACCATCCCACAAACAACTTACAGCTTATCACTAGCTATGCATTTCGCCCATCTGATCGAATTCTTGAAAATATCCACTTCAGAATGTTTGATCATTACTATCCTCGAGTGCAACATCCTTACTCAACCAATAATGTTACTGATACTTCCGAGTACTGATACTTGACATACAAGGGGTTCACCCCTTTTTACCCTTCGCTGCCATTGGCCTTCCCGAGGCGTCGTTCCAAGATCATCAAACCTTTCTGTACTTCATCAAGGATAAATCTCCCGCTGAAACTGCAATCCCGGCCACTCCTGATGCCGAACACGTCACTAACTGAAAATCTGTTGGCCCTTATCCGCCTTCCGGATGAACTGGGACCACCCTGGTCCCTACTAATCTATCAACATCTGTATTACCGGCTCCCACCGGTAGCTAGGCCCAACACAAACTCCTAGTCACTCCCAGCGACTTCCGAGGAAACTTAGGCTACCTACTACTTCCCCCTTTACTCTGCCACTCTGGCGCTACAAATCCTGGGATCCTCAATCCCCCAACTTGACCCTAAGGTCCTTACCAGGTCCCACCTGTGCTACTAAAACTCACGGGCCTCACCCACGGGTCTCACCCGACTATACTATTGAGCAAACCTGCTCCTAGGCCTCACCTATACTGCTACTCACATATGGGCCTCACCCACGGGTCTCACCCAACTACATCTTGGAGCGGCCTCTCTTAAGGTCTCACCTCTCTAGGGATATGCAGGCAAGCCACATACTATTCTTATCAACTACCAAATCCTGATCCCAACCTTGATCACTAGGAGATAAGGGCCTCGCCCAAATTCCGCCAACTAGGAGATACGGGCCTCCGCCTACTCTCCACTAACTAAGCTGCTAGGGAATGCTACAGCTTACCAGTAGTCTTACAACACTTTCCATACTCACTGACTGCTAGTGAATGCTACGGATACCCCGTAGTCTTACAACACTTTCCATACTCACAGACTGCTAGTGAATGCTACGGCTACCCCATAGTCTTACGACACTTTCCACCTCTGACTGCTGCTGGAGAAAGCTGTGGCTCTCCCGCCGCTCTACCATGCTCTATATGCTAACTCTGCCACTGACTACTAACACGAAAGCATCCCATACTAACCGTTCTCAAGATCCGCATTCCAACTCTTTCGAGTCCTACATGCGATCCTCCAACCCGAATTCCATACCAGATACTAACCATCTCGATTACATGAACTAACTGTTGGGAAGTTTCTCAAACTCCCAATGTTGAACTTCTCAATTCATCAATTACTATGCTACTTCATTTCCTTCTCAAAGGCTGTGTACTCATTCAGGATCTGCGTGCTATTACCTTTGTACACTCGGAGGGTTCTCCCCCACTTTGACCCTACTTACACCACACTGCTCCATGCTTGAGAAGTATTCCCAATCTTCTCTACTATACCGCAATCAATTTGCTGAAAAACCCAAGCTTGCCACAGCTAGGGATCTAACCAATCCATTACCCAATAACACCTTCCTGAATCTAGCGGAACACTACTGAGTCCCACATAAGCATGCTATATTTACTGCATCCTAGGTAACCTGCTTTCATAGGGCACGACCCCTAACTACCATTTTAATATCCAATGCATGCAAATGGCATATAAATAAATCACAAGCAAGCCGCACAATTCTAAAATACTTATACCAATAACGATGCAGAACCATAACCATATAATCATGAATAAAGAAAACAGAATGAAAGTCGCATACCTACAACGTCCGGTGCTGCTCGCGCCTCCATGGTAGTCATCAGAAAAGCCATGCCTCCTACTGCAGGCGCCTCTGCTCGGCCCTGAAGGCCATCTATAATCCTCAACGTCGCAGGGGTAGGTGCCATCACCCGTCCTGTTGAAGGCAAACTTGGACACTGGGCCTTCTTGTGGCCCCGCTGACTGCAGCGAAAACATATCAAGTCTGATCCCTATGTGGTGGTAGCAGTACAATCCCTGCTAAAATGACCAGTCCGGCCGCACTTGAAGCAGCCCGAATCTCCACCACTACCACTCCTGCATGCCCCCTCGTGCGTCCTGCCGCACCTCACGCATCAGCCGCGGCTCTGCTAATTCCTTGATCTCGAATCTGACCCCTTAGGCCTCTTGCCCGAACCTGTGGCTACCTAAACCTCATCCGGCTTCCTCTTCCGGATCTGCTCCCAAATCGATCTCCCTCTCTCTAGCCCGAGAAATCATATCTTCCAGTGTCCTACAGCCGGACCTGCTCACGAACTCCCTGATATCAGACCTCAACATCTCGTGATATTGGGCCTTCTTCATCTCCTCGTTCACGACATATAGCGGAACAAGGAGGGCCCTCTCTCTCAACTTTGCGGTGATCTCCGCCATAGTCTCAGTAATCTGCGTCAAATCCTGAAATTCCCGTTCCAACTACTGCACCTCAATAATCGGTGAAAACTCAGCCCTGAACCTGGCCGAGAAATCGCTCCATGTCATCGCGTTCAACGCGACATCATCACCAACGACATGACCAATCTCCTCCCAACAATCCCTCGCTCTGTCCTTCAGAATACAGGAGGCGAGTCTGACCTTGTCCCCCTCGGGACACCGACTCGTACGAAAAGCGTTGGTAACATCGGCCAACCACCTGCTGCTGGAAATGGGGTCCCTAGCCCCACGATAATCTAGTGCTCCGCAAGCTATAAACTCTCGGAATGTCATAGTACGCGCTCCCTTCAGAGCCATTATCTCGGTACGAAAGGCTCCCAGCCTCTCATCTAAGATCTCTAGTATACCTTCCTTGACTGTGCCAAAGATCACAGGAGTTTGATCTAGGATACTGCACGTAATCTCTGCAGATACAAACTCTCTCGTACGCTCCTCGAGCTGCTCGGCCCCTGAACCCGAGCCTGATCCCTCTCCGGCGCCTGATCCGCCCGTTGGTCTCTCACGCAATGTCACCATGCTCAAAACATAATACCATGACTATCAGAATACTCATCACTGCTGAGGGATCGAACACACACACACTACAAGTTTCCCGATCTCATCTCGGCCTTTCCCGAATCGAGTACAGATCCTCTCCTTTCAGTAGTACGGGCCCATACTACCTTCCATATCTATCCGTACTTTCCTCAAGAACTGCTTTGACTCCACCAGGTCCCTTTTCTCCATTACTACTACTGCCAGCACTATCTCATCCTAGGCTTACCCTAGGGGAAACCTCTGACTCAACCCAAACTAGTCCTCAGCTGCTGAAGGCCTCCTTGTGATGCCAATTAGCCATCACCTGAATACCATCACATGTGACGAGGCTCAAATAATCCTTCGAGTAAAAGAGTCATCCCTACAACGGTTAGACTTAAACGAGAGCTACGCTAAAAGGGCCAAATCCAGCACTCTGAGATTATTCAACCCTGTTCACATGTGACGTGACATATTCACCTAATGGCTAACTCCCATCACTCAGAATCCCACAAATGCACAAAGCAAGCAGCATTCAAACAAGGGAAAATCTAACCATAACATACTCCAAGAGTGTTGGGAGGAGGGACCATTTCTGCCAAACCTGGATTCTATAATTTGTACTAGCATGCGACATAAGCTCATAAACTCAGGCATAACCCAAACAGGCTATCCTACTACTGTCTACTCAATACTAGCATGCAATTCTCATAAAGCTGAAACACATAAAGCAGGCACATAAGGCATCTTCCTAGATCCTTAGTCTTATACTAGCATGCTGTTCTACTGGAATTGAAACTGAAACTGGAATTGAAATTGAACTGATAATCATAACATAAACTTGTATGGGTAATTTGGGAGTAGTTACTTGAGCTCGGCTGATTGCATGCACCACACCCTTTTCTCTTATAAAAGTTCTTGTCTTTCTGAATTCTTTTTGCTTTTCTAAAACTGTGTTCTTTCTCAAAACTCTTTTTATAAAACTGTCTCTTCATTTTGAAAACCTTTATACCAATCCTTAGTTTGAGTTCATGCACACCCGAGGGTATGTCCAAATCCCTCAAACCAAGGCTCTGATATCAACTTGTAACGTCCCGAAAATCACGACTAAAAATTTTCTTTAAACATTTACTAAAACCATATTCTAAAAACATATCATAAACCATAACATAATTTAGAGTATTAATTTCCAAAACATATTTTCATTATCAGAGTAAAACATCCCAGGCTTACTAATCAATGGTGTGTGCCATGCTTTTACTCCGAGCTCTTCCCTCCACTACCCGAAATACCAAGAACCAAAACTAAAAACCGTAAGCACGAAGCTTAGTGAGTTTCCCCCAAACTACCACATACTATATAATAACATATAAATCACATACTGGGCCTTGCCCACTGCATCAGACCGAAGTCCAAAAACGACATCGTACCGAAGTCCGGAAACTGACCAGGGCCTTACCCTCTGTATCGGACCGAAGTCCGGAAACTGCATCGGACTGAAGTTCGGAACTAACTGGGACCTTGTCCCATGCATCAGACCGAAGTCCAAAAATAACTGCATCAGACCGAAGTCCATAACTGACTGGGACCTTGTCCCCTGCATCGGACCGAAGTCCGGAACTAACTGTATCAGACTGAAGTCTGGAACTGACTGAACATAGCATAACATAACATATCAACTAGCATTAACACATATACTGCATACTACATCGGAACAGAGTTCGGGACACATAACACAAAACATGCTATAATCACAAAGACATCATGCACTCTAACTACTGTATCGGACCGACGTCCAGAATTAACTGAACATAGCATAACATAATCATAGCATATAATATGAACACATATACTGCATCCTGCATCAGACCATAGTATGGAACACATAACTCATACCATGCATGTATCACAAAGACACCAAGCATCCTAAACTACTGCATCAGACTATTGTCCGGAACTACTGCTAACTAAACGGGTCGGTATTATGGCCATAGACCCCTTCCTATTGGAAAGAAACTCACCTGCACTGCTGAACTTTGCTGATAACCCTTTGGTTGCTGACTGGAATTTCCCGATTGCTGCTTCTTTTGCTCCCCAAGCTACCAAGATCACAATATTAGTTAGCCCAATATCATAATCACTCTCATGGTAAAATGACGATATTACCCCTACCCCATAATGGTCCATAATTAGGGCCCAAAACATACTATAAAAGGTCCAACATTAGGTAGGCTTCCCAAGCCAGCTATTGGCACATTAATGGCCCAATTTGCTATATTGGGCCCAATCCATTTATCGGGCCTTACCCTACGCCCAACACATATACTTGGCCCATAATCACTGACTCCTGATGGCCCACTAAGGCCCAAAGACTTATAGTCCAAAACACAGCCCACACCGAGGCCCAAAAGCTCAAGGCCCAAATCTGACAACGTATGCGAGGCATACTTCTAGGTACACTGAGCGTACTGGCTGATGGCTTGTATGCTGTGCGTACCTCCTTGTACGCCTAGCGTACAGCCCCATTAAGTCAACTTTCTAATAAATGCTTAATACCTTGATTCAAAAGCTACAAACTCAGATCCAAGTGTTATTCCATGCATTAAGCAATAAAGTCACTAACTTGGTGACTTTAAATGGCCCAAACCAACTCAAACTCCCAAAACACTCTTCTATTTCCATGAAGGGGACTAGATCTCATGTGTGGACTTAATAGGACCATAAAGGTTGGAACTTTACAGCTTATGGGACTCATATGACTCTAAGGGAGGCAACCCTGGTCTTAGAAACGTGCTTAAGTCTCAAAGACCCAATCTTGGGACAAAAAAGTCCATAAACTTGAACTAAAGGAGATCTAAGAGATTAATCGTCAAGCTCAAAACTTTTTACCTTGAAGAGGTCCGAAATGAAGCACTTATCCTAGATCTACAAGCTCTAGCTTCCAAGATTCCTCCTTGCCAACCTTCTTATTTTCTCTTACAAGATTTAAACCACCAAAATGGGTTCTCCAAGGTCAAGATCTCACCAAATGAGGGTAGGGACGTTCTAGGGTTTCTTCTGAGGTTAGGGAGGCTAATATAGGGCTAAGGTTGAAACCATTATGTCCTTTATATAGTGCTCAATCCAAAATTTAGGGTTTCATAACTTTTAGCGTACGCTGGGCGTACGCCTTTAACATATGCGACCAAGCTACCCTAGTACGTTGGGCATAACCCAGCTTACACTGGGCGTACCCATGCGTGTTCCAAACATGCATGCATGGCCTTCCATGCAAACGTTTCTCCATAAGGCCCAATACGTCAATATCTTCGAAGTGTCATAACTCCTTCTTTCTAGATCCGTTTCTGATGAACTTTATATCCACGGAAAGGTGGCAAGAAGCCCTACGCTTCTAGCAGCACAAATCAATGCCACAATCTTCTCAAAATAAACTCCCATCCCAAAAATGACCAAAATGCCCCTAGCTTTGGTTTCGGAAATCCACGAACGAATACTTTTAGAACAGGGCGTTAAAGTAGCCGGTGAAAATACATCTCTCACTTAGAGGTTCATGCTTCTCGTGAGTCTCCCGTCTTACGAAAGCTTCACAACCCCAAACCTTGATGTGTGCCAATGAGGGAACCTTGCCTGTCCACATTTCATGAGCTGTTTTGGCTACCTTCTTTTTCGTGACTAGATTAAGGATATAAGCGACAGACTCTAAGGCATACCCCTAGAACGATATCGGAAGTGAAGATAGACTCATCATGAAACGAACCATTTCTAACAAGGTTCAATTGCGCCTCTCAGCTACACTATTCTGCTGCGGTGCTCTAGGAGGTGTGAATTGTGAAACAATTCCACATTCCTTAAGATAGTCGTGGTACTCAATACTAAGATACTCACCACCCCTATCAGATCTAAGCATATTTATCTTCTTGCCCAATTGATTCTCTACTTCATGCTTAAACTCTTTGAACTTTTCAAAAGTTTTTGACTTATGCTTGATTAACTAGATATATCCATATTTGCTATAATCATCGATAAAAGTCATATAGAAGAGGTTTGCATCCCTTGTGGTGGATCTGAAAGGCCCACACACATCTGTATGTATGAGATCCAACAATCCCTCACCTCTATCACAAGTACCTGTGAAAGGTGATTTAGTCATCTTTCCAAGAAAACAAGACTCGCACATGTCATCTAACTTAAGGTCAAATGACTCCAGCACTCCATCCTTTTGGAGTTAGGCTCTGCACTTCTTATTGACATGTCCAAGACAACAATGCCACAATCATGCTTTGTCTAAACCATTAGATGAATCAATATGCGATACATTATTTCCTAAGTTATTTACAACCATCACAGTTTCATATACACCATTACAAGGCAAAGCTTCAAAATAAAATAAACCATTATAATAAGAATTAATGGATCCAATTTCATTATTAAATGAAAATCTAAAACCTTGTTTGTACAATCCATGAAAAGAAATAATATTCCATGTCATTTCTGACGAGTAGCAACAATCATTCAAATATAAACCTAATCCACTACTAAGAACTATAGAGTAAACTTCGATCTTGGTAACAGAAGAAAATTTCCTATTTCACATTATCAGGTTCATCTTCCCATGCTCCATATCCATACTTCTTCTTAGTCCCTGCAAATCAGAACAAATGTGAAAACCACATCATATATCAAGGACCCAAGAACTAGCATGTGATGAGTTTTTAGACATAATAGTATAAATACCTGCGAATGTGGGCTTTATCTTCCTATCCTTGATGTCTTACAAGTACTTCGAGCAGCTTCTCTTCCAATGCCCCTTGTCTTGGCAATAGAAGCACCTTGCTTCCTTTGGATCTGAAGAGGGAGGTGCAGAACTAGATTTTGCTTTGGACCCACTAGTGGAACCTTCATTGGACTTTCCTTTCTAGTTCGATTTAGAGGAATCTTTCCTCTTCTTCCGTTTTCCTTGTCCAATGGCCAGGACAAGAGTAGTAGCAGTAGGAGTGGGAACAACACTTTTCCCTTTTAAACCACTTTTAGTGGCTCTCAGCAGACCTTGAAGTTTGCTCAAGGTGACTTTATCCTTGCTCAAATAATAATCCATCTTGAACTGATCATAGCAGGGACGCAAAGAATGTAGGACTATGTCAATAGCCAACTCTTCATCAAAGTTCACATTCAGCTTGAGGAGATGATCTACATATTTCTACATGTGTTGCAGGTGGGTCGTGATGGACTCTCCATGCTTCATCTTGGTCGTGATGAATTGAGTGACTATGTCGTACCTCTCTTGATGCACTCTTTGATGGTACTTTTCCATCAAGTTCTAGAACATCTCGTAGGGCCAACAATATTTGTATAACCGCTGCAGTTCGGGAGTCATAGTGGCAACCATGATGCACGACACTTTGGTCACATCTTTGACATGGGCTTTATGCTCAGTGAGTTCTTCGGGAGTTGACTTTGACTCACCAATATCGTTTAATTCCTTGTCTAGGACGTACTCCTTGTCCTTGAATCGCAAGGCCATTTGGATGTTGCGGATCCAATCATTGAAATTGGACCCATCGAATGTGACATTGGTGCAGATAATCAAGAGTGAGAATAAGTTGGAGGAGTTGTTGTTTGAGGATGGAAACATTGTTTGAAGAAGACTTCTACAAAAGAAGAAGGAAAACTTTTGATTAGATAAGAAATAACCAATATAACACCCAAACTGAAAGATTAAGGCTAGGATCCAACATAATAATTCACAATTCGGAAGAGGGATGCCGTAATCCAATTGTAAATTAGTTGAAGGTAGGTAAATGATAATTTACCAATTTCACCACGAAAAACGAAACTTAAGTAAATTAGGTTTTACTAAATGAAATTTCTAGATCTTTTGAGATTCATTGAACTTTTCAATGGCATGTTTAATCTCGATTATGCCCTTCAAGTTTGTGACTGGGATACAAATGATCACAAACAAGGTGTGAATAACCATGCAAATAAGATTGGTCCTCTTGATGTCTTTTACCACCTAATCAATGTGTCAATTAACCACACACGCTCCATTGATCAATGATAATTTACAAGCTACCCATCGCCACGCTTTGCTAGTCTAAATTAGTGTGCCGATTAACTACACGCACTTCACTAACGACTTGGCAAAGTGCAATGTGCAATTTCATGGATTAACATCAAATTCACATTTTCCCTAAGTAACTAAGATTCGGAATTTATAAAAAAAAATTTAGTAACTTTATATTTATCATTATACTTATTAATGAGAGAATTAATGTCCTATCCTACCCTTTCGGCTAACGACCCTCCACTAGTCAAGAGTGCGATGAGATGAATGGATACTCAATTGCGGTCATTTTGTAGGCCGCTTCCTTAAACACCCTTATAGACCTGCTTCACGAATGAGGTCTACTAACGGTAAGACTGACTCATCTTATACATATATATAATTTAAACTTTTAATATTATAAAAGTATAAGGGTGTATTTTAGACTTTTAAAATACTAGGGTTTTAGAATTTAATATTTCAAAATTACCCTTTTTATTAAATTTTAAATTCCAAAACTTAAAGGATATAATTAGAAACTTTTCAAAATTATTAGATCAAATTTTAAATAATTAAATTAATCATATAATTTTGTCATTATATTAAAGTTTGACCAAATTCATATATTTTGATAAGGAAATTAGATTACCATTCAGTAAAATCAATTTACGGTGATAAAAACGAGTTATGGTAATTATCCTAATCCAAAATAGATCAAATATTTGAAAAATCCGGTAACAGACGAGTCAACTCGTTGAGTGCATCCAACTCGTCGAGTTCCTCATTGAACTCATTGAGTTCATCAAGTAGATTGCGAATTTGCTTTGATTTCTAGTTTGGACAAATCACTATTGCATCAAATATAACATAAAAATATCCTAGGCTCTGATACCACTAATGGGTTTTGAGCATAACAACATCCTATGTGATCATGCAACCCTAACTACTTTGGATCTAAGTTTTTCTCTAGTTATACATACAGATAGATCGTCCAAATCAATAACCCTAATACTAGCATATAATTTTGAGAAAACAATATAAAACTAGGGTTAGAATGTTACCTTGCTTGTTATCTTGTAATAATAAGTATTCCACAGATGATCTTGACTATTGAAAGCTTTAGTGCCCCAAGTGTTACACCTTTAATGGAGTCACAAACACCAAAAGCAAAGGATGAGTGAGAGAGAGATAGAGAGGGCATCAATTCAGCTAGGGTTTCTCTTGGGAAGCAGGTGCCGAATTTGAGAGGTCTGAGGGTCTTTAAATAGTTGTGGCTACTAGGGTTTTTAGGTGGAAACCCTAATACCTGCTTAGGCTCCAAGCAACCCATGAACCCACCATCTAGAAGGCCTTGGACGATTTCTATAGGGCCTTCTATAGATTTCGTCCAACCCTTTCCAAGGGAGTCCATCAACCCAATACTACAACTATCATTGATTTGCAATATCAGTCCCCATACTTTTAGTCAGTTCCTTTAATCCCAAAATTAATACCAGATTAATTTCTGATTAAACACTGATTTAATAATATGATTTCTAATTAATATATTACTCTTATAGTATATTAATAAATCATTAAATAACCTCTTTCCCCAAACGTCATCCTGTCAAGTTGCTATGGTGAAGGCAACCTAAAAGGACCATGCTACTATCAAATCAAGTACATACCAATTATATTTATGGGCTTAGACACCTAGTCCAACAAAATCTGCATCCTGGTAGATAGGATAATGTTATACTTATTGATCTGTAGGATTTGTGCTTTACTGTTGATTGATTATGTGTTTATAAGTTATGTATATGCCGACATGTGTGTGTGTGTGGTCGGTTGAGGCAATCCTACTTTGTGTTGAAGGCCAATAGATCTAGGGTGACTCGGATAGACTAAAGGCCCTACTAGGCGGTCCAGTCAGGCCAAAGGCCTGACGAGCGGTCTGGATAGGCTGTTAGCCCTGTGAGGTGGTCCAGTCATGCCGAAGGCTCGGGAGTGTCCCAGATAGGTTGTAGGCCTTGTGAGGCGGTCCAGTCAGGCTGAAGGCTCATTTATGCATTATGTTGTTTGTTATGTTTAAGTGGTGGTATTTTGGGGAAGACTCACTAAGCTCTGGGATTACAGTTTTTGATTAGGTTTTAGGTACCTCAAATGATCGCGGGAAGGCGAAGGATTGATCATGTACCTCATCGTATTTTGTATTGTAATTTATGAGAAAACTCTGATGTGAAACTTATTTTGAAAACAATATGTAATAAATGATGGTTTTGGGTTTATTTGGAAGTTTAAAAATTTTCAAAATTTTATAGATGTTACACATATCCTACGGAACCAAACAATATTTCCCAAGCACTCAAACATCCCTCATGGCGTCATGCCATGCAGGAAGATTTTTAAGCACTCATGTGAAATCATACATGGTCTCTAGTACCAACATCCTAAGCCCAAATCGTATTGGCTGCAAGTGGGTTTATCGAACTAAATATAAAATCGATGGATCAACTGGTAGATTAAAATTCTGTCTTGTTGCCAAAGGCTTCCACCAACGTCTAAAAATTGGTTTCAAAGATACCTTTAGTCCAGTCCATAAACCCTCAACTCTACGCCTTGTTATTTCCTTTGCCATCTCACAAAATCGGTCTCTTAGACAACTGGACGTCAATAATGCCTTTCTACAAGGCCACCACCACTAAAATGTATACATGACGCAACCTCATGGTTTTGTAAACTCTAACCTTCCAAACCATGTCTGCAAAATAAATAAAGCCATCTATAAGCTGCGCCAAGGCTCTTACACCTAGTATGATGAGTTAAAATCATATCTCATCTTACTTGCATTTAAACCCACCATCTTTGATCCTTCACTCTTCATTCTCAAAATTGAATCATTACTCATTCTTTTCCATGTTTACATGGACGGAATAATTATCACAGGTCCATCTCCCACTCATCCATCAAAATTCGTTTCTCATCTCTCCACCAAACTCTCATTAAAGGATCTTGGAGCTCTCTCATATTTCTTAGCTGTTGAAGTGATCCCTCACTCTCATGGAATTATTCGTTCCCAAACATAAATACATCCTAGACATCTGCACGAGAGTCAAATGATTGATTGTAAACCAGTTTTCACTCCAACAACGAGTTCTATACCTCTCACACTAAAGGGTGGCACACCTCATCCTTCACCAACTAAATAATGTACCCTAGTTGGAGCATTGCAATACTTATCCATAAGAAGACCTGACATATCATTCATAGTAAATCACTTATCATAGTTTATACATGCACCAACTTCCCTTCATTTGTAACGCCCCGTTTATTTAAATAGATTAGTAAATGTAAGTCCTAGACTGACTTGCGAAGAATTTTAGATGTTGAGGGTTAAAACTGTAAATTTTAGATTAGTTTTGTAAGTATTTATGAAGGCAGGGAGTAAATGGTAATTTATGGGACTTCATTTGAAGAGATTATGCAAGATAGGGGACTGTTTGGTAAATATCGTACATAAGTTGTAATGGATTCTAATATTCAGGGTTTAAATTGTAAGTATTGGGTTAGATTTGAAAAGATCCCAAGGGGAGGGACTAGAGTTGTAATTATGGGAAATATGTTATATAGACCGGGTATATATTCATTCTGTCGACTCATTTGTAACCCTAACCATAAGAACTATTGCAGCCGACATTCTTCCCTTGTCACTTTACAGGCGCCACATCAGCCTTGAGGTCATCCTCACCACCGACGACCACCGTGACTGTTGGTTTCGAAGGGACCACCGCCACTCGTTACACTAGTCTTCTGACCAGTTGAGCCACCAAGTGAATGGAGCACTACGTTGTTGTTTTCTTGCCGGTGAATGCGTGGTTAAAGGCCGACGTTGGGGCCGTTGTGCCTCCATCTCCTCCGGTAACGACGCAAGCCTGCTATTCTCCTTCCTTCTCCATTTTAGCCAATGATACCTTTTCACTGGCCAATTTCGCTGCTCCGGGCGACTGCCTCATCGTTATTTTCCTTCGATAGTCGCTTGTCTCCGTGATTGGGTAGCTACGCTGTCTTGTGTGCGTTCGTATCTCATCCCATGTCGGGTGTGAATGGGTTCTACTGAATAGAGGTCGTGAAGAACCACCATGGCAGCCGGCCATGGTGGTTGCCGCCGATATCAGAGCTACTGCCGCCTCTCTGGGGGTTCTGCCGCTGCCAAACGCCACAGGTGGGTGGCTGTGTTGCTATTCCGGGCAAAGGGCGTAGTGTGTGTTTATTGTGGTGTGTGTAGCTGTATTTCCTTCATTAGAATGTTTTTGTCTAGCCAGAAAATCAAGATCATCCACCACCACCACCACCGTGAGGTGGTGGCTGCCGCCAAGCACCGCCGTCGGCCACCATGGTGTGGCTGTGTATGTGTGTTAGTTAGTGTGTGTTAGCGTGTGTGTGTGTGTTTATGTTTGGATTAAACAATGTAATTGTAATTAGCTTTGGTTAATAAAAAAAATAATAATAACCACGACTGTAAGGTGGTGGCCGCCATCGATCACCACTACCCGAGGTGGTAGTGGGTGGTGCCCCGCTAGCAAACCCTAATGGGCTTAGATATTGGTTTTGGGCCTATTGGGCCATGTTTGTGTGGGAAAACCGAATTATGAGTATTGAGTTTTAAACTTATTGGGCCCACTTGTGGGCCATTGGGATTGGATTGTGAATTAAGCCCAAATTATTCCATGCCATTTATCTAGTAGAGTAAAGGATAATATGGATCAAGTCCCTAATCGGCTAATTGAGAAAGTCCTTGTATTTGAGAATTTATCAGGACACACATGAGAGTTATTTAATAAGTGAAATATTAAATAATAATCATTGGCAGAAATTAATCTAAGCAATAATGTACTTAATGGATTAAGTCCTTAGTGGCTTAAGCCCTTAATGGGTTAAGTGAGAAACACTTAATCCTAATCGTCATTTGATGAGAAACCCTAATTTCACTTGGGTATATTATTGGGCCTTAATGATTGGGTTGTTAATGGGCGGCCATCCAAGAATAATCAAATAGACTAGGGTAATTAATTGGGCTTTAGGGTAAGGCCCAAATGTAAGATTAGGCCCAATTTGGAAAATTCGGCATAGTTTGGGCATAGAGGGTTGTATGATATTGGGCCCTTAGAATGGGACATGTTGGACTGGACTAGACAATTGGGCCTTAAGGGAAGCCCATGTAGAGCTTTGGGCCCAATTTGGAAAATTACGCCATATGTTGGGCTTTGATCCCTCGTTGACTTTGGGCCTATGGATTGGACCTTGGGCTTGGGTAAGCCAAGCTTGGGGTAATGTAGTTATTATCCAAAGTATGTAATTATAGTTATGTAGTGGAACCCAATTATTAATTGGGTGTTATTTTGATGTTGACAGATCGGGAACCTGTCATCTAGCAGTTGGGGTCAAGTCTGCGGGACTTCAGCAGTGTGGGATTGAGTCTGTGGGACTTCAGCAGTGTGAGGTGAGTTTCCTTTCAGTAGGAACGGGTCCATGGCCATAATTCCGGTCCGTTTAGTTAGCAGTAGTTCCGGACCTCGGTCCAATTCAGTAGTTAGACTGCTTGATGTCTTTGTGATTCAAGCATGTTTTGTGTTATGTGTTCCGGACCCTGGTCCGATGCAGTATGCAGTATATGTGTTCATGCTAGTTGATATGTTTATGCTATGTTATGGTCAGTCAGTTCCAGACTTCGGTCTGATGTAGGGGACAAGGTCCCAGTTAGTTCCGGACTTCGGTCCGATGCAGTTAGTTCCGGATTTCGGTCCGATGCAGGGGACAAGGTCCCAGTCAGTTCCGGACTTCGGTCCGATGCAGAGGGCAGGGCCCTGGTCAGTTTCCGGACTTTGGTCCGATGCAGTTTCCGGACTTCGGTCCGATGCAGTGGGCAAGGCCCTGTATGTGCTTATTATGTTATTGTATGGTATGTGGTATTTTGGGGGAGCTCACTAAGCTTCGTGTTTACAGTTTTCAGTTTTCGTTTCAGGTACTCAATTTTCAAAAGAGGAGCTCGGGAAGATTGTAGTGCACACACCATCTACTCAGCCTGGGATGTTTATACTCCGATATTTTGATAATTGTTATGGTATTTTGAGATACACAGTTTATGATTTATATTTGATGTTCGATGACTATGGTTTAATTATTAAATTAAAACGAAATTTTTAGACTGTGTTTTTGGGACGCTTCAAGTTGGTATCAAAGCCTTGGTTTGAGGGATTCGGGCACTCTTTCGGGTGTGTCTGAACTCAAACTAAGGAATTGGTAAAGAAATTTTCAAAAGGAAAATCAGTTTTTGTAATAAGGGAGTTTTGAGAAAAGAAAAGAGTTTTAGAAAAAGCGAAAAGATTTTTAGAAAGAAAAGAACTTTGAAAAGAGAAAACGGTGTTGTGCATGCAATCAGCCGAGCTCAAGTAACTACTCCCAAATTACCCATACAAGTTTATGTTATGACTATCAGTTTCAGTTTCATTAGAACAACATGCTAGAATAGGACTAAGGATCTAAGGGGATGCCTTATGTGCCTGCTATATGAGTTTCGGCTTTATGAGAAATTTCATGCTAGTATTAAGTAGACAATAGTAGGATAGCCTGGTTAGGTTACGCCTGATAGTATGAGATTAGCATTGTATGCTAGTGCAGACTAGTCATTATGATAGCCATAGTGTTATATGCTTGATTATGTACTCAATGCCCGAATGCTACTTGCTTTGTGCTTTTAGGGGTTCTAGTTGTCTTTCACTAACTAGTAAACGAATATGTTAAGTTACATATTGCAAGGACTAAATAATTTTAGAAGGTTAGGTCTAGCTCTATTTCGCAGCTCTTGTTTGAGTCCAACCGTTATAAGGTAGGATCTCTCATTCGAAGAATTATCTAGTCTGAGTGATATGTAATAGTATTCGCGAGCTAGTTAGGGGAAGAAAGCGGGGGCTTCTTATGCAGCTGATGGCGGAGAGTGGGTTGGTGATTTCCCTAGGGCGAGCCTAGGATGAGAGTAGTAGAGATCAGTAGCAGTAGAAGTGACTTGATGGAGTCAAGGCAGTTCTTGAGGAAAGTACAGATAGATGTGGAAGGTAGTAGGGGCCCATACTACTGAAAGCAGAGGATCTGTACTCGAATCAAGGAAGGATGAGATAAGACCAGGGAAATTGTAGTGTGTGAGATCCCTCGAGTTTTGACGAGTATTGTGATGGTAGTCATGATGTATTACTGAGTATAGTGACGCTACATGGTAGACCAGATGGTAGCTTTGGTGATGATCATGGATCAGGCTCGGACTCTGGAGTTGGGCAGGTTGATGATCAGATGAGGGAGTTTATTCCATCTGACAATTACGCGCAGTATCATGGACCAGACTCCTGTGATCCTCAGCGTGATCAAGGAGGGCATTATAGAGATTTGTGATGAGAGGTCGAGTGCATTATGCACTGAGATAGCAGTCATGATAGGGACCCGTACGTTGATGTTTCGGGAATTCAGAGTTTGTGGAGCTTCAGATTGTCATGGGGGTTAGGGACCCCATTGTTAGCAGTAGATGGTTGGCAGATGTCGCTAACACTTTTCATGCCAGATGTTGTCCCGAAAGGAGTCAAGCTCTGACTTACTTTCTGCCTCATGAGGGACAGAGCACGGGATCGATAGGAAGAGGTTGGTAGAAGGTTGAGTGATGAAGCGGTTGATGTGATGTCATGGGAAGACTTTTAGACTAGATTCTGGGCAGAGTGCGCCCAGGCAATTGAGGCGCAACAGTTGGCGCAAGAGTTGTTAGATATCCACCAAACGACTGAGACTATGGCAAAGATCACTGTCAAGTCTCAAGAAAGAGCTTATATGGTACCGCAGTATGCAGTAGATGAGGAAAAGAAGAAGGTAAGTTACCAGAACATACTGTGGAATGACAGCAGGGAGATCATGAGTATATCGGGGTGCAAGACCCTGAATGATATGACTTCTTGAGCTTGAGAACGAGATATGGACTTGGAGCACATTGGTAAGAGGGAATTAGATCAGTTGCTTATATAGAGGTGTCTTGGGAGAAGACCCTAGATTTCGGATCAACTTTTGAGGGACCAACAGGGTTAGATTCAGTACAATACATGTGAGAAACTGCACGATGGAGTCTTTCATTTCAAGGGTTTGAGTAAGTGTAGCCCTGAGTTATCCTCGGTTTGTGTCTGAATTATATTTTCAAGAGATGTCATAATCCAATTGCATGCCGAGAAGCATTAGCGAATAGTGATAGAGTAATTACCCAGATTACGGGATTGGGAAAGTACAACGTCATCTTGGTTTATTCCAAGACTGAGGAGCAGCACGAGAAGCACCTGAGGGAAGTGCTAGAGACTTTGAGGAGAGAGAGAATTTTTGCAAGGTTTTTCAATTGTGAGTTCTGGTTATGCGGGGTGCAATTTCTTGGGCACCTTGTCAATCATAAGGATATTCTAGTCGATCCGGCCAAGATAGAGGCCGTGATGCAGTGGGAGATTCTGAGGTCTCCAATTGAGATTCAGAGCTTCCTGGGTTTAGCGAGTTATTACCGGATATTTATTCAGATTTTTTAGAAGTTGTGTGATCTATTGGATTAGCTAGTGTTGAAACCCTAGCAAGGATAAGCACGGGTTCTAGTAGATTGGTCATGGGAGGGTATGAAGGATTGAGAATTTTTATCGTATTATGTGTTGTAAAGCGTTAGCTGGATCAAAGTGGAGGAGAATCGCCCAAGGATTCAGAAGCAGGAGCAGTTTTGAGACTAGGATAAGTTTACATCCTTGTCTGAAGGGAAGATAGCCCATGAGGCTGTATGGTTCGAGGATAGTGTGAGATAGAATATCGAAAAATCTTGCCAATGATGAGATCATGTTATCAGAATGTTTTCTAGCAAGCCTTAGGGAATCAGTTTGGGGATTCCAGTCAAGACATTGGTTTAGTTTTGGATGTTAGGTCGCGTGTATGCGCGACGCCGGATGAGTTCGGGTTAGCAATCAACAAATGAGATAGTGTTAGAGTGTTGTAAGTTTACGGGTGTAGCCGTAGCATTTACTAGCAGGCAGATAATGTTAGAGTGTTGTAAGTCTGCGGGTGTAGCCGTAGCATTCACTAGCAGCCAGATAGTGTTGGAGTGTTGTAAGTCTGCGGGTGTAGCCGTAGCATTCACTAGCAGCTAGATAATGTTAGAGTGTTGTAAGTCTGCGGGTGTAGCCGTAGCATTCACTAGCAACCCTATAGTGATAGAGTGTTGTAAGTCTACTGGTGTAGCCGTAGCATTCACTAGGTTGGTAGATAGTGTGAGTGCGTTGTTAAGATGCGGAAGGAGCAGTAGTACCCACCGGTTTGGGTGTAACAGTAAGGATATGGAAATCCACAGATTGAATTTCGGAATTATCTAGATGGATTAGATCTAGTTGAGCCAGTGATAAGACTGTAGGGTCACCACTGCATTTTTGAGATCGAGGAAGCAATGAATTGCTTAAGGTTGCTTGATATATAAGGCTACAATTGGTCATGTAGCAATCGCATTTAGCCGTGGTTCTGTAATATCAGGATTCAACGTACGGACCTGATCGGTTGGATCATGAGGTTGTTAGAGCCTCAATGACATGATAACTAGTGGCAGCTAGTTCGAGAGAATGATTCGTTCAGAAGTCGTGCGAGTCGACTAAGTAAAGGGGGCCTTGGGCTCCGCAACCGGACCAGAACCCAGTATTTTAGAGAATTGGTGATTGAACTGAGACCAGGGAGGTCTCGTTAGATTTTGGAGAGCAGGCATCTGGTAGCATACTGCTTCAGGCAGTTCAGTGTTCGGGCAGTTTCAGCGTTGGGTAATGTTAGTAATTGTGCCCTAAGTTGCAAGTATAGACAAGATAGCTGGTTTATTGGGAAGTGACAAGTCACTCACAGCGGAAATCGATCAGCATTGGCCAAGTATAAGTGATCTACAGGGATAATTAGGTTTGTGAACCTGTTTTGGTAGTGGGAATTTCGAGCTAGCAGGATGTTAAGGGGTCAGTTGAGAGATAAACAAGCTAGTTTCATCGATAATGATTTAGTATGAGTGGTTGGTCAAGGGATCAGACCATCTCAAGGCAGCATATATCAGACAGAGTAGATGTAGACTGTTGTGAGGAATCCGTTCGCCAGTGAAATTTAAGGCTTTGCAAGATTGGTCATGGCTACCTGGAGAAGGCTAGGATGTGCCTAGGATGGTGACCATCTCACTTTAGTGGTTGGGTGTATAAGGAATGGTAAGAAATGATTTCGAGGATGAAATCTAATTTAAGTGGGGGAGAGTTGTAACGCCCCGTTTATTTAAATAAATTAATAAATGTAAGTCCCAGACTGACTTGCGAAGAATTTTAGATGTTGAGGGTTAAAACTGTAAATTTCATATTAGTTTTGTAAGTATTTATGAAGGCAGGGAGTAAATGGTAATTTATGGGACTTCATTTGAAGAGATTACGGAAGATAGGGGACTGTTTGGTAATTTTCGTACCTAAGTTGTAATGGATTCTAATATTCAGGGTTTAAATTGTAAATATTGGGTTAGATTTGAAAAGATCCCAAAGGGAGGGACTAGAGTTGTCATTATGGGAAAGATGTTATATAGACCGGGTATATATTCATTCCGTCGACTGATTTGTAACCCTAACACTAAGAACTATTGCAGCCGACATTCTTCCCTTCTCCCTTTACCGGCACCGCACCAGCCTTGAGGTCATCCTCACCATCGAAGACCACCGTGACTGTTGGAGTCGGAGGGACCACCGCCAATCGTTACGCTAGTCTTCTGACCAGTTGAGCCACCAAGTGAATGGAGCACTACATTGTTGTTTTTTTGCCGGTGAATGCGTGAGTAACGGCCGACGTTGGGGCCGCTATGCCTCCATCTCCTCTGGTAACGACACAAGCCTGCTATTCTCCTTCCTTCGCCGTTTCAGCCAACGATAACTTTTCACTGGCTGAGGTCGCCGCTCCGGGTGGCTGCCTCATCGTCATTTTCCTTTGACAGTCGCTTGTCTCCAAGATTGGGTAGCTGCGTTGTGTTGTGTGCGTTCGTATCTGTTGAAAGAAAAACTTGGAGACACACTTGAACAAAAGTTAGAACAAGTATATTGCGGAATAGTTAATCTCAAAGGATCTAAAATCTCAACAATAATATAGTTAGATAGTTAGAGAGTTAGTTGCCGAAAGTAAAGAAATATAAATGATAGCAATTGTTATATCAGGAATACACTTAAGTTGATTCGTAACAAGGAATGCAATCACTCCGAGTTAATAAGGAAGATCAAACTTAGTGATTAAGTCTTAAAGACTTGCTCTGGAGAGAGGTTATAATCAGATATGGTTTAGTAACTATTGAGAGTAAGAAGAATAGAAAGATAGAGAAATGAAGAAGATAACTTGGAGAAATGTATTCAAAATAATACGCAAGTTATCAGTGATTGAGAGACTGGCTGTTTAATACAAGAGAATAAGTCTCTATTTATAGAGAATCTGAACTATTCTAGACTACAACTCTATAAGCAGCCATGCAAGGCATACTAGATAATAGAGTGTATTACATAAAAGACAATAAGTAATCTAGATAAGTAGACTGCGGTAGCAAAAGACTGATTGTGGTTGCTAATGAAGAACTGACTCTGGGTGCTGGATTGGCTGCGGGTGCTGAACCGTTGTGGTAGAGAGATGGTTGCGGTAGCTGAGTTCAAGAGGGTCACTTTTATGATTCAACAATTTCCCCCTAAGTAACCTCTTTAACTCCGGTTCAGCTATCAAGTTTGAGGAACTTGATCAAAATCCACCAGAACTTCCTGACATTTTCCAGCCATATGATTCTTCTCGAAATTTCAAACTTGAATTCTGCAGTAGTATTCTTCGATTTTTCAACTGTGGTCCGGCAGATATCAAGTTGTTTCTTGGGTAAGCGGTGCATGGCATTCATCGGAATGAAGTATTTGACGTTGTCAGTCTTCTGTTTGAATATGATTCCAAGTTCAGGGAAGTTTGTTGCGCCTAGTGATATTTCTTCGAAGCCTTCGGTAGGCATGGGCATAGGTTCAAGTGGTGGGAGATCAAACTTCTTGATGATGTTGGGGTAGATATCCGCATCTATCTTGGCAAAGTCATAGACTGTATCCCTCAGAAAAGAGTTGGCTTTTTCAAGCGCTAATTGCATCTTAGGATGCTTTTCTGCTTGTTCTGAACACCCTGGCAATAAGGAAGATTTCTTCCGGATTCATGCATGGGAAGTCTGCCTGGGTGCGGATGTAGTCATGCTCTCTTCTGGTGAAAGTATACTAGATGAAATCAGCCTTCATGAACTTCCGCATCTTGTAGTTCTTGACTGCGGATGGGCTATCGTTAGACCATATATTCTCAATGGAGGAGCCATGCTCAGCATAAAATCGGTTATGTCTTTCAAACTCCATTGGCAGTCGTTTGTGAGCAGGAAGGCTGCAGTCAAATGACTCAAATACAGCAAAATACTTGGCATTTGGAGAAATTGGAATATCCCAGTATCCATCAGCAGGGGGTTCAACATATGTGAGGTGCGGGGTGTAGTCTTCATCCAATTGCCTGCGGTGCGGATTCACCCATGAGTTAATCAAGGACTCATCTATCATAGTGTCGAATCCGCATTCTCTCTAGATAAGTTCAGCTAGCTTGGCCGCCTTCCAATCATGCTTTCTTTGGGCTGTGGCAGGGGAGTCTGTGGAGCTTGCGGATGATATGTTCTCCTCAAGATTTTTGAAGTGAGGAGGAGTCTCAGGCTTTTTGGGAGTGTCTTTTGGAGGTGAAGTGTGGGGAGATTGGGTATGTTGTGACGGTTGCGGTGTGGGAATTTTTTCAGTGGTGAGAGGGGGGCTCTGATGGATGAAAGTATCAGAATGGTGGACTTCTTCTTCTTCTTCACTTCCCCCTCTTGAGGAATGCAACGACGGGGCTTCCTCAAGCCATTGCTTAAGTCCATCCACCTTGGCACAAACTTCTTGAAATTGAGCTTTGATAGCCTCTGCCAATTGGGAATTGTTTGGAGTAGATGAGTTGAAGAGCAGCTTGTGTATTTCTTTGGTAAGCTAGAGGATCTCAGGGCGATGGAAGTTGGAGGTAAGGGATTTATGCAGTCTGTTGATGGTTGCATGAAGAACAGAGATAGTGGACTCATAAGCAGTATGAGTCTCATCTATAACTTTTTGAGACTGAGCAGCTTGATCCGCGATGGCTGCTTGAAGATCATTTTTTATTGCGGTCACCTCAGCAATGAGGCGTTCCGCTGCAGCCATGAAGTCCTTATGGTCAGCCTTACGGTTGTTGTCAAGGGACCGGATCCCCATCTCTACTTTGAAAGAGATGCGTTCAGCAGCCATACACTCCCTTGTCTCTAGTCGTTCAATTTTCTCAATCAATGACTGCGGTCCTGGAGTGTCTTCAGGATGAGGTTGAGTGGGTTTAACCGCAACCAAGATTTTATCTACTTTGGCTTGAAGGCTCATGAACTCCTTCTAGGTGACAACATTCTTCTTCTACTTCTTCTTCTTCTTCTTCTTCTTCTTCTTCTTCTTCTTCTTCTTCTTCTTCTTCTTCTCTTTAGGCTTGGAAGTTGAATGCTGAGAACCACTAGACTCCTCTTCTTCTTCAAACATCATCAGGTCATCGTCCGAATGGTTCGGTTTGTTGACCTCTTGGATGTCTTCATCATCAAGACCGAAAGTAGGAGCTAAGCTAAGTTCGATTGCAGGCCCTTCGTCTTGTGATGGGTTGACGGTAGGAGTGGGAGATGGAATAGGAGTTGGAGTAGGAGGAACTTTGGAGGTACCTGCGGCTACGCCTGAAGCTTGAGCTTTCAACATAGTTTCTGCCATCTGATCCATCCAGTTTTGAACCTTTTGAATTATGGCTACGGTATGGGCATTACTGATGGCATTTGCCCAATACCTAGCCATGGACTGGATCTCCTGTTCTTTTTGTTGCTGCTGCTTGATCTGTTGCTCCTTGCGGGCTTGGAAGGCCCTCTTGAATGCAGCATACTTCTTTTTCTATGACTCGGTTACTGGATTGTACTGTAACCAGGAGTCATTTGATTTATCGCCATCAAATCCTTCAAATCGCACCGAAGTGTCCTTCGGGTCCACGGATCCTTGCACATTTGTGCTCATCGTGCCGAAACCACCTGTGGAAGATGAAAGTAGAGTAGGATTTCCTGGGCTTCCTGGGTCTCCATGACCCGTGGTCAAGTCTGGCCTCGGCCCAGTTCTGGCATGGGCGAAAGAAGTGCCCTGCGGGTGGGAAGGTGTTTGTAGTGTTTGGGTAACAGAAAGAAGGATGGAGCGCAACTCCTCTGGGGAAAATACATGCAGTCGGGAAGACTCGAAAAAGATAGAGGTATCGAATGGGTGTGCGGCCACCCCAAGGACTACCGGAGCCTTTTGAGAGGCTTCAGCATCTGTTCAGTCACGCATATGGCTAGAGGTTTCGGTTGTTTTCCTTTTCTTGAGAATAGCGATAGGTTGCCTATCCTCATCTGAATCAGTGCTAGATACGGTTGGGGGAGGTTTTGTCCTGCGTTTCTTGGAGGCTGCGGTTCGTTTTGGAGCATCCTTCTTAGGTGTGCTTTGTTTCTTCTTGGATGCCAACGACTTTCTTCTTTGAGAAAGGTTAGATAGCGTAGTGGCAGAGGAGACTGCCGTACCCTCAGGGATAAGGGCTGCGGAAGGAAGAGGCGGGGTAGAAGGGTATGGGGCAATACCCTCCATAGCCTCAATGTGCTTTGAGACATCAGCAGTCTCAAGACCAAGAAATGTAAGAATATGGGTAGGAAGCCTGCGGATCGGTCCAAATAAAGTTTGGTCACAAGAAGGGTTGTACCTTTTTAGATCCTTAGTGACAAAGAAGTTGATTTCACTGCCCATGTCAATCCTAGCATCCGCATGCAGTCTGAGATGCATAGTGACCAGAACCGAGCAAAAGTGAGCTCTTTTGGGTTCTCCCTTGGGTGCTCTTTGGGGATATATTGAAGGAAATCGTCCCAAAGAATCTACCCATAGTTGACATTGTGGCCTGTGAAGATGCTCCACACCAGTTCTAGCAGCTTTAATCCCATGTTGTCGATGCCTCTGGTTATGTCGGATAGACAGCGGATGACGAAATGGCACACAAACTACCAAACCGCAACTAGTTGGTTATTTTTAAACTCACCAATCCCTCGGATTGGTTTTTGATACCCCATCTGGTAGAGTTCGGTTGTGACGTCAGACATTGACGGTGAGAAAATCTTGATGGAGGGGTAAATCAGAAGGTTAATGGCGGATAAGAACTTCTCTTTGGTCAAGATGACCAAAGAATCATTGATGAGGTTGAGATGCACTTCTTGGGGGTTCTCCAATGGAAGATATGCAGAAAAAGCACATTTGAAGAGTGTTGAAACTGGAACGACGTCTGTAAAGGCATCGAATGGACCAAACAGAATATGGTTTTTGAGATACTTGACCATAAGCTTGGTTGGGGCATTGTATGAGGGGTGATCTTCAAAAACTAATCTGAAATTGCTTGAAGCTATTGTTGGAGAGTCAAAACCAGTTGGATTCGCAGAACCTGAAGCCTTGAATTGCTTCTTAGATGCACCTGATTTTAGCATTGTAAGAGAAGAAAGACAGAGTTCTTGAGAGTTATTGGTGTTTTGAAGGTTGGGAGAGAACAGTCGATAATCGGAGAGCATAAAGGATTATTGGGGAAGAAAATCGGTTTATAAAAGAGGGGTGAAAAGGTTTTAACCCTAGGTAAAAAAGTAGAAGAGGGTAAACTGACGATTGGGTTTTTGGGGGGAAACTATGATTTTTGGATTAAATCTCAGCCACACAAAATCAAAAAGGGTTTAAAAGGATTTTGGGAGATTTCCAAAAGGGGGTTTGCATTTAATGTAAGATCAGACGCATGTCAATACGTCAGGTAATCGTGGGGGTGATGAGAGAGAAAGTTGTAATGGATGGGACGTGGTAGGGAGAGGAAAGGACAAATTAAGGATGAGTTGATTGGAAAATCGTTCTGTTTGTCATCATCCCTAAAATAGGTCTGACATGGGGTTTATACAGAAAGAGAATGTGACAGTTTCTAAAGGAAATGTTTTATTTTATTTAATGAAGGATCATTAAATAGCACACAAAGATTCGAGAGTTGATGAAACAGTTGGGAAATTATCATGATGGTCGGGGATGGAAACGTCATTGCAGTTGAGAATCTTCATAGCGGATGAAAAAGCATTGTGGTTGAGAGTCGTCATCGCGGATGAACAAAGGAAAGACAGTAGTGAGGAACTGAGAGGAAAACACTTGTACAAAAAAATTAGTAATAACAAACCATTAGGACCCATGAAAGATACATATGACATATGGTTGCGGTACCTAGACTGCGGTACCAAAACCATCTATCATATGTAATTCTCAGTTAGAAACGCAACGGAGACCAAGAATGGTCTGCGGTAGCTAACAATTCAAAAAGAATTGCGGGTCTGGATTCATCATCCCTAGCATTTGTAGGAAACTGTTGAGTTCTGTGGAGTCGAGCGCTTTTGTGAACACATCAGCAATCTCTTCATGAGAAGGGACAAAGATGAGTTCAATGTTACCTTTCAAGATGTTGTCTTTGATGAAATGATACTGTAGTTGAATATGTTTGGTTTTTGAGTGCTGAATCGGATTGTGAGATATAGCAATAGCACTTTCAGAGTCACAATATATCGGTATCCGCAGCATTCTATACCTGTAGTCCATTAGTTGAGTCTTCATCCAAAGGACTTGAGAGCAAAAGTTGGCTGCGGCCACATACTCGGCTTCTGCAGTTGATAGAGAGACACAAATTTGTTTCCTTGAAGACCAGCTGACGAGACATTCTCCCAGTAATTGACATCCACCTGAAGTGCTTTTTCTATCGAGCTTGCATCTGACATGATCTGCATCTGTGAAGGCTTGTAGGCTGAAGTCATTGCTTGCGGGGTACCATAGACCAAGAGATTTGCTTCCTTTCAGGAACCGTAGAATTTGTTTGGCTGCGGTCACGTGAGATACTTTCGGGTCAGCCTGATACCTTGCACAAACACCAGTTGCAAAGGCAATGTCCGGTCTACTTGTGGTGAGGTACATCAACGAGCCTATGATGCCTTTATAAGTCTTGTGATCCACAGATTCGCCTGAGGGATCAGCAGAGATCTTATAACTGAAGGCCATGGGGACCTTAGCAGATGAACAATTGTCCATTGAATATTTCTTTAATAGTTCAGTGTTGTATTTCTCTTGATGAATGAATATGTCTTGTGGTACTTGTTTCACTTGAAGACCTAGAAAGAAGTTAATCTCTCTATTCATGCTCATTTTGAACTTGTTGGTCATGAGCCTAGCAAATTCATCTACCATGCCTTGACCAGTCGAACCGAAGATGATGTCATCCACATATATTTGTAGCATCATAAGATGATCACCATTTTGTTTTCTGAATAGTGTGGGATCAATCACTCCTCTCTTGTACCCAGATGAGACGAGGAATTCAGAGAGTGTATCATACCAAGCTCTTAGGGCTTGCTTCAGACCGTAGACTGCTTTTTCAAGCTTGTAGCAGTGGTCTGGGAATTCAACATTTTCAAATCCTAGAGGTTGCTGAAGATAAACTTCTTCTTTTAGTTCCCCATTGAGAAAGGCACTTTTAACGTCCATCTGGTGTACCTTGATGTTTTTGTGGGCTGCATATGCTAGAAAGATCCGGATAGCTTCCATGCGTGCTACCGGAGCATACGTTTGATCGTAGTCAACGCCTTCCAATTGACTATAGCCCTTGGCAACAAGCCTTGCCTTGTTTCTGATTACCGCACCAGATTCATCCAACTTGTTTTTGAACACCCATCTAGTGCCAACAATGGAGTGACCATGTGGCTTCGGAACGAGCTGCCATACTTTGTTTCTTTGAAATTCTTCAAGCTTTTCTTGCGTTTCGGCTATCCAGTCCGGTTCAGGCAGTGCTTCTTTGATCGCTCTGGGCTCTACCGAGGACATACATGCTGCATAGTGACAGTGATCAGATAAGTCCTTGGAAGACCGAGTCTGGATACCTGCGGATGGGTTGCCGATGATTTGACCTGGTGGGTGTTCTTTCGTCCATACATGAAGACGTGGCAGCAGATGATCAACAGCTACGGTAGAAAGGATATCTTGGATATTAGAGGAATCTGCGGTTGGAGATGGCAGTTCCCCCTGGATTTGAGAACATCTAGATGAATCATCTTGATCTATTGGAATAGAATTTTCTTGAGTAGCCGAGAGAGGTTCCCCTGGATTGCAGACGGGAGTTCCACTAGAACCTGAGAGGGTTCCCACTGGACTGCAGATGGGAGAGTGACAATCCTTGAATCGGTTCTAGTGTCAATATTCTCTATGAGTTCATCATCTGAATCCGAAGATGCGTTTGATGGTAATGCTTCTCTGCGGGCAGGAATTTGAACAACATCAAGTACTGGAACCTCAACGGTTGCGACTAGATCCGGAGTAGATCTTTCCCCCTCAACCAAAGAGGTGGAAGTGTTTAGAGATACTACTTCAGATTGAGAAGGTCCAGAAACATCATAATGTTGTTATTGAGCTGCGGGTGACACAAGAACTTCGGATAGTTTCGCCGTTTCAACAGGATTAAAAAGATCTTCATAATTGACATCAACTAGATTTAAGGGTCTTGAAGAGGCAGGAATGTCACATTCCATGATTGCGGTGGTTTCTGAGGACGGAGCGGCGTCGCAGATGTGAGAATCCTCAAATTTTACATCAAAGCTTTCAATGATCAGCCTTGTACGTCTGATTAGCACTCGATAAGCAACCTTGTTAGTGGAATAACCAAGGAAGATGCCTTCGTCAGACTTTGGTGAAAACTTGTTGAGTTGATCTCTATTGTTGATCACGAAGCATCTACATCCAAAAATATGAAAGAAGCGAACATTTGGTTTGCAGTTGTTAAGACCCTCATATGGTGTTTTATTGAGGCGTTTGCACACGATACTTCGGTTTTGAACAAAGCATGCGGTTGCTACTACTTCAGCCTAGAAGTAGAGAGGAAGTTGGGCGAAGTTAAGCATGGATCTAGCTGCTTCTACTAGTGTGCGGTTCCTTCTTTCTACTACACCATTTTGTTGCGGTGTATAGGGTGCTGAGAATTTGTGAGAGATACCTTTGGAAACCAAGAAACTGTTGAGAAGATGATTAGTGAACTCAGTTCCATTATCACTACGGATGCGTCTAACTGGAAGCTTGATTTGAAGTTCGATTTCTTTGATGAAGTTGATGAAGATCTGCGGTGTCTCTGATTTGAGTCTAAGAAAGAAGACCCATGTGAAGCGTGTATAGTCATCAACAATAACCAGTATATACTTTTTGTGGTGGAGACTGGCTATGGTTGAGGGCCCGTAGAGATCAATGTGTAACAGCTCCAGTGTTTCAGAAATAGAAGAGTCCATTATTAGAGGGTGACTTGCTTTTGATTGTTTTCCGCATTCACAAGCTAGACAGAGAGTATCGTTGCTGAATTTGAAAATAGGGAGACCGTGGACTAGTTCTCCAGTGACCAAGTTGTTGATGTATCGAAAGTTGAGATGAGCTAGCTTGCGATGCCAGAGCCAGCTGACTTCGGATACAGCTTTGGACAAGAAACACAACTGCAGTCTGCCAATGATTAGAGAGACATCCAAAGGATACATGGTACCTTCGGATCGAGATTTGATCAGACATGAGCTCCTATCACTTGTCATTACGTAACAAAACTGCTCATCAAATTCAACTCGATGTCGTGCTTTACATAGTTGGCCAACACTGATGAGATTGTGTTTAAGGCTTTCTACATAAGCAACCTTCTGAATGGAAAAGTTCCCCGTAGTGAGAACATCGTAACCTCGAATGACACCGTTTGCATTGTTGCCAAACGTGACATTTACACCATTGCATATAGGCCTGAAATCTCGAAGGTACCCTAACCTTCCGGTCATGTGCAAGGAGCAGGCACTGTCAATTAACCATTCTTCTTCTTGTTCTTCCTTGCACAAAGCCTGAGAATTACACGGTTAGTTTAGGCATCCAAACAAGTTTGGAGCCAAGGACAGTTGATCTATTTCTGAATGATGCAAATTCCGAGGTTGCATGGACAGGTCTCTTATCATCTTTTAGACCTAGTCCTGGGTGTTTGTTCAGATTTGGATTGTTGTGAGTTTTTGAAAAAATACGAGGTTTTTGACTTTGATTCGATTTGACATGAGATAAAACCTTTTGACAACTGCACTGACATTCACAAAAAGAGATTTTGTCATTGAAATTGACACTTTGCTTGGTCAGCGGTTTATAGAATGAATTGGACTTAGTACCGGTCCGAGGTGGGTAACTTCTAATGTGCGTGTTGTTGGGTTTCTGAAAAGTGTGTTTTGAACGAGGTTTAGCACGTGTAAATCTATGAGTCCCTTTAGGTGGATTTGGTAAGATACCCTTCCATTTGTTGAAAGTTTGTCGTGATTTTAAAAGTGTTGGAGTGGGTAAAATTCCTTTCCAATTGGGGTCATTTGAGGAATAGACCTGGAAAACGTAGTTTCTAAAAGATTTGACAACTTTTTGGGTTGTGTCAGAAGTAGTAGGAATGACTTTTGAAACAGGACTTTCCTTTTTGCTTGTTTTCATGAAAGAAGAGATTTTTGAAATGTAGTTTGTGAAAACAAATTTTTCTGGACTCTTAGATTTTGGAATTCTGACATGTTTCTTATTTTTCGAAAAACTTTGTCTGTTTGTGCCTCGAGATCTAATTTCTTCTTTGAAAGCCTTTTTTGCCAAAGATTTTGGTGAACCGCGGTCATAGTTATTCAACTGCGGTTTCCTGGAATTTTTGGAATGATTTTGAAAATGTGGGCTTGAATCATCAAAACTTGAGGATTTTGGGATTTGAGAGCATTGACCTACTGCAAAATTTTTTATGGGTAACTCATGAAATATTGGCTGAAGAATTGCAGTTCCTTGAATTGATGACTGCAGTAGAGATGACTTGACTACCATAGAGTAGGTATTAGATGGAACTCCGGTGGGACACTTGTGGGACATTTGACTACAGTGAGAGACATTATGGTCTGAGGACAGAGATGGAAAGTATTTTAAGACTTCGGGGCCCTCAACAACAATCTCTTCATCAATTACGGATGAAGTTTGAGAATTTGGATAAATGGTGCCACAGATAGGAATTTGATCACATTTGTGACCCGAAACCTCAGGCAGTATTTCCTGAATGACACAATTATTGCTTAAATTGTGCAGTCTACCGAAGTGAGTTTTGATATCTTTGGGAAACGTCTTGTCATTGACAGGGAAATGAAATTCTTTATCAGGAGGGACATACAATATGTCTTTGTTGAACCGGGGTGAGGAGTCCATTGCGGTAGGATATCCATTTGACCAACCCCATTTATATGTATTTTCCACGGTTCCATTGTCTATCAAATTTTCAATAGCCTCACTTTCATTAAACAATTTTTCAATTAAGAGATTTAAGGGTACAATTTCTCTCTGAGCTAAATCTTTCTGGTTCAAAGCTATCTCTAATTTGGTTTCGCTTAACATTCTAGCATCTTTTTCTAACTCTAGATCCTTCTCTAACATAGCCATCTTAAGTCTTTTGTTGTCCAGTCGTCCTCTCACATGGAACATCTCTTGGGACGCAATGTTCTTCTCATCTAAGGCTTTGTTATAGTCTGTAAGGACGGTAGCACAAGTGTCATTAAGATCATCTATGTAGGGTTGACAGTCATGCATACTATAATTTAAAGTTTGGATCATGAGTTTTACATGTTCGACGATGCTTAGAGTCCCATCCTTTGCCATGTAGCAGTAGTTCTTGTTCAGCATTATAGATCCATCATCATCCGCAGTGGCCAACATGCATATTTTCCCTTTTCCTTTAACACTATTGATGGTCTCTTCTTCGTCTCCGGATGACCAAACTTGATGGTCTCTTTCGACATGGGCCACATATGCCCTTGCCTTTTCCTTTTCTTCCAGCTCTTGAGCCGTTCTAAGGTAGAATGCTCTGTCTTTTACTACATTGGCCTTACAATCTCTTGCGAAGTGATTTTCTTTGTTGCATTTGTGACAAATTACAACATCGCTCTTGTCTTCTGATTGAGTACCGGAGTCAGTGGTCTAAGGAGACTGCGGTACCTCCTTTGGTTGATTGTTCTGAGATTGCGGTGGTGGATGAGAACTTTTGGGATATCAAGAATGGTTGTTCTGAGAACTGAAGTTACGGTTGAATGGAGGTTCGTTGAACTGTTGATTATTGCGGAAGGAAGGAGGTGGTATATGGTTGAACTGTTGGCTAACCAGAGCAATAGCCTTCTGAAATTCTTCTTCATCATCATACTCAGAATATGCTTCGTATGACTGCGGTGGAGTGTCATACGATGAAGAGTAGGGTGACTGCGGTGGAGCTTGTGCTATGAGAGCAAGTGGTCCTCCGAAGTCAGCACGATTTTTGAGTACGGTAGATTCTTGTGCTTGAAGCTCTCCATAGAGTTTGTAGAGTGACAAAGAGTGAATCTTCTTGTCGCCTTGGACTATCATCTTAGCCATAGTCCAATGTCTTCCTAAACTATTAAGGAACTGGAGATTGGTTTCATGGTTATTACGGATGGTAACCGCATTGGATAACTTGGTGACTATCAGGTTGAACCTTTTGAAGGAGTCTTCCAAACTCTCACAAGTATGAGCTTTGAAGTTGTTGAAATCGTTGAGTACGGTAGTGAGCTTCTTGTCTTGTGCTTGTTCTGAGCCTTCGTACAAGTTCTTGAGAACATCCCAAATCTCCTTTCCTGATTTGCAGTTTATGATAATATCAAAGTTATCAGGAGCAACTCCGCAGGAAATTTCATAGAAAGCAACAACATCATTTTCCATTTTATCGAGATCATCCTTGGTGGGACGGCTCATGGTTGGTTGACCTCCTCCTAGCCTGGTTACAATGCCGTCAGTTTGGACTGGTGTAAGGACTGGAACATGTGGTCCTTCTTCTTCGGATCGCCATACATCTCTTCCCAGTCTTCTTAAGTACCTCTCCATTCTTTATGACCAGTGATGATATTCATTTGCTACCAGTATTGGAGCTCGGTTAGAACCACCGACACAGTTGGAGACATTCCGAGATAACGATTGTGCCATTTGAGATTGTTTTTGTTTTTTAAGAAATGAGCTTTAGTGATATAAAAGGCTTTTTGAAAAACCAGAGTTCCGATATCCAAAAAGCAACCACTTTGGCTCTGATACCAATTGTTGAGAGAAAGACTTGGAGACACACTTGAACAAAAGTTAGAACAAGTATATTGCAGAATAGTTAATCTCAAAGGATCTAAAAGCTCAACAATAATATAGTTAGATAGTTAGAGAGTTAGTTGCGAAAAGTAAAGAAATATAAATGACAACAATTGTTATATCAAGAATACACTTAAGCTTATTCGTAACAAGGAATGCAATCACTCCAAGTTAGTAAGGAAGATCAAACTTAGTGATTAAGTCTTAAAGAGTTGCTCCGGAGAGAGGTTATAATCAGATATGCTTTAGTAACTATTGAGAGTAAGAAGAATAGAAAGATAGAGAAATGAAGAAGATAACTTGGAGAAATGTATTCAGAATAATACGCAAGTTATCAGTGATTGAGAGACTGACTGTTTAATACAAGAGAATAAGTCTCTATTTATAGTGATTCTGAACTATTCTAGAATACAAGTCTATAAGCAGCCATGCAAGGCATACTGGATAATAGACTGTATTACATAAAAGACAATAAGTAATCTAGATAAGTAGACTGCGGTAGCAAAAGACTGATTGTGGTTGCTAATGAAGAACTGACTCCGGGTGCTGGATTGGCTGTGGGTGCTGAACCGAGAGATGGTTGCGGTAGCTGAGTTCAAGAGGGTCACTTTTATTATTCAACAGTATCTCATCCCATGTTGGGTATGAATGGGTTCTACCGAATGGAGGTCATGAAGAACCACCATGGCAGCCGGCCATGGTGGTTGTCGCTGATATCAGAGCTACTGTCGCCTCTCTGGGGGTTTTGCCGCCACCAAACGCCATAGGTGGGTGGCTGTGTTGCTATTCCGGGCAAAGGGCGTAGTGTGTGTTTATTGTGGTGTGTGTAGCTGTATTTACTTCATTAGAATGTTTTTGTCTAGCAGGAAAATCAAGATCAACCACCGCCACCACCATGAGGTGATGGCTGTCGCCAAGCACTGCCGCCGGCCACCATGGTGTGGCAGTGTATGTGTGTTAGTTAGTGTGTGTTAGCGTGTGTGTGTGTTTATGTTTGGATTAATCATTGTAATTGTAATTAGCTTTGGTTAATAAAAAAATAATAATAACCACCACCGTAAGGTGGTGGCCGCCGCCGTAAGCCGCCATCGACCACCACTACCCGAGGTGGTAGTGGGTGGTGCCCCGCTAGCAAACCCTAATGGGCTTAGATATTGGTTCTGGGCCTATTGTTCCATGTTTGGGTGGAAAACCCTAATTATGAGTATTGAGCGTTAAACTTACTGGGCCCACTTGTGCGCCATTGGGATTGGATTCTGAATTAAGCCCAGATTATTTCATGCCATATATCTAGTAGAGTAAAGGATAATATGGATCAAGTCCCTAATCGGCTAATTGAGAAAATCCTAATATTTGAGAATTTATCAGGACACACACGAGAATTATTTAATAAGTGAAATATTAAATAATAATCATTGGCAGAAATTAATCTAAGCAATAATGTATTTAATGGGTTAAGTTCTTAGTGGATTAAGTCCTTAGTGGGTTAAGCCGTTAATGGGTTAAGTGAGAAACACTTAATCCTAATCGTCATTTTATGAGAAACCCTAATTTCACTTGGGTATAATATTGGGCCTTAATGATTGGGTTGTTAATGGGCGTCCATCCAAGAATAATCAAATGGACTAGGATAATTACTTGGGCTTTAGGGTAAGGCTCAAATGGAAGATTAGTCCAACTTGGGCCATAGTTTGGGCCTAGAGGGTTGTATGATATTGGGCCCTTAGAATGGAACATGTTGGACTGGACTAGACAATTGGGCCTCAAGGGAAGCCCATGTAGAGGTTTGGGCCCAATTTGGAAAATTGGGCCATATGTTGGGCTTTGATCCCTAGTTGACTTTGGGCCTATGGATTGGACCTTGGCCTTGGGTAAGCCAAGTTTGGGGTAATGTAGTAATTATCCAAAGTATGTAATTATAGTTATGTAGTGGAACCAAATTATTAATTGGGTGTTATCTTGATGTTGACAAATCGGGAATCTGTCATCTAGCAGCTGGGGTCAAGTCTGCGGGACTTTAGCAGTGTGGGATTGAGTCTGCGGGACTTCAGCAGTGTGAGGTGAGTTTCCTTCCAGTAGGAACGAGTCTACGGCCACAATGACGGCCTGTTTAGTTAGCAGTAGTTCCGGACCTCGGTCCAATGTAGTAGTTAGACTGCTTGATGTCTTTGTGATTCAAGCATGTTTTGTGTTATGTGTTCCGGACCCTGGTCCGATGCAGTATGTAGTATATGTGTTCATGCTAGTTGATATGTTTACGCTATGTTATGTTCAGTCAATTCCGGACTTTGGTCCGATGCAGGGGACAAGGTCCCAGTTAGTTTCGGACTTCGGTCCGATGCAGAGAGCAAGGGCCTGGTTAGTTTCCGGCTTTCGGTCCGATGCAGTTTTCTAGATTTTGGTCTGATGCAGTGGGCAAGGCCCAGTATGTGCTTTATATGTTATTGTATGGTATGTGGTAGTTTGGGGGAGCTCACTAAGCTTCGTGCTTACAGTTTTCAGTTTTGGTTTCAGGTACTCAGTTTTCAAAAGAGGAGCTCGAGAAGATTGCTGTGCACACAGCATCTGTTCAGCCTGGGATGTTTATACTCTGATATTTTTATAATTGAATGGTATTTTGAGATACACAGTTTATGATTTATATATGATGTTCGATGACTATGGTTTTATTATTAAATTAAAATGAAATTTTTAGACTGTGTTTTTGGGACGTTTCATGATTGGACAACCCTCAAACACTTATTAAGGTACTTACATGACACTTTATATCACAGAATAATATTGTTTCACAACTGCTTATTAACACTTCGTGCATTCGCTAATGCAGATTGGGCTGGAGATAAAGAAAATTATAGAAGCACTATTGGTGTAACGATCGTCTTCAGAGGTATAAATTTATTTAAAATCTCAAGTCTTATTTTGGGCTATAATATAATTGTATATTATGGATTCGGCCTCTTTGATTTTTGGGGCAAGGCATAGGCTGCCCATAAGCCGTACGCGGGGCGTCAGCCGTTGTACGTGGGGCGTAACGCCTAAATGAAATGCGGGAATGAGAAGCGTACACGCGGCGTACCATAAGGTACGCCTAGCGTACGTGGTCAGAGGAAACCCTAATTTTAGGGGTTTAAGGGCTATATAAACCCCATTATAGCATCCTTCCCTGTTTTCCCATCAGCCTACTCACCCTCAAGAAAACCCTAATTCGTTCTTATCCTCTCTTGTGTGTGTGAAGAAGCTTTTGTAAGTGTTTTAGTGAAAGGAAGTAGTGAAGAAGGAAGAGAAGAATTTGGAGAAGAAGCTTGAGCTTAGGGATCTAGACTTAGCACCCTCTTGGTCATCAAAGGAAGGTATAAAGTTCTGAACTTTCTGCCTTTTTCTTTCTAGATCTAGGTTATGGAAGTTTGGACCTTTTTAGGTCCAAAGGTTGAGTCTTGATCTTGTAAGTCGGTTTTGGAGCTTGGGTTGCCATCCTTAAGGCTCAAAAACATCTTCCTAGCAATAAAGTTTCAATCTTTGTGGCTTACATGAAACCATGCATGAGATCTAGTTAGCTCCATGGAAATAGAATGTTATTTATAGAAGTTTGAGCCTGTATGAGACTTGTAAGCCATCAAGTAAGCAACTTTATGGCTTAAGACATGAAAGAAGCTTAGGATCTGGATTTGTAGCTTCTGGATCGGATTATTAAGCACTTAATGAGATTTTGGCTTAACAGAAAAGGGTGTGGTGCATGCGATCAGTCGATGTCACACCCCAAAACCAGGAACGGCGGAAACGTTCTGGGGCGGAGGACGTCATGTATAATATCAACAACAATGAAAAGTAGTAATCAACCAACAACATCATCCATTGCATTAATAGAATAATTATTATACAATTGTATTCTGTCAAATTTTGATAAACACTAAAGCATAAATCAAAATGAAAGATAAGTCTTGAATAAGCTCCATCTTCCTTTCTCCTTGCATCGGTACCTGTCTATGATGACCTGAGGATACAAGTAATTTTGAAAGCGAGTATCAGCTTTAAAGCTGGTGAGATCATAAGTATTAATGTGTCTTAACTTGTAAAACTTATAATTTTTAAGACTTGACATTGTTTTGAAAGAAAGCTCATATAAGTATGAAAATGCTTTTAGATCAACTGTAATTGTTTGAAAATCCCTAGAAATCCCTATGATTCCTATTAGTAACAAAAGGAGTCTTCTACCAAGACTTAACTGTTCTCTCTGTAATCTTGTACCAAGATCTAATTACGTTACTATTATTATCATTATAAGAAATTGTATTATTTGGTACTAGGATACCTAAATATAATTTACCTCATTGGTTATGTGAATGAGTCACACAATATGGGTAATAATATAACTAACCTGAATAATACCCTTTGGTACTAGGGTAACTATCATCGTTAACTTTAAGCCATCCGTAGACGTACTCTTACCTCTCTTGCTAACAGCTGGGTATAGGAATAGTTAATCCCTTAATCTATACCTGTAATGGTACCAACCGTTTGACATCCGTGGATGTGCTTTTACCCCTGTAGCTAATAGAGATTCTAGGAATGGTCAATCCCCCAATCATATCCACTGGCACTAGGATAATAAATCCATTCTATCTCGTCGAATATGTGATTGTATCACAAGTTAAAGGTAAGAATGAGGATTTGATAACAGAGTCGATACATATAAAATGTAATAGGACTCCTACTGATATATCTATGCACAAGTACTCCTATAAGTATAATAATGTAAATATTATAGTAGAGTACGGTAAGGTTCTACGTGTGCTAGCTGTAATGTGTGTTCTCTCTATCTAGCAAGTATAGTAATTGTACTGTAATGTTCAACGTGTGCTAGCTGTAATGTGTGTTCTCTCTATCTAGCAAGTATAGTAATGTAAACGTTCTAGTATAGATGTATGTGTTCTCATCCTAGTATAGTTGTACATGTAATGTACAGTAATGTTCTAGAAAGTATTGACTCATGAATGAACTGACTCATTGTATGATATCTCGTTCTAGTAATGGTTCTAGTATCTTCCTGAACTACCCATATGGTAGCTTACTAGTAATCTAAGTGGTACGTATGGACGTGGATGTATACCCTTGCTACCCAAGGGCATAAGATGAACTGGAAGGACCCTTTTATGACTTTATATGTACACATGATATATAACTAATATTTAAACGACCTTCGGACGAGTATCCGATATTCCACTAGACCACATCTCAAGCGCAAAAAGGAAATAGTGTGGATAGCCTTCCTAAGTCTTTTAAACATTTCTTATATAAATATACATATAGAGGCATGCAATTTATAATATAAAAGCATAAATAAGTTTAGTAAAACATTTGAAATATGAAATATAAATATTAGTCTAAGGAAAGATCGACTTGATGTCAATCTATAAAACAATTTGAAGGCATAAGTTTGATAAAACAATATAAGTACAAGGAACATTTGTTTGATAAAACAATATAAGTACAAGGAACATTTGTTTGAAAACACAGTTGTAAATAAGTTTGAAATATGATAAACAGAGTAAGAGGTACAGTGAAATAAGTAGTTTGAAACATATAAAATGTTTATAAAAATCATTTGAAGGAAATTGTTTGGTAAAACGGCTAATGAGTAGCCAAATCTTTTGAATGCTGTATATTAATCACATGTGATTGATGTAATAAGTAATATAATCCTACTTACTAATCACATGTGATTGACAAAATAAGTAGCATGATTCTACTTGTATCCCCCCCCCCCCATAAAACATTTAAAATAGTTTAAAACATTAGTTAAGGGGCATGAACTCACCTGCAGTATCTGACTGGAATTGAACGGACTGTTATCGTACGGAAGGATCGGACAAGTGCTTGGTGTCAAGTGAAGACTTAGACACACACAACGATCCTAATTACATATGAAGACATATGTATATAAATAATTAGAGATTAAATCACTAATTATACAAGTATAACATTTAAGCGCGAGGACAACACTTTTGGTCAAGTGCTAGGAGGCTAATGGGTTGCAACAAAGAAGTGCGATGCCCCTAATGGAAGTTTAAGGTCAAAAGACCATATTCATTGGAGTTTACGGCCCAGGGGAGTAAGCTCCTGGCCGTAAACTCTCAACCAAGTGATGAAACGGAGTTTAGAAGTACTACAACCTTAGAGGGGAATTGTTTCAAGGCTATACATGTGTTTGGGCACCACATTGACTCCTTTGGGGAGTTTACGGCCCAAAGACCCTTTTCCCTTGGAGTTTACGGCCGTAAACTCCCTTGGGAGGGTTCCTATTGTTCTTTCAAGTCTCCAACAATTCTAGGAACAAGTCTAGGCTTCAACACTTGGCTTAAGGAAGGTTTAAGGCACTAAATGGAACGATTTGATGGAGTTTACGGCCATAGAACTCTTTGGGCTGTAAACTCCCTCACACATGAGGTTCTAAGAATTTTAACTAGTCCAAAACTCATCTAGGTACTTGCCCTAAAAGTCTCTTGGCCTAAGGAAGTTTCTAGGGTGTCCTTTGACCCCTTAATAGGAGTTTACGGCCCAAGAAATACTCTTGGCCGTAAACTCTTCACACTTGAGCTTTTCATGAGTTTTCTAGGTCCTAAACACTTTAAGTTATTTGCCTAAAATGAAGACTAAGCCTTAGGAAGAGTTTGAAGGGATTTTGGCCCTAAATCTTGGAGTTTACGGCCTAAGGAGCATCTTGGTTGTAAACTCCCTTCCAAAGTTGGTTTCTAATTGTTTTGTTGGTCTAAGACATGAGTTTAAGGCTTCTAGGTTCTTGTTCTAAGGCTAAAGGATCACTAGGCACTCATTTGTGCCCTTTACTTGGAGTTTACGGCCCAAGAGGTGGTTCCTTGGCCGTAAACTCCTCAACTAAGTGGTTTTGATTTGTTTTTAGCCTCTAATGTTCATACTTAAGGTCCTTAGCTAGATGCCTAACACGGAAATGGGACTAGGTGGCCTTTAGGCTTGATTTTGGAGTTTACTCCCCAAGAACGTTCTTGGGCGGTAAACTCCCGGATCTTGTACTTTGGACATGTAAATAATGTTATTAACCATATAACAAGTATTAAAACACATCTATGAAAGTAGACTCACAATCTGGGATGAAAACCCGAGGATCCGTGAGAGAGTATTTGGCTTTTCTCTAATTGGAAATCAAATAATGAACCAATTTGGTTCAGAATTCTATTTATAGTCCTGAGATTTTTGGCAGAAAATATTTCTATTCTCGGAATGGATTCTAATGACCTAGAGTAATGAAATTACAGTGTTGCACAAAATCTTAGTGCATCCACTCTCCTAATAACTCCTTAGGTGTAAAACCCTAAAACTGCCAAACTTATTCCATAAGTCTGAATTTTCACTGTAACTGCTCTACTTCTATAGGATTGAAATGGTTTGATTTAGAATGGAAATTTCGGGTTGTCACATCATCCCCCTGTTAAAGGGAATTTCGTCCCGAAATTAGAATTTAGGCAGGGAAGTATGCACGAATGATCGAGACGTGAGGAGGAAACTTCCTAATTGATTGGTTCTAGCGCACTTAAGTGAAATCGGGCTCTCGGTTGGTATCCCAACGAACCTTCACTAACTGGCGACGGCGTTTCTTCGTCCGCTTGACCTCTCGGTCGAGGGTCATTACGGTTATGATACAAAGGCAAGGATCTCGACGAGTGGACTTGTAAGAGTCCTAACGGAAAGGTATGGTTTCACGATCAAGACGCGAAGAGTAGAAAGTACGTTACTGAGTTCGCGGAGTAGGTCTAGTTTGTGCGAGGCACAGGACCGATTTTGATAAGAATTTCGGAGGTCCTGTCAAATTTAGAAGTTAGCTTTCCACGCTTTACGAAGCGTATCACGCCATTCTCAGAGTGAGTTATCCTGAAGAACTTGGTCACTCGCTCGGACTCTCAAAGGTTCCTTTTCTTGCGTAACTTCCCAGTCAAAGGCCACCCCTCGCTGGGTCCAAGTCGTACGAGTTTCTGTAACTTGCGAGGAGTTCTGAATGAACTAAGGCGGTAGGTCGGTAAAACCTAAAATTTGGCGAAAACTGACGGTGTCTCTGGTGTTGATAAATGCTCAATGGTTTTTGACAAATTGAAAGAGTACTCAAAATTTCCCCCATTACTAACAGTGTGTCCTAGAAATTTGACTCTTCAATTTCCAAATCTCGTGCCTAGAGAACTTTGCTAAAAGTTCCCCTGTAGGAAATGTTTTCATGGGTTTTCTTCTTACTACGAGGGTAGATAAGTAAGTCATTTCATGGAGAAATAACGAATCGATCCAAGTAAGAAAGACGTAACCATAATCATTTATCTCATGAAAACCATGGGCGTACTGGTCCTATCCGAAAGGTATCACTACGGACTCGAAGCGTCCGCATCGAATTCGGAAGATAGTCTTCCAGACATCCTTCTCTAACTCATCGAACTGGTGATATTCGGATCTCAGGTCCATTCCTGAAAGTAGATTCTTTCCTTACGTGTGATCAATCATTTTGTCTATGTGAGGAAGAGATAACGATTTCTATGAAAATCTTGACGGAATCCTCGATATCCGAGGCACATACGATGCGATCCATCGATCTCTGGAAGAATCTGACTGGGGTTCTCGAAGGTGAGAAACCTATTCTTCTAATTCTATTTCTGTGTGGTTCGCTAAGTTGTTCGTACTGTTCTTGTATCTCCGTGGGTGTTTAAACTATAGGGGGATCTGTTTTTGGGAGTCGTACTGGGTTCTAAGTTTGTTCACATGACGATGTGATTACTCGTATACTTAGGCAGTTTCTCCGTCCTGAAGTCCATTTTAGAATTCATACAGGGCTTCACGATCACAATTTCGTGTATACGAGTCGTATATAACTAAGATTGAAAAGGTAGTCGAATAACTGATTCTTCCTTACCCTCCCATCCCAAGGAGGAAAAGAGTTAAGGCGAAGTCATTAATTCTAAACCTGTAGAACCTTGATTATATAACACTCTTATGTATACCTTCCTCAGTGATAGATCATCCGCATGAATTCCTGGATTGAACTTGACGTACTGCATGAGTGGTACTTCGGGAATTTCTTCGGAAAGAAAATAACTAAGAGGTACTCCTGGAATGAGTACTTCGGCGTTCTGACATGACGGCTTTGCTGGAAAAGTGATCCAGAAGAAAGAGATGTACGCATGAAGCTGTTTTCGTGAGGATAAAATTTAATCGAGTCGTATGATAATGTCGGGATCATACTGAAATTTAAAGACATTAGATTTAAACATAAGACGTTTACAGACAAGAGACAACCGTGCAACCATGAACAGAGTTTACATTACTTTAGATTTACCACAAGACTATTGCTGTGAATAAGATATACTACAAAAGACAAGTATACGCATCACGAGGATTCCTATACAGACAGGATCTCGCAAAAGGTAAGACTCTAGTTGCACTAGTTCTAGATGGTTTATAAGTCTGTTACAACGAAACGCCTTAAATACATTAAAGTGGTTCATGAGCAGTCTCTCCTGCAGTTGTGATCCTGAGAATCCTCCCATCTATGCCAGAGTTCTGCGTTATCGGGCAATACTTCTGGAGGTGTCGAATTTCACCGCATTGGTGACATATATGGACAGTACCCACATTGGTGGTGGAAGTGAAATGTCGAGTAGGAGTTATGGGGACGCAGGTTCTTTCCTTTTTCGGGCAATCTCTTTTATAGTGCCCAAACTCACCACAGTGATAGAAAGTCTGGTTTCCATCGGCGTTGGGTGAGTTGTTGATCGGTTTTGATAGACTCTTGCGGTAACGTTTTGTTGTGCCTCTTTTTGTTGCAGTTTGAGCACTGCTTCCCCCGACAAGGTCCAAGGTGGTGATAATTACATTTGACGCAATTTGGGAGATTTCCAGCATATTGTCGGGCTGGGTTAGGGACAACTGGTGTTTCCGAAGGGGTGGTAGTAGGAGGTACAGATGTCGGAGTTATGAAGGTCATTACCCGAGGTTGTTTCTTGTTCGTTCCTTTACGCGATTTGTCCTTCTTTCTATCCCAAAACTTCCGTTTGTTACTCTTCGTCTCGGAACTCGGGGTGTCGTGGTAGTTTGCTGCTCGTTGCGGTGTTTGATTGCTACTTGGATTGGAATTGTTGTTAATAATCCCGCTAACATTCGCATTGTTAGCGTTAAGGTGCGTCAGAAAAGCTGACACGACAGCCGAGACTGCAGCTTGAACGCTAGCTGCATCAATCTGGAGGGTTGGTGCTTGGTTGATGGGTTGCTCGTCTTTCTTTGGCGACATGATTCTGTAATACGAAAGATAAGGATTTGTGAGCGATTCTGGTTGACCGTGATGTACGTAGATTGTTCATGAAAAGAGTAAGAGTATGTTCTCGAAAGTTTGACCTACATCACTATGATGCAGTCCTGGTTAAAGAATGAAAGTATGTTCGCGAAGGTTTGACCTACATCCCTATGATGCAGTCCTAGTACGGAATGGAAGTATGTTCGTAGAATGGTATCAAGACGTTTGTCGTTCGAGCTGAGGTATCGTGGGTTGGTGAATAACAACATCCAACCGCTGAAAGAGACTTGGAAATGCCTCTGGAGATAAATCACCATAGTCCAATGACTTGACTAAAGTATGATTCAGATAGACTCCAATGAAAGTAAGATAAAAGTACTTGAATGAAGAATGACACAGAAGTTAGCCGGCTGTCAATATCTTTGATATTCACGATGTAAAGATTCTGGAAAACGACCTTGTAAAGGTCTTACATCATATCCACAAAAGATAGTTCCTGACAGCATAAAGACCTAACTAAAGTACTTACTGTAAAAGATAATTTCATAGAAAATACCACATCGGGCATAGACAGAAAACACGATTTCTTTTTAAGGGAAATGAAGTAAAGTGCCTACTACTGGCGACGGTCATCCCTCTGGTGAACTCTTAGTTCAACCAATTGACGTTCCATTGTCAAGTAGGTGTCTTTCGCACACCATCTGGCGTACTCGGAGCTCTATGACTTCGGCTCGTGATTCAGCCAGTGCTTGCAACAGGGTTTCATGGTTTCTCACTGATCTCTCGTGAGTATCTTCTGGGTGAATGGTGTGGAGGGTATGCATTCTAGCATAGGCGACTACTTCCGTAATCTGACGTAAGTCTGTCCTGCCTTGAATCTCATTTTGGGCCCTTCTGCGGACCAAGATTGGCAAGACTCTGTCTGCTGAGCCCCCATTGCTCAAGTTGTAAAAGCTTCGGTCGCCATCAAATAGCATAAGCTGATCTTGTCCTTGGCCCCCTGTTTCCAAGCATTCCACTCACTCAGGGTCGGGCCATGAAAAGCCGGAAGAGGGTTAGGAATTGAAACGGGAGCTGCTCGGGGTAAGTTCTCAACCTCTGGCTCGGGGTTAGTATCATATGAAAAGTCTTCATAACGGTGATCATCCAGGGGGTAGGATGATCATTCTCTGGTTCTTCTCCAAACCAACCAGCTATGACTTCATTCGGAAGATACTGGTTGTCAAGGGGATGGAGTCCAGCTATGATTTCTATGCGAGAATTTAGGGTAAGTGGATAATTATTAGACGAACTATCTAGATAATTATTTAGAAAACCTTCATTAGTTACATCGCTATTTGTGAAGTGCATACCAGCTATGTGTAATCTAAACAGGATAGACCTTCGAATAAGTGACCTTAACTCGTTATTCACACAGAATAGGGGTAAGGCAAAATTATCACAGATTCTAAGTCTATAACATCCGAATTACATGTAGCCTCAGTGTATCCACTTAGCAACTATCAACTTAGTAATGAAGATTCTGTTTTAATTCTCAAGTGTAAAGTACTTATAGTAACACCAAATACTCCTATAGTATTTTAAATTTATTGTTATGTTCTATTGTTCTCATTATGGTAGGGTTGGTAAGATTTTAGCATTGTTGCAACCACACACTTAAACTTAGGCACATGCTAGTCAATCCTTGGATAATATAGGTGATTAGGCTATATCTTCCCAGTTTTGACCATATGTCTCTAAGCCCACGTGTTGCCCAACAATCGTAATTCTTTTGTATTGTCCTAATGACACTGATTTTAGTATGAATGCAGCGCGTATACTTACTTAAATATTTTACTATTTAAAGTATAAACTCTTGGTCAGAGTATTTTTAATCCCTTATGTATTTATCGTTAGTATATCTTTTATGGGTTGATATACTTAATTCACTATAAACAATGCTCTGATACCAATCTGTCACACCCCAAAACCAGGAACGGCGGAAACGTTCTGGGGCGGAGGACGTCATGTATAATACAACAACAATGTAAAGTAGTAATCAAGCAACAACATCATCCATTGCATTAATAGAATAATTATTATACAATTGTATTCTATCAAATTTTGATAAACACTAAAGCATAAATCAAAATGAAAGATAAGTCTTGAATAAGCTCCATCTTCCTTTCTCCTTGCATCGGTACCTATCTATGATGACCTGAGGATACAAGTAATTTTGAAAGCGAGTATCAGCTTTAAAGCTGGTGAGATCATAAGTATTAATGTGTCTTAACTTGTAAAACTTATAATTTTTAAGACTTGACATTGTTTTGAAAGAAAGCTCATATAAGTATGAAAATGTTTGTAGATCAATTGTAAATGTGTGAAAATCCCTAGAAATCCCTATGATTCCTATTAGTAACAAAAGGAGTCTTCTACCAAGACTTAACTGTTCTCTCTGTAATCTTGTACCAAGATCTAATTACGTTACTATTATTATCATTATAAGAAATTGTATTATTTGGTACTAGGATACCTAAATATAATTTACCTCATTGGTTATGTGAATGAGTCACACAATATGGGTAATAATATAACTAACCTGAATAATACCCTTTGGTACTAGGGTAACTATCATCGTTAACTTTAAGCCATCCGTAGACGTACTCTTACCTTTGTTGCTAACAGCTGGGTATAGGAATAGTTAATCCCTTAATCGTATACCTGTAATGGTACCAACCGTTTGACATCCGTGGATGTGCTTTTACCTCTGTAGCTAACAGAGATTCTAGGAATGGTCAATCCCCCAATCGTATCCTCTGGCACTAGGATAATAAATCCATTCTATCTCGTCGAATATGTGATTGTATCACAAGTTAAAAGTAAGAATGAGGATTTGATAACAGAGTCGATACATATAAAATGTAATAGGACTCCTACTGATATATCTATGCACAAGTACTCCTATAAGTATAATAATGTAAATATTATAGTAGAGTACGGTAAGGTTCTACGTGTGCTAGCTGTAATGTGTGTTCTCTCTATCTAGCAAGTATAGTAATTGTACTGTAATGTTCAACGTGTGCTAGCTGTAATGTGTGTTCTCTCTATCTAGCAAGTATAGTAATGTAAACGTTCTAGTATAGATGTATGTGTTCTCGTCCTAGTATAGTTGTACATGTAATGTACAGTAATGTTCTAGAAAGTATTGACTCATGAATGAACTGACTCATTGTATGATATCTCGTTCTAGTAATGGTTCTAGTATCTTCCTGAACTACCCATATGGTAGCTTACTAGTAATCTAAGTGGTACGTATGGACGTGGATGTATACCCTTGCTACCCAAGGGCATAAGACGAACTGGAAGGACCCTTTTATGACTTTATATGTACACATGATATATAACTAATATTTAAACGACCTTCGGACGAGTATCCGATATCCCACCAGACCACATCTCAAGCGCGAAAAGGAAATAGGGTGGATAGCCTTCCTAAGTCTTTTAAACATTTCTTATATAACTATACATATAGAGGCATGCAATTTATAATATAAAAGGATAAATAAGTTTAGTAAAACATTTGAAATATGAAATATAAATATTAGTCTAAGGAAAGATCGACTTGATGTCAATCTATAAAACAATTTGAAGGCATAAGTTTGATAAAACAATATAAGTACAAGGAACATTTGTTTGATAAAACAATATAAGTACAAGGAACATTTGTTTGAAAACACAGTTGTAAATCAGTTTGAAATATGATAAACAGAGTAAGAGGTACAGTGAAATAAGTATTTTGAAACATATAAAATGTTTATAAAAATCATTTGAAGGAAACTGTTTGGTAAAACGGCTAATGAGTAGCCAAATCTTTTGAATGTTGTATATTAATCACATGTGATTGATGTAATAAGTAATATAATCCTACTTACTAATCACATGTGATTGACATAATAAGTAGCATGATTCTACTTGTATCCCCCCCCCCCATAAAACATTTAAAATAGTTTAAAACATTAGTTAAGGGGTATGAACTCACCTGCAGTATGTGACTGGAATTGAACGAACTGTTATCGTACGGAAGGATCGGACAAGTGCTTGGTGTCAAGTGAAGACTTAGACACACACAACGATCCTAATTACATATGAAGACATATGTATATAAATAATTAGAGATTAAATCACTAATTATACAAGTATAACATTTAAGCGCGAGGACAACACTTTTGGTCAAGTGCTAGGAGGCTAACGGGTTGCAACAAAGAAGTGCAATGCCCCTAATGGAAGTTTAAGGTCAAAAGACCATATTCATTGGAGTTTACGGCCCAGGGGAGTAAGCTCTTGGCCGTAAACTCTCAACCAAGTCATGAAACGGAGTTTAGAAGTACTACAACCTTCGAGGGGAATTGTTTCAAGGCTATACAAGTGTTTGGGCACCACATTGACTCCTTTGGGGAGTTTACGGCCCAAAGACCCTTTTCCCTTGGAGTTTACGGCCAGAAACTCCCTTGGGAGGGTTCTTATTGTTCTTTCAAGTCTCCAACAATTCTAGGAACAAGTCTAGGCTTCAACACTTGGCTTAAGGAAGGTTTAAGGCACTAAATGGAACCATTTGATGGAGTTTACGGCCATAGAACTCTTTGGGCCGTAAAATCCCTCACACATGAGGTTCTAAGAATTTTAACTAGTCCAAAACTCATCTAGGTACTTGCCCTAAAAGTCTCTTGGCCTAAGGAAGTGTCTAGGGTGTCCTTTGACCCCTTAATAGGAGTTTACGGCCCAAGAAATACTCTTGGCCATAAACTCTTCAACACTTGAGCTTTTCATGAGTTTTATAGGTCCTAAAGACTTTAAGGTATTTGCCTAAAATGAAGACTAAGCCTTAGGAAGAGTTTGAAGGGATTTTGGCCCTAAATCTTGGAGTTTACGGCCTAAGGAGCATCTTGGCCGTAAACTCCCTTCCAAAGTTGGCTTCTAATTGTTTTGTTGGTCTAAGACATGAGTTTAAGGCTTCTAGGTTCTTGTTCTAAGGCTAAAGGATCACTAGGCACTCATTTGTGCCCTTTACTTGGAGTTTACGGCCCAAGAGGTGGTTCCTTGGCCGTAAACTCCTCAACTAAGTGGTTTTGATTTGTTTCTAGCCTCTAATGTTCATACTTAAGGTCCTTAGCTAGATGCCTAACACGGAAATGGGACTAGGTGGCCTTTAGGCTTGATTTTGGAGTTTAATCCCCAAGAACGTTCTTGGGCGGTAAACTCCCGGATCTTGTACTTTGGACATGTAAATAATGTTATTAAGCATATAACAAGTATTAAAACACATTTATGAAAGTAGACTCACAATCTGGGATGAAAACCCGAAGATCCGTGAGAGAGTATTTGGCTTTTCTCTAATTGGAAATCAAATAATGAACCAATTTGGTTCACAATTCTATTTATGGTCCTGAGATTTTTGGCAGAAAATATTTCTATTCTCGGAATGGATTCTAATGACCTAGAGTAATGGAATTACAGTGTTGAACAAAATCTTAGTGCATCCACTCTCCTAATAACTCCTTAGGTGTAAAACCCTAAAACTGCCAAACTTATTCCATAAGTCTGAATTTTCACTGTAACTTCTCTACTTCTATAGGATTGAAATGGTTTGATTTAGAATGGAAATTTCGGGTTGTCACAGTCGAGCTCAAGTAAGTACTCCCAAATTACCCATACAAGTTTATATTATGATTATCTGTTTCAGTTTCAGTAGAACAACATGCTAGAATAGGAATAAGGATCTAGGAAGATGCCTTATGTGCCTGTTATATGTGCTTCAGCTTTATGAGAATTGCATGCTAGTATTGAGTAGACAGCAGTAGGATAGCATGTTTAGGTTATGCCTAATAGTATGCGCTTAGCATTGTATGCTAGTACAGTTTCTCGTTATGAGGATAGAATTGCTTGAGTAGTTTCCTGTGTCCGAATGCTGCTTGCTTTGTGCTTTGTGGGACACCGAGTAATGGGAGTTAGCCATTAGGTGAATACATCACATCACATGTGATCAGGGTAAAATAATCTCAGAGTGCTGGATTTGGCCCTACTGCGCAACTCTTGTTTAAGTCCAACCGTTGTAGGGACGATTCTTTTACTCGAAGGATTATCTGAGCCTCGTCACTTGTGATGGTATTCAAGTGATGACTAATTGGCATTCCCAGGACCGCACATGGAGTGATTCGATTTGGGTTATAGTGGATCGGTTGACGAAGAGTGCTCATTTAATACCGATCCAGGAGAGCATATCGACTGAGAAGCTAGCCGATAGTTATGTGCGAGAGGTTGTGGCACACAATGGAGTGCCTGTTTTAGTGGTGTCAGACCGAGATGTCCGTTTTACTTCCAGATTCTGGAAGCGGATTCATGACGAGATGGGTACTCGTCTCCATTTCAGCACCACTCTCCACCCTCAGACGGACGGGCAGAGCGAGAGGAAGATTCAGACTCTTGAGGACATGCTCCGGGCATGTGTCCTAGATTTCGGTGGCAGTTGGGATACGTATCTTCCGTTAGCGGAATTTTCGTATATCAATAGTTATCATGCGAGTATTGACCGCCATCCCTTCGAGATGCTCTATGGGAGGAAGTGCAGGACCCCGATTTGTTAGGGTGAGGTCGGTCAGCATGTCATTGGGAGCACCAAAGTGGTGCTCAAGACGATAGAGCTGATCCAGCAAGTTCGTAGTAGACTGCAGACTGCACAAAGTCGGCAGAAGAGTTATGCCGACAGGAGGCGTTCAGACTTGGAGTTTCAGGTGGGCGACATGGTCCTCCTGAAGGTATCACCCTTGAAGGGTATCATCAGGCTTCGGAAGAGGGGCAAGCTGGGCCCCAGGTTCATAGGTCCTTTTAGGGTTTTGGCCCGGGTGGGTCGGGTCGCTTATCGGTTGGATCTTTCGGTAGAGCTCAGCCAGATCCACAACACCTTCCATGTTTCTTAGTTATGGAAGTGTTTAGTGGATGAGTCAGCGGTTGTACCCTTAGAGGACATTCAGGTTGATAGCAGCCTGAATTATATTGAGAGACCGGTCGCGATTTTGGACCGGAAGACGAAGACCTTGAGGAACAAGGTGGTTCAGCTAGTGAAGGTGTAGTGGCAGCACCGGAAGGGTTCAGAGTGGACATGGGAATCAGAGGAGGAGATGCTAGAGCATTATCCGGAATTGTTTTCAGATTTAGTAGCAGCGGACTTTGAGGACGAAGTCTGATTCAAGTGGGGGAGATTTGTAACGATCGTCTTCCGAGGTATAAATTTATTTAAAATCTCAAGTCTTATTGTGGGCTATAATAGAATTGTATATTATGGATTTGGCCTCTTTGATCTTGGGCCGAGGCATAGGCTGCCCATAAGCAGTACGCGGGGCGTAATGCCTATATGAAACACGGGAATGAGAAGCGTACGCGCAGCGTACCATACGGTACGCCCAGCGTATGCGGCCAAACGAAACCCTAATTTTAGGGGTTTAAGGGCTATATAAACCCCATTATAGCCTCCTTCCCTGTTTCCCCATCAGCCTCCTCACCCTCAAGAAAACCCTAATTCGTTCTTATCCTCTCTTGTGTGTGTGAAGAAGCTTTTGTGAGTGTTTTAGTGAAAGGAAGTAGTGAAGAAGGAAGAGAAGAAGTTGGAGAAGAAGCTTGAGCTCAGGGATCTGGACTTAGCACCCTCTTGGTCATCAAAGGAATGTATAAAGTTCTGAACTTTCTCCCTTTTTCTTTCTAGATCTAGGTTATGGAAGTTTGGACCTTTTTAGGTCCAAAGGTTGAGTCTTGATCTTGTAAGTCGGTTTTGGAGCTTGGGTTGCCATCCTTAAGGCTCAAAAACATCTTCCTAGCAATAAAGTTTCAATCGTTGTGGCTTATATGAAACCATGCATGAGATCTAGTTAGCTCCATGGAAGTAGAATGTAATTTATGGAAGTTTGAGCCTTTATGAGACTTGTAAGCCATCAAGTAAGCAACTTTATGGCTTAAGACATGGAACAAGCTTAGGATCTGGATTTGTAGCTTCTGGATCGGATTATTAAGCACTTAATGAGATTTTGTCTTAACAGGGCTGTATGTTGGGCGTACAAGGAGGTACGCGCCGCGTACAAGCTAGCAGCCAGTACGCTCAGCGTACCTTGGTGTACGCCCCGCGGACGCTGCCAGTTTGGGATTCGAAGTGTTTTGGGCCTCGGTGTGGGCTGAGTTTTAGACTTAGGGTCTTCGGGCATTAGTAGCCATCAGAATTCAGTTGCTATGGACCAAAGATTAGTATTGGGCTTGAGTAAGGCACAATAAAAGGTTTTGGGCCTAATATAGAAAATTGGGCCATTAGTGGGCCTGTAGTGGGGCAATTGATGGACTTAAAGGGAGTTAAGGGTTTTGGGCCATGTTGTGACCCATGCCATAGCAGGGGTAAAATGGTCATTTTACCCATAGGAGAATCCCTATTCTGATTAGTGTTTTATTTCCCATAACAACTGGAAAGCAGCCGCAGCAGCAGTCACAGATTTCTCATTCAGGAGTTCAGCAGTCAACATCGCGAGGTGAGATTCCTTCCAGTAGGAACGGGTCTACGGCCACAATGTCAGCCTGTTAAGTTAGCAGTAATTCCAGACCTCGGTCTGATGCAGTAGTCTTTGTGATTAAAGCATGTTTTGTGTTATGTGTTCCGGACTTTGGTCCGATGCAGTATGCAGTATATGTGTTCATGCTAGTTGATATGTTTTTGCTATGCTATGATCAGTTAGTTCCGGACTTCGGTCCGATGCAGTCAGTTCCGGACTTCGGTCCGATGCAGGGGACAAGGTCCCAGTCAGTTCCGGACTTCGGTCTGATGCATTTTCCGGACTTCGGTCAGATGCAGAGGGCAGGGCCCTGGTCAGTTTCCGGACTTTGGTCCGATGCAGTTTCCGGACTTCGGTCCGATGCAGTGGGCAAGGCCCAGTATGTGCTTATTATGTTATTGTATGGTATGTGGTATTTTGGGGGAGCTCACTAAGCTTCGTGCTTATAGTTTTCAGTTTTGGTTTCAGGTACTTCCGCAAGTAAAGGGAAGAGCTCGGGATGATAGCATCGCACACACCAGAACTTCAATTTTATTCCTGGGAGTCTTTCTTAGTTATGATTTGATACAGTTTCGATACGGTTTGTGATATGACATTTTATTATGGCTTGAGATATTTGATGTATGGTTTTTATATTATGACATTCAGTATATGATTTTAGCATTATTAAACAAAAATTTTAGGTCGTATTTTGGGACGTTTCAACTGGTTACCTAGTCTACCTTGGCTCCAACCCAATTTCATGGAGCTTAAAGCGTCAAAGCACCCTTGCAAGAAGCTCTACTGAAGCTGAATTTAGAGTTGTGTCTACCACCACTAAACTTCAATGGATTACCTCTGTACTCAGTGAACTTAGTTACTCATCAAACATCACCCCCACCATCTACTATGACAATTTAAGCGCTACTTCTTAATCAGCAAATCCAGTTTTACACTCAAGAATGAAACATCTTTCTTTGAATTTTCACTTTGTAAGAAAAAAGATACAACAATGTACACTACGTGTCCCAGACATTACAGGAGATGATCAGCTGGCAGGAGCTCTCACCAAACCTCTTTTGAGACCACGCTTTCATTATGTACTATTCAAGATTGGTCTTCTCTCTGGATCGTCTATCTTGCGAGGGCATATTACGATATAATCTGTTATACATAATCTCATTTATTATATACATAATCTCATTTATTATATTATTTTGCACATGTGTTTTACATAGTCAAATGTTGTTGTATAGTTCCACTTATCTCTCATTAGCTACCTAGAATATGTATTATAAATACTCTTGTAAGCATTATGTAAATCAACATATTAATACACAAATAATCAATTCTCTTCAACCTTTTATTCATCTCTTCGTAATCAAAACACTTTTATATGTTGTGTTTTTCTAGAGCATGAAATATAATATCTTAAATATGAAATTTCAGAAAATATCGATGTTCACCAAATTAAAGAGTTTCGCCTATATTCCATGTTATTTTATCTATTAGAAAAAGTGTAATCGCAAAATTGGTTAGGAGATATTTTGCAAAATATATAAGAATTTTAAGATCAATCTAAAAAAAAAATAGCCGATTTAACAAATTTACTACTAGTAATTATGTGATTACCTTCTAAAAGTAAGACAAAATTAGTTATATTGTTTGCGAACGCCGTTTTATATATTAGGAACAAAGAAGCATAATGAAAGAGGTGTGAACGAAAAACGGCTGTATGAGATGGAGGGGGACACGTGCAAACATGTGTAGTGTGTGTCAGCAAGCAAGTAGCAGTACTGGGGTAGACTAAAATTGACGGTCCACGGCCCATCATCGGGGACGTCGTCGACGCGTTTACTCGGCTCCCGATCCTCCCTCTGGTTATTATATAAGCCTTTGACACAAATATTGCTATGTTTGACTAAATATCTATTATTTTTAAAAATATATTTCAAAAGCATCAAGTCCACTTGAATAAAACAAATAATATTATAGTAAACAGCAATTTTGGTCCATGTGATTTGTACAAATCTACAGTTTGAATCAAAATTTAACAAATTCATGTGGCTGGATTTCATGGTTACAAAATTTATCTTCCATATGTTAAATGCTGTAAAATTATCATCATATCTTTTTTCCTATTATCTTTACATTCACAATAACTCTAGGAACAATTTTTTTAAAGGTTAAAACAACCCCCTAGAAAAGAAGGTTATCAACCTCGCTAAACCATTTGTGTATCCCGCTTTTGACATCTTCATATGGGTATTCTATTGTTGGCATCTCCAACATCGGTACTCTATTTTCTTGTCTCATTCGCAATGTACAACTACAACAATCAAAATCTTCCTCCGTCTCCATGCTCTTTTCGATGCCAGTCATCTCCTCAGCCACATCAGCTCCTCCAACCACATCTTCCTTTATCGTTGGTAGCCCATACCACCACCTCTTAACCTACCTTCAAGATTCTATCATTTCAAGACGACTACAACATCGCCAACGCTTTCAGTCTCGTCATACTTTCCTTTCATCCTCTTTCGTTCACATTCTCCTCTTTCTTTCACATTCTGGCCGAGGGTTACTGTTAGCTTTAGAAATAGATCAAGTTTATCTCTTTGCCTTTTAAGTAATACATATAAATTTGTTTTTTTATTTTTTAGTTATAGGTTTCAATTTGGTTTTGATTTAATGTTAGGGATTTAGATTTGGTTTTAGTTTTGCATAGATCTTTGAATATGGTGGTGGTTGTGGCGGAGCATGCCGGTTTTAGGTGTTGATAGTGGTGATGCAAGTAGTGATGACGGTGGTGTTGATTGGCGATTATGATGATGAAGAATAGTGGTGGTTCGTTGTGGTTCGTGATGGGTCCCTTATATTTTATTATATTTCATGAGTAATGCACAATGGGTATCCGTGCATGATATTGTAACCATAAGGACCAATCCTATTAATTGTTCAAAACTTTAGACTCCATTTACATGTAAACCATAAGTACCAAAATTATATGGGTAAAATAAATTTGAGGTTGTTACATACATAAGATTAGACAAGGAACCATCAAAAGGTTAGAAGGTCTTTTTTATAAGAACCACTTTTTAGCTTTCTTTAATAAATGTAATAAAAATGATTGATTAGAAAAAATAGAAAAAAAAAAAGATATCAATCATACCATAGAAATAGCAAGCAAACTAAACTAATCGGAATGGAACAATGATTGAAAAATCTATTTATTTATGGCTAAATATTTTGAGTTAAAAAGAAAATTGTTTTAGAAGTTCTATATCTAAGCTTAGACGCATAATATATATATATATATATATATATATATATATATATATATATATATATATATATATATATATATATATATATATATATATTAAGCTTACAAACTAAAACAAAACATTTTGAATTATATTTATTAAAAATAAATTAACTTATTTTCTAGAAACTTCAATGGATATTTGTAAAAAACTTATATAATTAATATTTCCATTCTATAATATACTTGATTCATTTGTAATATTTTAAAACAAAATCGAAGAGGAAATTGAAAATTTTTATTTAAAATTATGTCATTTTTTTTATAAATGTATATATAAGTTTTGGTACATAAATATCACTTATTATTATTTTTTTAATATATTTTATAAGTATTATAAGAAATTAGGGATCCATGTAATATATGTTATATTTAATTAATCAAAATTTATTTATTCATTCGTCTTATCCTCTGACCTACAGTTTTTATGTCCTAGCATATTTAATTCAACGTGGTAATTTTTTATGCCTTTGAGGCTCTGACCATTGAGGGTGTTTATTTATTTATTTATTTTAAATTATAGATTTCCTACTTTTATATATATATATATATATATATATATATATATATATATATATATATATATATATATATATATATATATATATATATATATATATATAGGGATGAGATCAGTTAAGAATTCATAGTTTTCCGATAACCCGAGAACTAAAAGTGGAGTGTTGGATCAAAACTAATTCATTAAGGGCATGAACGTCATCATACCAATCCAACTTCATTTTTTGTGTTATTAGAAATATTAATAAAAAGCTCTCAAATTAACATTATAAAACAAAATTTCGGATTTTTTTTATGAAAACAATATTTTTTTTATATTGCAGATTTTTTAACTATTTTGGAAAACATAAATTTTTAAAAAGTTGATTATTTTTTAAAAAAACTGCAATTAAAAAAACTGTAATTTTTTTAATAATAAAAAACTTATAATTTTTTCAAAAAAACTACATTTTTTTCTAAAATACTGTAATTTTTTTCAAAAAAAGTACAACTTTTCCAAGAAATACTGTAATTTAAAAGTAAAAAAAAAACTGCAATTTTTTTTTTTATAAAAATTGCATTTTTTTTTTAAAAATTGCATTTTTTTTTTGCAAAATATAAATTTTAAAAATCAATAAGTTTATAAAAACAAACTAAAGTATTTAAAAAAATTCTATTTTTTTAACAAAAAAATCAACATTTTAGGTGCATATATGCATATTTTTTTCAAATAAATATATGCATATTTCTTATATTATAATATTCGTAAGTAAATCATACAAAAAACTAATTTTTATTAATCAATCTATAAATATAGTACAAGTATTTTATTCGATACAAAATAAAATATAAAAAATAAAAAATGCTATGAAGATTCACAATGTTATCATTTCTTCATATCAAGATTTTCATATTGTCTTCAATTTATCACTTGTCACCTCTTCAATATTTTCCATAAATTCTTCAAAATCTATAAGAAATATTATAAATTTTGATTAATACAAGAACACTCACAAAAATGCACATGTAATTTACATTTGAATTACATGTGATTAATATGTGAATTACATGTGAATCGCATATAATTCATATGTGAATCATATATGATTTACATATGAATCACATGTAATTCATATTTGAATCACATGTGATTAATATGTGAATTACATGTGAATCACATATAATTCATATGTGATTCACTTGAGAATCACATGTAATTCATATGTGATTTTCTTTTGAATCACATGTTATTTACATGTTATTCACTTGTTATTTACATGTAATTCATATGTGAATTACATGTTATTTACATGTGAATAACATGTAATTCATATGTGATTTACATGTGAATCATTTGTGAATTACATGTGATTTACATATGAATCACATGTAACTCATATGTGAATCACAAGTAATTCATATGTAACATCCCAAATTTCGTGGCTAAAAATTTCATTTTAAAGTTAACATGTAATAAAGCATGTTACTAGAACATTGTCAAAGTTAGATTAATTATAAAACATAAGGTTATGTCTCAAAACCATATCATCAGAAACAAAGTAAAATCAGACTACGATCCCAGAAAATCCAGTGCGGAAATCATGTGTGTCATGCGCCGCTACGCCGCCGACTCTTTTCCTTTTGACGAAGAGGTACCTGAAACCAAACCAAAACTGTAAGTAGAAAGCTTAGTGAGTTCCCCATCATACCACATACCACACAATATCGTTGATATCTTTCAACCGGTAAACTTCATCGGTATCTTTCAACCGGTAGCCATCATCGGTATCTTTCAACCGGTAACCAACATCGGTATCTTTCAACCGGTACCAGTCATCGATATCTTTCAACCGGTAATGGGGACTATTTCACCCCTATCACTAGCATACAATCAACAGATATAAACATACAGTCAAACATATTCGGGTACTGACCTAGCCTTGGGTCCTAAGGACCACTTTTAGGGAAACTAACCCCTACTAAACACATAACATATATTCCAGATAAATCACATAACCAGTCCAATATAATTATCACAAAGACCATTATCTTATAAATACCCCTTTTTGGTGGGCCGGCATTGTGGCCGTAGACCCACCCCTACTGGAAGGTAACTCACCTCAATGTCGTGTAGTGTCAGAAATATCTTCGGCGCACAAGTCGACTCCCTACGACTCCTCGATCCCTACACGACAACCTCCAAGTCAACACACATCACATACAACCCTAAACAGAGTCGGTTCAAGTTCAGTCAAAGTCAACGCTGGTCAAAGTCAACATTCAGTTCACCTGACTCGTCGAGTTGGCCTACCAACTCGTCGAGTCCATGCTTCTCTAGTCCGACCCAAACCCCGACTCAACTCTTCAAGTCTAGCAAGAACTCGACGGGTTCTCCTTCATCCATAACATCGGAACCATCTTCATCCGACTCACCGAGTTCCTTCTTGAACTCGTCAAGTTCATCTTCATCATAAGAACTTGTCCAGTCTATAACTCGCTGAGTTGTCTGAACAACTCGTCGAGTCTATCTTCAAAGATTGGGAGATTTCCTTGGACTCGCCGAGTTTGTTCATACACTCGCCGAGTCCAGTCTTGACCAACTTCATACGGTCGATCTAATTGAGGTCTAACACACCCAAACCATAGATCTGGCCCCCTAATGACCATTTTATACGTAAAGTTCCAAACTTGATGTAACACCCCAAGTTCAGAAGTGCAAGTTCAGGGTTCTTGGTGTAATTAAGGAAGATCGATTCGACAAGTCTATGGATAGACTCAGTGAGTTGATTCGCGATTTGGTTACGTGCTAAGTAACTGACTCGGCAAGTCGGCGGCTAGACTCGGCGAGTCAGTGCTGGAATGAGAAACACTAATTCTTGGGGTTTGCACCCTATATAAGGAACCTTAAGTCCCACCCCAGCCTCTTTACCACTCCCTTTGATGTCCAGAAGCTTTCCCCATCGATTTCACACCCTAAATTGAGAGTGGGAAGGATTTAAGTGTGTTTTGGAGCTTGGAGAAGAAGGATACTTGAAGCAAGAGTTGGTGGGATCATAGAGGAGCGAATTGGATCTGATTCCCTTGCTTGTTGGCATCAGATTAAAGGTAAAAAGCTGTTGACTTGACCTTGTTGTGCTTAGATTGTTCATGAATGAAGTTTTAGGGCCAAATTGTCATATATGAGCCTCTTTTCGAGTATTGGGTTCGAATTTGTGGTTGCTACTACAGATCTAGACTAGTCCTGACTCCTGAACCCGGAAAGTGATAGCTTTGGGGTTTGATTGAAAGTGTCCTTGCTTTAAACCTCCATTTTAGCTTGAGTAGAGCTTTTTGAGCCTTGCATGCACATAAAGTTGGAAAATTTACGTGTGGATTTGGCCCTAGGAATCCAGATCTATGTATTGGAAGCAATAGATTGGCATGTGATCGTCTGAATGAAGGTATTATGTATGGACTCGGCGAGTCTGGGAGATGACTCGGCGAGTCGGACTAGAGATTAGACATGAGTCGCGTAGTGACTCAGCGAGTCACATGGGTGTACTCGACGAGTTGCATGAAGATAAGCAGGAACTCAACGAGTTGGAAGAACAATTCGGCGAGTCTGTTGAATATTGCCTTAGACTTGGCGAGTTTGTTCTTGGACTCGACGAGTCTGGTCGAAGAGTCCTAAACTTTTCGGGTTGAATGGTGAATCGGCGAGTCAAGGGATGACTTGGTGAGTTGAGCGTGAAGGGATTCTGAGTTGTTGGACTCGGCAAGTCTTGGGGCGACTCGGCGAGTTGAGTCGCGATATGTGAGTTTTCAGAGCATGGGGACTCGATGAGTCAGCATCTCGACTCGGCGAGTAGAGCCGGCTAGGAAGTTTGACTTTGACTGAGGACTTTGACTTTAACCAAGGGTTGACCAGTTTGACTTCCAGGGGGTATTTTGGTAATTATTGGTTTTGGTTATTTGGTATTGACTAGTGGTGAAGTTCGTGTCGGAGATTGGAGCAGCGTGATCTTATGTCTTCGGTCAGCAGTTGCGAGGTGAGTTATCCTCACTATATCGACAGGGTCTACGGCACCAAGGCCGGCACTTTATCGGATGTAAATCCGGGTAGTTGTTGGTTATGTGATTGCTTTGCTATGTTGCATCCTGGTAGTTAGGATGGTATATGTTAGAGACCTGCTTAGGGTCGGTATCCTGGGTTATAGGATGATGCTATGCTAGTGACTGGTTAGGTCGGTATCCTGGTAGGGTTGTGCTATGTATGTGATCTGCTAGATTGATTAATTAATTGTGAATTGCTATATGATTATATGTTTATGTGAACATGGTTGTTTGACTGGGGTTGGGTTGAGGCGGGTCCTGCTTTGTGCTGTAGGCCAACATACCTAGGGCGGACTGGACATTCCGAAGGCCCAACGAGCGGTCCGAATAGGCTATAGGCCCCATGAGGGCGGACCAGACGTGTTGAGGCTCGGAGAGTGGACCAGGCCGACTGAAGGCCCGGTGCAGGCGAACCAGTCATACTGTAGACTCAGAGAGTGGACTAGGTGGGTTGAAGGCCTAGTGCGGGTGGACCAACTACACTGCAGACTCGATGTATATGGCTAGACTCGGAGGGTGGACCAGGTGGACTGTAGGCCCAGTGCGGCGGACCAGTCACATAGTAGACCCGAATTGTTTGGCTGTTCTGTTTATGATATGATATTTTATGAGTATGGTATATGTGGTTTGTATTTTGGGGGTAACTCACTAAGCTTCTGGGCTTACAGTTGTGGTTTTATGTTTTAGGTACTTCAAGAGACTGTGGCAAGGTAAAGGCGTGATCGTACTGCTCCTCATGTTTATGTTTTATGATATAGTTCTGGGAATACTCTTATAATAAATATATTGAAAACCTTTTTGTAATGAATTAATGAAAGTGGGTTCTTTTTGAAAAGTTAAAATTGGTTTGAATTTCTAGAGCGTTACAATTTGGTATCAGAGCCTTGGTTAGAGTGAATTGGAGGAACATTCGTGTGAATCCAGTCTCAAATCGAGGAGAGTTTTCAAAAGAGAATTTGAAATGGTTTTCAAAAATGAATAAAGGAGGAAGCGGAGGTACGATCAGCCAGAGCCAGTAAGTAGCCCCAAAATACCATACAAGTTATTTGTTTATGAGATATGTTAGAACAGCATGCTAGTACTAGGCTAGGGATCTTCAGGAATTGCATGATAGAGTTGCCTGATTTATGATGCTTGCTAGCCTAGGATTCCTCCTGTATGAGATTTCCAGTGTTCCTCTAGGGGTGAGGGTTGATTCCTTATTATGTATGTTCACCACTAGGGTGTTGTTGTGATACTTGATATAATTATGGGTAGTTGTGGAAGGTAGTATGCGCACATACTACTGAAAACACAGGACCCATACGCGTATCAAGGAAGTCACAACTGATGGGTTTTAGCCATAAGAACTTTCCTATGTGCGCATGCAAAACCCTAATGCTTGGATCTAGGCTTTCTAATTAAACATGCTTTGAATCCAAGACTCCTAATGACTAATTAGGTATAAGAACAATACAAAATCAGATCTAGAAGTGTACCTTTGAATCTCTTGTTTGATCTTGTTGTCTTGGAGCTCTAGAGTCACAATTGTCACTCGTCTAATGGCTTACAAACACCAACTAGCAAGGGGGATGATTTGAGAGAGAGAGAGGAGAGGGACGATTCGGCCAGGGTTTCTTTTCTTTAGAAGAGATGCCGAATCTCCTTACTCTAGGGGTCTATTTATACTTGTAGACTCCTAGGGTTTCACCCTTAAACCCTAGTTGGATAATCTTTACTCAAAGCAATCCTAATCCTTACCATATATAAGCCTTGGACGATTTTGAGCTATACCAAGCCCTAGAATCCGTCCATCCTTTATCCAATAAGGATTTACAGTCTAAAGTGTAACTATCAAACAATTGACAATTTATACCCTCTTATTTAATTAATCTCTTTAAGTCACCAAATTAATACTAATTAATTTATGACTTATATTAATCAAATAACAATATTATTATTCCTTATATTATTCTCATAATATATTAATAATATTTATTCTCTCATAATAAATCATCCTATTAAGTTGCTATGGTGAAGGCAACCCAAAAGGACCATGCACAATCGGGTCAAATACTTGCCTAATATAGTTGCAGCCTTAGACACTATTCCAACAGTCTCCTACTTGGATAAGTCTAGTAACTATATGCACAAGTACAATCCAATTTGCAATCATAGCTCTCAAAGACGTTGTCAAACTCTAATCTAATCAATCTTGTCCTTTAGATAAGGGATCGTACAGTCCTCTGTTAGATATCATGCTGACAATTCTATGGAATGATTAGTCAAGCATTTACGTTTCTCGATCTCTGATTTATTCGACATAGAACTTAATCGAACACATCAATTCAGTTCTGACCGGGCCCGACACATAAGTCAAATCAAATCATCGAGCGGCCAAGATTTCGCTTTTACCTTCTTAGGATAAAGGTTACAGATAAACTTTGACTTATATGCATTTACTTATTCATTAACCAACTATACACAACAATGCGTTTTATAACACCGAGTTACTGATGCGTTTTCACATTATCAATGTACAATCAATTAACAAATAACAAACCATATATCTAGGTTTTAAGACTATATGATATTATCGTCTTGCAATCACCCTTTTATATCATATTCCATAAGGTGATTCCAGCAAGCACGAGTTTGTTCCAATGCTCAAAACCAGTTCATAAGCACTCATGAACGTCGCAACAATCTTTTGCTTTGTCTAATACCATTTAGACAATCTACGCACCAATTCACGACAATCTTCATTCATATCTACTTCCAACATATGAACGATTGTGGACAATTTGAATAATTCGATTATACTCAATTATTCTGGAAGTCAAAACATGCAAAGTGAAACAATAGTTAAACAATTAACATAAGACATTAACATTACTCATAAATAAAACTCCTTTATTTAATCATCAAATGTTAATTACATTTATCTATTACACGTTTCTAATACTATCTAATCTATGCTAATATCATCTCTCAGCCCAATACTCCTAGCATGCTGCAAGTGCTTAACCCTACTCAGTCCCTTCGTAAGCGGATCTGCTGGGTTATCTTCTGATGATATCCTCTTCACTACGAGCTGTCTTTCTTCTACACGATGTCTAATAAAATGATATTTTCCGTCGATATGTCGTGATCTACCATGATCTCTCGGTTCCTTGGTCAAGGCAACCGCTCCTTCATTATCACAGAAAATCTCCATGGGCTCATTTATGGCAGGTACAACTCCAAGATCAACGATGAAGTTCTTCAGCCATACTGCCTCCTTCGACGCTTCGCTCGCTGAAATGTACTCTGATTCACACGTTGAATTAGCTACGGTTTGCTGCTTGGAACTTTTCCAAGTCACTGCTCCTCCATTCAAGGTAAAGATCCAGCCCGACTGCGAACGGTAGTTGTCCCTGTCGGTCTGAAAGCTGGCGTCACTATACCCTCGCACCTTCAAGTCATCACTCCCTCCGAGGACTAAGAACCATTCCTTCGTCCTCCAAAGGTACTTAAGGATATTCTTCACCGCAATCCAATGGGCTCTGCCAGGGTTCCCTTGATATCTGCTAACCATGCTCAAAGCAAAGGCTACATCAGGGCGAGTACAAGTCATAGCGTACATGATTGAGCCAACTGCGGAAGCGTATGGTACTCGGCTCATTTCTGCTATTTCAGCTTCGGTACTCGGACTTTGAGTCTTACTCAACTTGGCATTACTTTGTATCGGTAATTCTCCCTTCTTCGAGTTTTCCATACTAAAACGTTTTAGTACCTTCTCTAAGTAAGTGTTCTAACTAAGTCCTATTAGTCTCTTACTTCTTTCTCTCACTATCCTTATTCCCAAAATATAGGAAGCCTCTCCGAGGTCCTTCATAGCGAAGCACTTCCCAAGCCAGGACTTAACCTCCTACAGAGTCGGGATGTCGTTTCCTATGAGTAATATGTCGTCGACATACAGAACGAGGAAGCTTACTATACTCCCACTGGCTTTGACATATACACATGATTCATCTTCACTTCGTACAAATCCAAACTCTTTGACTTTCTCATCGAAGCAAAGATTCCATCTGCGAGATGCATTCTTAAGTCCATAAATGGACTTCTCAAGCTTACACACTCTATTCGGATGCTTCGGATCCACAAACCCCTCTGGCTGAGCCATGTAAACATCCTCAACCAACTTCCCATTAAGGAAAGAGGTCTTGACATCCATTTTCTAAATCTCATAATCATGAAATGCGGCAATCGCTAGCATCACTCTAATAGATTTTATCTTCGCAACTGGTGAGAAGGTTTCATCATAGTCCACTCCGGGAGTTTGAGTAAAGCCCTTCGCAACCAATCGCGCTTTATATGTGTGTACGTTTCCATCCACGTCGGTCTTCTTCTTGAAGATCCATTTGCACCCAACGGTCTTACGTCCAGGCACATTATCAACCAAATTCCAAACTTGGTTATCATACATGGATTGGATCTCGCTATCCATTGCCTCTTTCCATTTCGCAGACTCCGGGCCTGCCATGGCTTCCTTATAGCTATTAGGTTCATCAAGGTTTATTAGTGTACCATCACTAATATACGTGTCCCCTTCGGTAGTAATATGAAAACCATAAAATTGGGGTTGAACTCTAACTCTTTCGGAACGTCTAAGAGGTAAGGACTCGTCAATTGGTTCAACTGGAGTTTCCTCCTCGGGTTGAGTGCCAGCGGTAGAGGTTCCTTCATATATCGACTCTTGAATCTCTTCAAGCTCGATTTGCCTCCCACTGTCTCCTTGGCCTATGAGTTCTCACTCTCGGAAAACTCCTCTCCTCGCAACAAAGACAACATTGTCCTTCGGTCTATAGAAGAGATATCCAAAGGATTTCTGCAGGTAGCCGATGAAAATACATCGCTCACTACGAGGTTCAAGCTTGTCGTGAGTATCTCGTCTTATGAAAGCCTCGCAACCCCAAACCTTGATATGTGCCAACGAGGGAGCTTTCCCTGTCCACATCTCGTGAGGTGTTTTGGCAACCTTCTTTGTAGGGACTCGGTTAAGGATATGGGCGGCAGTCTCTAAGGCATACCCCTAAAAAGAGATTGATAGTGAAGCACGACTCATCATAGAGCGAACCATATCCAATAAGGTTCGATTACGTTTTTCTGCCACACCATTCAACTGCGGTATCCTAGGAGGCGTCAATTGTGAAACTATTCCACACTCCTTGAGATAATCGTGGAATTCAAGACTTAGGTACTCTCCTCCTCGATCGGATCGAAGCATCTTGATTTTCCTGCCCAATTGATTCTCCACTTCATTCTTGAACTCTTTGAACTTTTCAAAAGTTTCTGAATTTTGCTTGATTAAATAGATATACCCATATCTACTATAGTCATCAGTAAAAGTCACGTAGAAGGGGTTCCCATCCTTCGTGGTTGATCTAAACGGTCCACATACATCGGTATGTATTAGGTCCAATAGACCCTCACCCCTTTCACACGTACTTGTGAAGGGTGACTTAGTCATCTTTCCAAGTAAACAAGAGTCGCACGTGTCATCTTCCTTAAGGTCGAATGACTCCAACAATCCATCCTTTTGGAGTTGGGCTATGCGTTTCTTGTTGACATGTCCAAGATGACAATGACACAAGGATGCTTTATCCATACTATTGGAAGAATCTATGTTTAAAACATCATTTCCTAAGTTATCAACAATCATAACAGTTTCATATATTCCATTACATGGTATAGCTTCAAAATAAAAGACACCATTTAGATAAGCCAAAATTGAACCATTCTCATTATTAAAAGAAAATCTAAAACCTTGTCTAAACAAACCATGAAATGAAATGATGTTTCTAGCCATTTCTGGCGAATAGCAACAATTGTTCAAATCTAAACTTAAACCATTCCTAAGCACTAAAGAATACACTCCAATCTTGGTCACAGGCAACGATCTTCTGTTCCCCATGATTAGATTTATTCTTCCAGCCTCCACATCCCTATTTCTTCTTAGTCCCTGCACATTAGAACAAATGTGTTAGCCACAACCGGTATCAAGAACCCAAGAAATAGCATGAGATAAATCGTTAGATTTAATTGTGTATATACCTGCGAAAGACGGCTTGATCTTTCCTTCCTTGATGGCTTGCAGGTACTCTGGGTAGCTTCTCTTCCAATGTCCTATCTTGTGGCAGTGGTGGCACTCTGCCTCCTTTGGGTTAGGGTAGAGCTTAGCAGGATCAACTTTGGTCCCACTAGAAGAGGCACCATCTCGGGCTTTAACCTTGCGATAGTTCTTACACGAAGCCTTCCTCTTCTTTCCCTTTCCTTGTCCAATAGCCAAGACAGGAGCAGCGAGTGGATTGGGAGTTGGTGCAACAGACTTGTCCTTGAAGTTGCTCTCAGCGACCCTCAAGAGACCTTGGAGTTTGCTTAGGGTGACCTCCTCTTTGCTCATGTGGTAGGTCATCCTAAATTGATTGTAGCTTGGAGGCAAGGAGTGAAGCACCATGTCGATCACCAAGTCTTCCCCAAACTCAACATTCAACTTGCGAAGGCGGTCGACATACCTTTGCATCTTTTGCAGGTGCACGGTAAGAGACTCTCCATGACCCATCTTAGCGGAAATCATGTTAGTGAAAATCTCATAACGCTCTTGTCTCGCATTTTGGTGGTATCTCTCCAATAAGTCTTGATGCATCTCGTACGGGTACATGTCCTCATAGGACTTTTGGAATTCGGAGTTCATAGTGGCTATCATGATGCAATGTACCTTCGTTGCATCTCTCTTGTGAGTTTCAAAAGCGGTCATTTCAGCCGGAGTAGCGATTTCAGGGTTGATTTTCTCAAGCTTCTCATCGAGGACATACTCCTTATCCTCATAGTGAGCAATGGTGCGAATGTATCTTATCCATTCGCTAAAGTTCGTCCCATCGAAAATGACCTTTGACAAAGGCCCATCAATGTGAAAGAACTAGCAGCAACATTGTTTGCGTTCGACATCTACAAATAGAAAGGACAAAGATAGATTAGAATATGAATCCCTAATTATCACCCAATAAGAAAAATTAGGGCTAGGATCCAACAACAATATTTACATATTAGAAAAGGGATGCCGTAATCCAACATGCAAATAATATGAAGGTAAGTGAATGACGATTCACTAATTCTCCACCATAAAAACATAACTTTAAGTCCTAAATGTATTGAGAATTCCTAGGTTCGGATGAGATTCATTGAAACTATTCAATGGCATGTTTAAATCTCGATATGCCCCTCTTGTTTGTGACTGGGATACCGAGGATCACAAAGCGGGTGTGAATTACCATGCAAATTCACATGGTGCCTTCATTGTAACGATCACCTATTCGATGTGCCGGTAAACCACACGTGCTCCATCGAACTATGATAAACAATGAATCACCCATTGCCACCTTTGCTTAGAACCAATTAGTGTGCTGGTAAACCACACACGCTCCACTAACTTCTTAGCAAGGGTGCAAAGTGTAATTTCATGGGATTGCATCAATTCACTTTTCCTAAAGTAACTAAGATTGGGAAATTTTATAAAACATGTAGTTACTTTGTATTTCATATTATACTTTTAATGAGAGGATGAGGTTGCCCTATCCTACCCGTTCGGTTAACGACCCTCCACCGATCAAGCAAGCGGTGGGTATGAGTGTACACCCATTAAGCGCCATTTTATAGGCCGCAACCTTATACCCACCTTATAGATCGGCTTCGTTAATGAGGCCTACTAACGGTAAGACTAGCATTTTAGTTATATATATATATATATATATATATATATATATATATATATTAATCTTGTAATATTATATTAGTATAGGGTTGTATTTCAAACTTTTAAAAATCTAGGGTTTGCAATTTAAATTGTCTAAATTAAAACTTTTAATCACAAAAAATAAATTTCAAAACTTGAGGACAGGTTTTAAACTTTTAAAACATGGAGGATCAAATAACAAATAATTTTAATTAACAATTAATTCCATAATTATCCATATTTGATTTAATCAAGATTTCTTGCAAGATAATTACCAATTTAATCAAAGTAATTAATTAATTATCATATAAGGAAATTTAATATTTTATTAGTTGATAAATATTTTTAATTAGATCAAGATTATAGTCATATATATCAAAAAATCGGATTAGGGTTGATCTAATATGATTAAGGCAAGTTTCCATAAGATAATCATCAAAAAATCCCGAATCTGGCCTTTCCTGACGCTTGGACTCGCCGAGTACCCACTCTGGACTTGCCGAGTCAGGCCAACTCGCCGAGTCCATGACTCAGAAACACGAAAATCGAATTTTGCAAATAAGATTCAAACAAAACAAGCAATAATTTAATAGAAACCAATCTAGGCTCTGATACCACTAATGGGTTTTAGCCATAAGAACTTTCCTATGTGCGCATGCAAAACCCTAATGCTTGGTTTAGGCTTTCTAATTAAACATGCTTTGAATCCAAGACTCCTAATGACTAATTAGGTATAAGAACAATACAAAATCAGATCTAGAAGTTTACCTTTGAATCTCTTGTTTGATCTTGTTGTCTTGGAGCTCTAGAGTCACAATTGTCACTCCTCTAATGGCTTACAAACAACAACCAGCAAGGAGGATGATTTGATAGAGAGAGGAGAGGGAAGATTCGGCCAGGGTATCTTTTCTTTAGAAGAGACGACGAATCCCCTTGCTCTAGGGGTCTATTTATACTTGTAGACTCCTAGTGTTTCACCCTTAAACCCTAGTTGGATAATCTTTACTCAAAGCAATCTTAATCCTTACCATAGATAAGCCTTGGACGATTTTGAGCTATCCCAAGCCCTAGAATCCGTCCATCCTCTATCCAATAAGGATTTACAGTGTAAAGTGTAACTATCAAACAATTGACAGTTTATACCCTCTTATTTAATTAATCTCTTTAAGTCACCAAATTAATACTAATTAATTTATGACTTATATTAATCAAATAACAATATTATTATTCCTTATATTATTCTCATAATATATTAATAATATTTATTCTCTCATAATAAATCATTCTATCAAGTTGCTATGGTGAAGGCAACCCAAAAGGACCATGCACAATTGGGTCAAATACTTGCCTAATATAGTTGCAGCCTTAGACACTATTCCAACAACAACCCCTAGGGTTGGGTTGGGATTTGGTTCCTGGGTTAGTGGGAAATATCTGATGTTTTGCGGTGTTTTCAGTATGGTGGTTACAAGGCATGCTGGGAGTGGATCCGGGTCTGGATCGGGAGCAGGAGAGGGCGGTCAGGGTGGGTCGGTGCCACCCGAGGTTATTGGTCAGATGAGCACAAGCGAATTGGATGCTAGGGTTCGCGAGATCTTGCACGATGAGGTTGCTGCTGTGTTCCGGGCCGAGTTGTCGGAACTGTTTGGGTCGATCAAGACCGCTATGGTTGAGTATTTTGATGAGCGTTATGCGGCTCTCACAGAGTCAGCGGCCGCAACAGCCACAACGGTTGTGGCAGCGGTAGGGGAGGAGCCAGTCGGGGTTTTCAGTATCGGGGCTTCGATAACACGAAGCCCCCTACCTTCGATGGAGTTCAGGATCCGATTGTTGCTATGAGATGGTTGTCAGACGTGGAGGGGTGTTTCTTCATGTGTTCACGCCCTACTGATCAGAGGGTGAGGTGTGCTCTGAACCTGTTAAGGCTCGGGGCGAAGGATTGGTGGAGGTTGACTACGGGATCTTATTCTGATGCACAGCGGGCTGCGGTTACTTGGGATCAGTTCTGAGACATGTTCAGTACTTGTTATGTTCCACGGGTGGAGCGGGAGAGATTGGCTCAGGAGTTTTTGGAGCTGAAGCAGGGTTCTGAGTCGGTGGCAGAAATCACCAAGATGTTCACGGAGAGGGTGATGTTTTTCCCTGAATTTGCCTCGGAGCAGGCTTAGATGACCCGGTATCTGAGTATGCTCAAGAAGGATATTAGACAGTTTGTGTCTACGCAGAGGTGTGGTACCTTGTTAGAGTTGCAGGAGGCCGCCGGGCGGCGTGAGTTGGAGATTCAGTTGCAGTTGCGAGAGTAGAGGCGGGCCCCCTGTGAAGTCGCAGCCGACGCCGAAACGGTCCAAGACCATTGATTCTAGGTTTGGAGATCAGGGCAGCCGCACCTGTGGGAAGTCCGGGAAGGGTCATATCGGAGTTCGTAGGTCCGGTGGTGCGTGCCGCAAGTTTGGAAGAGAGGGGCATTATGCAAGGGATTGTCATCAGTCAGCCCCGGTTCAGGATATGAGGATTTGTTACCAGTGTCACCAGGTTGGTCACATGATGGCCAACTGCCCACGGCTTACTGCAGGACCGGTGCAGGCTCCAGCACCGGCCACTTTGAGGATTACGGGTGGAGGTCAGGGTGGAGTAGAGCCCCCGAGGGCTCAAGGACGTGCTTTTCAGCTTATAGCATAGGAGGTCAGGGCAGAGCCGGATGCAGCTACGGGTATGTTTCCTTCTTGATATCTTGTGGTGGTTATGGAGTATTGTATATCTGCTAGTCTCGTTCGCATGATTCATGTTATTGTATTCGTCCGTCATTTCGTCGGTTATTGTATGATCGAGGGTTTTGGTATTGAGAGTGTTAGTAACTAGCAGTTGTAGGCAGTTAGCATCCAAGGGATTGATGGTCAGAATTTGGTTGCATTGTCTTGTTGTCGGGTATATCAATTGTGTTTTGAGAAGTGTTCGGCGGGGAGTCGAACTCCCTTAGAGTTCGTAATGTGCGATGTCGGAACGTGATTTTGTCGAGGTTGCTCATATCAGAACCAGTTCAAGTATAAGAGAATTTGTTGAGTAGGATTATTTATCTGATGCCGGTTGGGTCACTGGTGGTTCGTAGTCAATTCGCTAAGTGGGGAGAATTGGAAGATTCTCAGGGGGATCGACAACATGAGAGGTCAATTAGCTGTTGGGTTTCAGTAGTGTTTAGTCAGCCAAGAGTGTGGGCTAGTATGAGCGAGTGACAGGCAAATGGGGTGGGATACAGACCAAGGTTTGCGGAAAAGGTGATTGGTTGTTGTGAGGCCTAGGTTAGGTCGGGATATGAGTAGGTGGGATGGAGTTAGAGTTTTGAACCCCTAGAGGGCTCGAACAGCATGTACCGGAGAGATTCCCAGGAAGGATAGTTCGGGATGATGTGTGATAGTCTGAGCGGTCTGGAGAGACTGAAGGCCTGTGGGCGTACCAGTCAGACTGTAGGGTCGGGGAACGGTCCAGACAGGCTAAAGGCCCAGGAGCGCGGTCCAGTTATGCTGAAGGTTCTGAGAGTGGTCCAGATAGGATGAAGGCCTAGTAAGGCGGTCCAGTTATGTTGAAGAATCTGTATGTGTTAGTGAATCGGTACGAGGAGAATGAGGAAAAGCGTCACCAGGGGGTGATAATTGATATGGTCTAGCCCCAAGTATTGATCATGTTAGTGGAAAGCAGTGCATGGACCCAAGAGTCCTTGTGAGTAGATTCATAATACATGGAAGTTCGAGGATAGCAGTTGCTTTACATCGATAATGTAGCGTGAAGTGTAGCTTAGTGGCACGTACCGGTGCGGTAAGGGTTGATGAGTGGATTTTCCTGGAAAGGAAGGGCATGTAGCTCCAAAAGGAGCATGGGTACTTCAAAAAGAGGAGGAAGTGGAATAAGTGGATTATTGACGGTGTTTCAGCTATTGGTAGTAAGTACTGGGATGGTACCAATGGTTTGGAAACACATCCGGGTTGGGTGTCTGTTGAGGATTGCAGAAGGATTTCCGGTAGTGTAGAACCAGAGGAGTTTGGAAGGGATGCAATGAGGGACTCTTGGATTTTCTGTATGGTTGTGATCAGGAGGTGATGTATGTAGTAGCAATTCATCCCAGGGATGTCTGGAGGTTGTTGGATTAGTGTCTAAGTCCATAACTATTTTGGTATGTACTTGACCCGATGGTGCATGGTCCTTTTGGGTTGCATTCACCAAAGCAACTTGATAGGATAAATTATGGAGAGAAAGGATTAAATATGATTTATTAATATATTATGAGAATAATATATTAAAGGAGAAATCATATTGTTTGATTAATATTAGTCAAGAATTAATTGATAATTAATTTTGTGACTAAAAGAGATTAATTAAACTTAAGGGACTGGAATTATAATTATAACATAATTGCAATTGGGCTATGGATTACCTTATAATATAAGGTTGGACGAATTCTATGGGGAAACCCAATAGAAATCGTCCAAGGCTTGTTAAGGAAGGAGTCCATGGGTTGCTTAGGGCTTAAGCATCCTAATTAGGGTTTCCTTGTTAGATAACCCTAATAGCCTCACTATTTAAGGACCCCTTGGGCACCAAAAACGTGGGCAACTGAATCCTTAGGGTTTCTACACGTTTTTGGGTGTCTCCTCTCTCCTTCTTCTTCATCCTCTTGCTCTTGGTGTTTGTGAACCATTAAAGGAGTGATATTTGTGACTCTAAGCTTTCTAAAGTCATTATAAGGAGGATTTGAGATTGTTATTACTACATAACAATCAAGGTATGATCTAAACCCTAATTCATATGTTATATTGATTACCATATGCTAGATCTAGGGTTTATAGTCTTGGATGAATTGCATGTACAATAGAGAAACCTAGATCCAAGCATTAGGGTTTGTATGAGCACATAGGATGTTCTTATGGCTAAAACCCATGAGTAGTATCAGAGCCTTGATTGGTTTCTATTGTATTGATGCCTTGCATGTTTGTTCAAGCTGTAAAATTGATTTTTGGCCTCCTTGCATACTGAACTCAGCGAGTTGGCTCCTACTCGGCGAGTCCAAAGAGGAACTCGGCGAGTTCAAGCGTCAGAAGGAGGCAGTTTCAGGATTTCTTGCTGTTTTACTCAAAGATACTTGCCTTAACTGTTATGGGTCATTAAAATTCGAATTTTAATCATATTTTGAGTGTATCCTTGATTAAACAAAAGATAATTACCAATTGATTAGATAATAACTTCCTTATTTGATTAAAGTTTGATTATTTGTATTAATTAGGTAACTTATTTTGCAAGAAATTGATATTAGGTCAAATATAGATAATGATAAAATTAATTGTTTAATTTATATTATTTGTTATTTGATCCTTGTGTTGTGAAAAAGTTTCAAAATTTCCCCTTTAGGTTTTATAGTTTAAATTTGAACTCAAAAGTTTTGTTTTGAAATTTAAATAGTTGAAACCCTAATGTTTTGAATTGTTTCAAAACTTGCCCTCAAGTTTTTGGAATTTAAAAGTTGATTAAAAGTTTAATTTTAGAAATGTTAAATTCTAAAACCCTAATATTGTTTTTTGAAAAGTTCATATCACACCCTTATGGTTTTATTAGTTAATATTGTTTTTTGAAAAGTTCATATCACACCCTTATGGTTTTATTAGTTAATTAAGGTGTATAATTAAAAGAGTTTTAATAAATCCATAAAGTTTTGGTTCACAATTTAATTGAATTAAAAGTATAATTGTTAAATTTGACCACCTAGTATTTTAAAAGTGTAAAATACACCCTATACTATATATAACATTAAAAGTGTAACATTATATATATATATATATATATATATATATATATATATATATATATATATATATATATATGAGTAAAAGTTAGTCTTACCGTAAGTAGGCCTCATTCACGAAGCTGGTCTATAAGGGGTGTTTATGGAAATTGCCTATAAAATGGCGATTGAATGGGTATCCACTCTTACCCACCGCACTCTTGACTAGTGGTGGGTCGTTAGCCGAACGGGTAGGACAGGACAGAAACCTTCCATTATAAGTATAATGAAGTACAAAAGTAACTAAATGTTTTACAAATTCCCGATCTTAGTTACTTTAGGCAAAAGTGAATTGATGCAATTCCATGAAATTACACTTTGTGCCCTTGTAAAGACGTTAGTGGAGCGTGTGTGGTTAACCGACACACTAAATGGTTCTAAGCAAAGGTAGCAAAGGGTGACTCAATGTTTGTCATAGTTCGGTGGAGCGTGTGTGGTTAACCGGCACATCGAATAGGTGACTGTAACATGTGGGGGCACCATGTAAGTTTGCATGGTTATTCACACCCGCTTTGTGATCCTCGGCATCCCAGTCACAAACTAGAGGGGCATATCGAGATTTAAACATGCCATTGAAAAGTTCAATGAATCTCAAAAGATCTAGGAATTTTCAATAGATTTAAAACTTAAACTGTTTTTCGTTTTTCATGGTGGAAAATTAGTGAATCGTCATTCACTTACGTTCTAATATTCTGCAACTAGATTACGACATCCCTTTTCTAGGTTGTAACATATTTTGTTGGGTCCTAGCCTTAATATCTCATTTGGGTGATTTATTAAGGACTCAATCAATCAACTAACTTGAATTTATTTTTCTCCCGTTTTGTAGATGTCAAAGTACAACAACTATGGTCTTCCCAAATCCCGTGGAACACGCATTCCACATAAAGGTGATATTCCACGATTCGATTGAGGAACAAGAAATCATGCTTCACTTCCTCCACCTCCTTCAATTATTCTCCCTAACCCACAAGATCGAATAATTGAATGGTTCAATGTCACTAAAGCCCTATTGGAAATGAAACATGAAGATGATAAACCCGTGTGTTCCCACGTTCTAGGAATGAAATCACACATCGATAGGTTGATAATGTTGGGTGCGTCATTCCCTGATAAGTTGGATGTGAACTGGGTTCTGTAGTCACTCCCTAAATCATATAATGAGTTCAAAAGAAAGTATTATATGATGGATCATGACGAAAACCTCATTGAACTAACTTACATGTTCATTGCTGCTGAATCAGAAATGATTTAGCAAAGCAATGGAGCATATTTGTCGGGAAAGTCAACCAACCATGCTTCCGAGGACGTTCTACGAGAACCGATTTGCGTTTGCTGCCAAGTGAAAGGGCATTGGATACAAGTATGCCCTAAGAGCCTGAAGAGTCTAGAGATGAGAGAGTCAAAGAGTATGGTTGTGCTTCAGGTAAAATCCACTATCTAACTCCATTAAGTTCCTATTCGTTGATTCTTAATACATGATGTGATAAGATTGCATTTGAATGTTTTGCAGGATCAGTGAAGAGAGAGGAAGCTTGATGAAAGAGCAAGATGAGTCTAATCACGAAGAAATGGATCTCGATCGCATGGATTTGAAGATTAGATTTTGAGCTTAGAAAATTATGATAGAGTTGTTAGGAATTTTTCTTTTGACTACATAGTTTTCAGTTGATTTTGCATTGTAAGGACAAATGTTTTCCGCTGCTTTTATGAATAAAATAAATTTTTGTTTGAAATATTTATTTATTTATTTCCTTGCAATGAAATCATTATGAAAAATTGATGTTTGCATATTTCTACAACGAATGGATGTGATTATTAATTATGTTAATAGTGGAAATGTCAAGAATTTACCAAATAGGGAGAGTTTCTCATCATCCAAGTTTCAAGTGGACAGAAACTTGGAATTATGCAACTTGGTTGCACGATGAATGAGAAATTTCATATTTCGAAATTGGACTAATTCGTTGACAAAGTGTCAAGTGAAGGACTAGGAGATTGAGTACACAAAGTTGTGTGTTGATCAAGTCCACCACAAGAGTAACAAAGATATTCGTCATGATTTACTAAAGCTTTAGTAAATATGATTATACTTATAAGATAAAGTGTAATTCTGAATTGATTGAAAAGGTTTAAATCAATAGCAGAACGAATAAGAAGAATCAAGTTGGCAGAAAGATAAAAGTTTCTCTATTCTAAGAAGAAGGGAGAGTACCTTTTATTATGTTTTATGATAGGTCTTAATGATTAAGAACCATATCTCAATTGATCCTCTATGTGAGTCTTAGTACAATTGTATGTCTAAGAAGAGGAATCAAGAATTGAAGAAATGGTTAAATCAGAAAGTCAATCATACTTCGTTCCAAAACAAGTCTGTGAGTTAAGATTGTGACATTGAGTGACAAGTATTAAGAAGGTTTATAACATTCATGAAATGTAGAATTTAGAAAAAGTTTTTCTTATTCTTGCACATTTGAAATTGGTAGGTTGTGATGTCTGAGATAAGACAAAGACCAACTAGGACCAATTTTGTGAAGTGTTTTATCTTGGTAAAGGCTACACTAACTCTTGAATATTTGTTTGTCAAGAAATGTTTATTGACAAGAGAATCTTATATGTCAAGGAGTCAGTGGGAGTCTTAATGGTTTTAAAAAAAAAGGTTCAAGAACTAACCAAGAATAAACCTTATCAATCATCACTAGCACACGAGTTGAGGTTTACAACCTATTGTGTTGACACTATATTGGTTTTGTGCCGTTCCAATTGAGTTAATTATGCATGTGAGCCCTATGAGTTCTCATTTGAATGCATAAAAGGCAAGGACCTTGATCAATGAAAAGTACATTGATAGGAAAGGGTGAACTGCTTAACTACTTGGAAGACATGGTGGGCAGCCATGTTACCATAAGGCAAGAAATGAAGATTGAGAAAGTTCGGTCCATACGACTTTGGATTTGTCACAAACATTGGTTTTGACAAATTCACATGGATAGGAACACATACACCATTAAAATCTAAGTGTCATAAGATTCCCTCCTTCATGAAAAATGACTGTGAGGAAATGCTTTCACTAAGAGAGATTTTAAGAAGATAGTGATTGTGAAAATTGCATTCTTAAATTCGATTATGGTTACGGTATCCCTTTCCATGATTCGAATTATGAGATTTGGCAATTAGTCTGAATTGTTTAGACACACATATGAGCTATCTAAGGCAAAGGTGTATAAGCTTAGATAAAGGATTATCAAAGCATTAGTTATTAGAAACATGAACTTAAGAAATTCAATAGGTATTGTGTTGCTGAAAGTTAAGCTGTTTCTGAATACATGTCAAAGCTAGTGGGAGCATAAGTGTTATGTTTATAATAATCATCGTGATAGTGGGAGCATAAATGTTATGCTTGTATGATTATTAATGCAAGTATTGCAAGTTAGCAATATTAATTATAGAAAACAAGAGTCATACTTTGCAAAGTTGTAAGGGTTGAATAGTTGTTTTTCTATAATTAAGGGAGAGAATATTATGCTTCATTTCAAATCTAAAGGCTTAGGTTGTGGAATGTTAATAATTTTAGTCAAGGATACATAGTGTGTTCTTAAATTTCGATTATGATTACGGCATTCCTCTTCATAGTTCGAATTGTGAGGACGTAGCACATAAAATATTACGGCAGAAGATTGATAAAGTATCAAATCTTTATGTAAGACATTATGCCTCGTGTACCATACGCTTCGGGTATAGGATCAATTGCAAATGCTATAATATTTGACCATTCTAAATTTTTTTTCCAAATGTCTAGCGCATTAAGAAGGAAAAAGGACAAGAATCGGTATTGACTAAGATAATTAAACAACTATCAAAGGACGATCCAAAGCTCGATGAGGATTAGCCGCTTGTGAGAAGTTGGAAGTATGATATTGGATGGACCATATCGACATTATTATGAATAGATAAGATTCTATTGAGAATGAGTTGTCATATGGTAAGTATGGAAAGGTTTCTATATTGGGAGTTGGATATTGAGAATCAATGTCTAGATTAGAAACTTTTATGCAAAAGGATGTTCAAAGGAATGTACTTTGAGTGAGAGACATCACATCTAAGGAATTGCCTTGTAACAATCTCCGATAGAGGATTTTGTAATTTCATTGGCAATAGTCATTGTGAGTTTTGTGCTGTGACATTACGAAAGGATTATTGCATAAAAAAATGTTAAAATCTAGCATATTCTATAAGTGGCAAGAATTGATAATTCTTTCACTTGTGAAAAGGATTAGGAGTTGTGAAATGAGTATGATTGGAAATGTGTTCATTTGATCTATTTCATAAAGTAAGAACCATAGGTAAACATTGTGTGCACGCTAAGAGCATGGGACAAGTGTTGTAATAATTCAAGTAAGAAGTTGATTACCCGAAACAAAAAATAATGAGTAATCAATATGGTGATAAATAAAAGGTATTTTATTTATACTCAAGGGTTTGGGACCATATAGGATTAGTATTATTCTTGTGTTTCACTTTGCATGTTTTGACTTCCTGAATAATTTAATTGGTTTAGAACACTCAAATTATTTGAACGGGCCACAGTCGTTCATATGTTGGAAGTAGGTATGAATGAAGACTGTCATGAATTGGTGTGTGGATTGTCTAAAGTGTATTAGACATAAGCAAATGTTTGCTGCTACGTTCATGAGTGCTTATGAATGTGATTTGAGCATTGGATTAAACCCACGCTTACTTGGATCACTTCATGAATTGTGTCACGAGTGATTGGTGAGACGATAACATCCTATATTCTTGAAACCGAGATGTGTGAGTTGTATCTTGCGAGTTGGTTACACATTGATAATATGTAAACACACCATTAACTTGGTGTTATGAAACATATTGTTGTGTGTGATTCGGTAAGTGAGTGCAAGCAAGCATTGAATCAAAGTTTATCCGTTCCTTCTATCCAAAGTAGGATAAAAGCGATATCTTTGGGCCTCTCGATGATTTAGTGATGGCACCTAAGCGCTTGGCCAAGCCGGGACTAATTTGATGTGTTCAATTGTAGTCTGTTGTCAGTCATCATAAATCGGAAATCGGGAAACAGTATAGAGAGAATGATTATATATTTCATGTCTCATATCTATACAATATCTAGAATGGAGGAATATATGATCCCTTATCTAAAGGACACGCATATCTGATAGGATCAGAGTTGACAGCGGCTTTTGAAAGCTACGATTGCAAATTAGGATCTGAAGTCATACGCAGAATAGTTGTTAGACTTATCCAAGTGGGAGACTGTTGGATTAGTGTCTAAGTCCATAACTATTTTGGTATGTACTTGACCCGATGGTGCATGGTCCTTTTGGGTTGCCTTCACCAAAGCAACTTGATAAGATGAATTATAGAAAGAAAGGATTAAATATGATTTATTAATATATTATGAGAATAATATATTAAAGGATAAATCATATTGTTTGATTAATATTAGTCAAGAATTAATTGATAATTAATTTTGTGACTAAAAGAGATTAATTAAACTTAAGGGACTGGAATTGTAATTATAAGATAATTGCAATTGGGCTATGGATTACCTTATAATATAAGGTTGGACGAATTCTATGGGGAAACCCATTAGAAATTGTCCAAGGCTTGTTAAGGAAGGAGTCCATGGGTTGCTTAGGGCTTAAGCATCCAAATTATGGTTTCCTTTTTAGATAACCCTAATAGCCTCACTATTTAAGGACCCCTTGGGCACCAAAAACGTGGACAACTGAATCCTTAGAGTTTCTACATGTTTTTGGGTGTCTCCTCTCTCCTTCTTCTTTATCCTCTTACTCTTGGTGTTTGTGAACCATTAGAGGAGTGACATTTGTGACTCTAAGCTTTCTAAAGTCATTATAAGGAGGATTTGAGATTGTTATTTCTACATAATAATCAAGGTATGATCTAAACCCTAATTCGTATGTTTTATTGGTTATCATATGCTAGATCTAGGGTTTATAGTCTTGGATGAATTGCATGTACAATAGAGAAACCTAGATCCAAGCATTAGGGTTTGTATGAGCACATAGGATGTTCTTATGGCTAAAACCCATCAGAGGTATCGTCAGTGTGTTGGGTTTTTCACCTCGAGGATGTTAGAGTAGGTTCAACATGCGTATGTGACTGCAAGGGAGAGTTCATGGGAGTTGCTCAGGAGCTGAAGGATGTGCCATCATGTCAGCCCGGAAAGAATCGAGTTGGATTCGAAAAGGAAAGCGGGATAAGTCCCAGAAGTGAATTCGATAAGGATATGCCAATCGAAAAAAGGGGTAGCAACTTGGTACCGGGTCAGGACCCAGTGAATGCAGGGTAATGTCTAGGTTAGTAAGAGTTAAGTGATTGTTGTGTTTTAGAGTGATGAAAGTATCATCGGGTGATCATTAGTTGATAAGGGTCATTATCAGAGAAAGAAGTCGGTGGCCAGCTTGAATCAGTTGTCGTAACTCTGGAAGGAAAGAGTTGGACTTTATAGAGGTTGATAGTAGTGTTCGGAGGAACCTGGGTCGATTGACACCAGGAGGAGTATTGTGGGAGTATTATCGGGAATTGGGTGCTGCAGCAGGCTTCGAGGACGAAGCCTAATTTAAGTGGGGGAGAATTGTAACACCCCAAGTTCAGAAGTGCAAGTTCAGGGTTCTTGGTGTAATTAAGGAAGATCGACTCGGCTAGTCTATGGATAGACTCGGCGAGTCGAGTCGCGATTTGGTCACGTGCTAAGTAACTGACTCGGCGAGCCGGCGGCTAGACTCGGCGAGTCAGTGCTGGAATGAGAAACCCTAATTCCTGGGGTTTGCACCCTATATAAGGAACCTTAAGTCCCACCCCAGCCTCTTTAGCACTCCCTTTGACACCCATAAGCTTTCCCCATCGATTTCAAACCCTAAATTGAGAGTGAGAAGGATTTAAGTGTGTTTTGGAGCTTGGAGAAGAAGGATACTTAAAGCAAGAGTTGGTGGGATCATAGAGGAGCGAAGTGGATTTGATTCCCTTGCTTGTTGGCATCAAATTAAAGGTAAAAAGCTGTTGCCTTGACCTTGTTGTGCTTAGATTGTTCATGAATGAAGTTTTAGGGCCAAATTGTCATATATGAGCCTCTTTTCGAGTATTAGGTTCAGATCTGTGGTTGCGACTACAGATCTAGACTGGTCCTAACTCATGAACCTGGAAAGTGATAGCTGTGGGGATTGATTGAGAGTGTCCTTGCCTTAAACCTCCATTTTAGCTTGAGTAGATCTTGTTGAGCCTTGCATGCACGTAAAGTTGGAAACTTTACGTGTAGATCTGGCCCTAGGAATCTAGATCTATGTATAGGAAGCAATGGATTGGCATGTGATCGTCTGAATGAAGGTATTACGTATGGACTCGACGAGTCTTGGAGATGACTCGACGAGTCGGACTAGAGATTAGACATGAGTCGCGTAGTGACTCGGCGAGTCACATTGGTGTACTCGACGAGTTGCATGAAGATAGGAAGGAACTCGACGAGTTAGAAGAACAACTCGGCGAGTCTGTTGAATGTTGCCTTGGACTCGGCGAGTCTGTTCTTGGAGTCGACGATTCTGGTGAAGAGTCCTAACCTTTTCGGGTTGAACGGTGAATCGACGAGTCAAGGGATGACTTGGTGAGTTGAGTGTGAAGGGATTCAGAGTTGTTGGACTCGGCGAGTTGAGTCGTGATATAGGAGCTTTCAGAGCATGGGGAATCGACGAGTCAACATGTCGACTCGGCGAATTGAGCCGGCTAGGAAGTTTGACTTTGACTGAGGACTTTGACTTTGACCAATGGTTGACCAGTTTGACTTCCAGGGAGTATTTTGGAAATTATTGGTTTTGGTTATTTGGTATTGACCAGTGGTGAAGTTCGTGTCGGAGATTGGAGCAGCGTGATCTTATCTCTTCGGTCAGCAGTTGTGAGGTGAGTTATCCTCACTATATCGACAGGGTCTACGGCACCAAGGCCGGCCCTTTATCGGATGGAAATCCGGGTAGTTGTTGGTTATGTTATTGCTTTGCTATGTTGCATCCTGGTAGTTAGAAAGGTATATGTTAGAGACCTGGTTAGGGTCGGTATCCTGGGTTATAGGATGATGATATGCTAGTGACTGGTTAGGATGGTATCCTGGTAGGGTTGTGCTATGTATGTGATCTGCTAGATTGATTGATTAATTGTGAATTGCTATATGATTATATGTTTATATGAACATGGTTGTTTGACTGGGGTTAGGTTGAGGCGGGTCCTGCTTTGTGCTATAGGCCAACATACTCAGGGCGGACCGGACATTCTGAAGTCCCAGTAAGCGGTCTGAATAGCCTGTAGGCCCCACGAGAGCAGAACAGACGTGCCAAGGCTCGGAGAGTGGACCAGGCCGACTGAAGGCCCGGTGCGGGCAGACCAGTCATACTGTAGACTCAGAGAGTGGACCAGGTCGGTTGAAGGCCCGGTGCGGGCGGACCAACCACACTGCAGACTCGATGTATCTGGCTAGACTCGGAGGATGGACCAGGTGGAATGTAGGCCCGGTGCGGCTGACCAGTCACACAGTAGACCCGAAGTGCTTGGCTGTTCTGTTTATGATATGATATGTTATGAGTATGGTATATTTGGTTGGTATTTTGGGGGTAACTCACTAAGCTTCCGGGCTTACAGTTGTGGTTTTATGTTTCAGGTACTTCAGGAGACCTTGGCAAGGCAAAGGCATGATCGTATTGCTCCTCATGTTTATGTTTTATGATATGGTTCTGGGAATACTCTGATAATAAATGTATTGAAAACCTTTTTGTAATGAATTAATGAAAGTGGATTGTTTTTGAAAAGTTTAAATTGGTTTGAATTTTTAGAGCGTTACACTTGATGCTCATGCATGAGGTTTTTAGCTCAAAAATCCATATAAAGTGCCTTACAATGTGCATGGGGCTCTCATGGCCCTAAAGTTGGCACCTTTATGCCATGAGACCCCTCTTAAAGCCCAGATCTGGAGCTAAAGTTCACATAACACTCCTTAAATCCGAAAGTGGCTTGAAAAGCCCTAAATGCATCCAAGACCCTTATCCTAATGGTGAACAACTAAATGAATAACCAAATCATGAGCATTTTACCTTGATTATGCTGGAAATGGAATGTGGTTTCTGGATCTACAAGCCCCAATTCGAATATTCAAGCTCCTCTTCTATCTCCCAAGCTTCACAAATCAACAAAAGCACCAAATGGCCTTATTACACACATATACGGCTAGGGTTTCGCTCTGCGGTTCTAGGGGAGTGTTAGGGACAAGGAAGACCGAGTTAATGTGTTTATATAGGGTGTAAACCCTCATATTAGGGTTTTTGTCCACACAACGCGGACTCGCCGAGTCCGACTTCTGACTCGCCGAGTCAATCACTTGACCCCCGGGTCCAATTCGCTTCCACTTGACGAGTTGGGCCACCAACTCGCCGAGTCCTAGGACAAAATGCAAAATGCTTAATTTAAATTACGTACCAGGAACCAGGTGCTACATAATATGTGATTCACTTGTGATTTACATGTGAATCATATGTAATTCATATGTGATTCACTTGTGAGTCACATGTAATTCATATGTGATTCACTTGTGAATCACATGTAATTCATATGCGAATCACATGTAATTTATATGTGATTTACATTTGAATCACATGTAATTGATATAATGGAATGATGTGAAGGAATGGAGTTACTTTATTAAGTCTTGATTATGATCAAATTCCATAGAGTTGAGGTGTTGTTGTGTTTACCTTGTACACTTATCAAGTCTTGATTCTTTAACATTTAGATGTTGAAGCTCAACTGGTTATCAACAACAAGAGGGGAGGATTTTGTTTGAAAGAATCACGCCTTCAACATATTGTGTAAGGCTTGCATTTAGGAAGGATCCCGCAGATGCCGAGGAAGTGATTTCGTCTTTTGTAGGACCGATTTGGTAACAGACTCTCATACACAATTAAATACATAACTTAGGATCAAGAAACACACACACAATTAAACACACACAATAAGAGAAATGATATATATATATATATATATATATATATATATATATATATATATATATATATATATAGATATAAAGAGAGAGACATAGAGTACATGAGTAAACACATAAATATAAAGATAGATAAACACACAGAATAACTCGAATGGATTTGATGGTGTCCAGAGTACCGAAATATAAGAAACTATTAAAATTATTGTTTCTTATAACTCAAATTCCTTAAACTTCCGGATCTTGTCGCCATGGGGATCAATGCTCAAGTCTCCTCACTAAACCCAACATCATCCCTACCTATTTCTTTCCAACATTTATCAACGTCCTATTATGATGACTCCATGTGTTGATCCTCAGGGCCAGGCCCTTGATCCTCAAGAGAATATTTAACAAGAAGAGGTCAACAGGAAAGTCAAAGAAGAAGATGAATAGAAGAAAATACCATGGCCCAATCAAGAATCTCATCATGTTCACTACCTTCTTGGCTAGAGAAAGATGTTTCCTCCATTTCTACTGAATCAAGCTCACTCCTGAAGTTTCTATTTTCACTAGGCGAGCCTTGTAAGTTGCATTAAGTTTAATGTATTACAACAATATTTCTTGTATTCCAAATATCAAAAATTTATAAAATACCTCAAGGAAGATTCCGAGCTATCATATTGTGGATAACATAGAAGAGGCAAAATTGCATTTGGTATCTACCTTTGAGATGCCTGATCATTGTTAACTATATCATAAACAGAAGCATCACAAACTTCAGAAACAACTACAGCCTTATCATCATCTGTAACTAGTGTTTCAGTGATAGAATCATGTAGGGTCTCTATGTTTCCGTTCAGCAATAACTTATCTCCATGTTCAACTGAAAACACCACCTAATTTGCCTTCTTCTTCTTCTAAGCATACTTTATTGTCATGCTCATACACATCATAAGATTCAAGATCTAAGCCACTACTACTTTCTCTCAATTTCTCCAACCTTTCTTCAGTGGAAATGCTAAAAAAACACATAGAATGTGATATCAATGGCTAAATGAAGATCAAAAAATAAATGGCAAGCTAATTTTTATCGTTTTATATAATATGAGAAACCTATTCAACATGCCAAAATGAAGATAAAAAAATGGAAGCTTTAAAAGAATTCAGTAACAGTGACGAGTTGTTAAGGTGGATCAAAAACCATCGTACTGAATAATGATTTGGTATCGTGAGATCTAAAAAGCTAAAGCGAAAAGTGATTTTAAGGAAAACGATTGCTAACCAGTAGTGTTGTTACAGGCGGTAGTGTCAGAGGAGATTCCACACAATTGAGGAAGACGAAGTGCCTGAGCAACATTGATTCCGAGACCAGATAAGAAGGCATGATTCTTATACAGGTTACACATACATTGTAGATCGGTGGCCACCGCCTCCTTGATCGGATCGTAACAGGAGTTGGGCGGCTCTGTGGTGGCGTTGAGGTACTAAGCGCATAGGATTAGCTTCGACACACATGCCTGGGCCTGCGCCTGTGCCGTCGAAACGGATAAAGACATCACCATGAGCGCAACCACCACCGTGAGTAAGAAAGAAGAAGCCATCTCTGTGGTTGATTTTTTTTCTCTCTCTAGAAGTTAAAAGGGTTGCGATTACATTCGAGTTTCTTTTTCTTCATCTCCGATTACATTATGATCGGCAAATCGACAACACAATTAAATCAAAAAATTAGAAATCGAAAGCAATTGTTTCTTCGATTCACCATCGACAAGCTGAAGTGTGAATTCTAGGAGGTGGAATGAAGATCAAATGGATGCGGGATGAAGAGAGCGAGAGAGATAGGGTAGTGGCTAACGTTATTCAATCCGATTAGTGGGTATGAATATTTTCCATTCCAAAATGCCCTAATGCTTTTTCAGAAAACATGCCTCCTTGCCTTTTCTTTCCCATGTATTTACAAAAATACGACAAAGCATCCTAACCATCATTTATTTTGATCTAACGATCATCATTTGGTTCTCAAGTTCTCGGGAATATATGAGTTCTCAAATGATCATTGCTATATATATATATATATATATATATATATATATATATATATATATATATATATATATATATTTAAAAAAAGTTTCTAATGAAAATAACTATTGTACTCTAAATTTTTATTGAATAATTTATAAAGCCTCTCATCCGATTTATTATTTATAAACATACTAAATATTTATACAATTAAAACATGACAATAACAATATATTGTAATATATTACATAAAATTAAAATACAATATATTATAATACATCAATTAAATAGTATATTGCAGTCATGAAATTAAAATAATATACTACCATAAATGAATCTAAAATAAAGTTTATAAATCGAACATTTATATTTCGTTTTTATCTTATTGTACAATATTAATGATACAAACAAAATTATAAGATAATGTAGGGAAAGGATGAGGTTTTTTTTAACATACAACAATACCAAAAATGTTTTCTTTAAAGGACATAAAATATTATTAACAAATAGAACTGAAAAGAAATATTAGGTCTAATTTTTTCAATAAAATAGATGAGACAATAAATACATTTATAATTACAAAAATAAAGTTGACAGAATTATCATTTGAACATTATAAATTCAATATTTAAAATTTGGGATTAATATGATAAAAAATAGTCACAAGAATAATAATATTTTGAAAATCAAATAAAATAAAAAAATAAAATTTAATATTATAAAATAAAATAGTTGATCATACAAACATAAAACTAAAAAAAAATAGAAATTATATTATTAAAATATCAATAATTGTTATAGTTGGTGAAAAAACAATTATTATAATAATAAAGAACACTCTTTGTTGGAATAATTGTTTTGTTGAAGATGTTCTAAAAATCATTACGTAGAATCTAATAAAAATAAGTCAAACCAAATTTAGAAGAAACTAGGTTTTGTTAGCCGTCTATTGCGGTGGTGACAATATATTTGACGAATGATGGATTGCATGTGTAAAACATATACGAAGTATTAACCAAAATATGTAACAACTATATTGAAAGTTACATAGAAAAAATTTACAAAAGAAGTCATATGTTGCTCAAGCTAGACATGACAAACATACAATAAACACATTTATGCCAGTTGTTTACATGAGTTATGTCATTCGTTGTCTGGTTAATATAAATTTTTTTTTTGCAAAATCTAACTTCTTCAATGGCAAAAATGGTTCCCATAGAGTCGTCACTACTTTCCTTGTTTTTATGAATCTCGTGTGTATGTGGTAACAAAATTGTAAGTGTTCATGTAACACCCCAAATTCCAGAGGTGCTGTTGAACGGATTAAATTGTAAATTAAGGAAGGGACTCGACGAGTAGGCATGCTTACTCGCCGAGTCAGAGCGGGATTTGTCGTGGGTTTAAGTGGCCAACTCGCCGAGTCGGCGGCTTGTACTCAACGAGTTGGTGCTGAAGAGAGAAAACCCTAATCCCGAGGGTTGTGCCCTATATAAAGCACATTATAACCTACCCTCAGCCTCTTTGCTACCCTTTTGAGATCCAGAAGCCCTAACTTCATTTGTGAAGAGTCTTGGAAGCAAATTGGTGTGATTTGTGAAGGGATCTTGAAGACCAAGAAGCTTGGATCAAGGAGACTTGAAGAAATCCAGATTATACTTCAGTGGGAGGTCATTTTGGAGGTAAGGAATCGTTATCCTTGGCCTTCTCCTTTCTATTTCAACTTTCATGGAGTTTTAGGGTTTGGTTGGAGAAATATTAATGAGATCTTGAAGCATGAGTTAGATCTGGAGTTGAAACTCCAGATCTGAGTTCTATATGGATCATTGTTGCAGAAAGCCTTTCTAGTTGTTATGAAAAAGCCTTTCCCCAAGAGTTAAGTCCCTTTCTAGCTTGCTTTTTGGTAGTATGGGGCAAGAAGCACGCAAAGGTAGCAACTTTATGTCGCTAATTGAACTTAGAGACCCAGATCTATTGTTTGGAGCAAAGGAGAAGCTCTGTGACTCGAAATTATGGGAATGCATGTATGGAATCGGCGAGTCTGGGAGATGACTCGACGAGTCGGGCTAGATATCAGACTTTGAGTCGCGTAGTAACTCGGTGAGTCACATGGGTGGACTCGGCGAGTTGTATGAAGATGGGCAGGAACTTGACGAGTTGGAAGAACAACTCGGCGAGTCTGTTGAAGATTGCCTTGGACTCGGCGAGTCTGTTCTTGGACTCGACGAGTCTGGTCGCAGGACCTCAACCTTCTTTTGGTTAAGCCTCGGATCTGAGCGTCGGTTGGCAACTCAGTGAGTTGGACAGGATGGGACCCAGAGATCGTTGAAATCGACGAGTCATGGAGAGCGTCGGCGAGTTGAGTAGTATTTTGAGAGTTTCTGAGTCTAAGAACTCGACGAGTCTACGGGTTGACTCAATGAGTAGAGTCAATCAGGAAGGTTGACTTTGACCTTGACTGGGGTTGACTCAGTTTGACTTTTAGAGTTCAGTTTGGGACTAAGTGTTATTGGTATTTGTTGCTCATGGAGCTAGAGGAGCAGAATTTCGGAGAGTTGTCAGTTAGCAGCCAGAGGAGTATCAGTAGAGTTCAGCAGAATAGATGAGTTTCCTTCCAGTAGGTACGGGTCTACGGCCACAATGCCGACCCGTCTAGTTAGCAGTAGTTTCCGGACTTCGGTACGATGCAGTAGTTTAGTGTGCTTGATGACTTTGTGATTCAAGCAAGTTTTTGTGTTATGTGATCCGCACTTCGATCCGAAGCAGTATGCAGTACATGTGTTTTTGCTGGTTGATATGTGTTTTACTATGCTTTGTTCAGTCAGTTCCAGACTTTGGTTTGATGCAGGGGGCATGGCCCCAGTCAGTCCGGGATTCGGCCCGATGCAGTTAGCCGGACTTCGGTCCGATGTAGGGGGAAAGGCCCCAGTCAGTCCGGGCTTCAACCCGATGCAGTTAGCCGGACTTCGGTCCGATGCATGGGGCAAGGCCCCAGTTAGTCCGGGCTTCGGTCCGATGCACTTTCCGGACTTCGATCCGATGCATGGGGCAAGGCCCCAGTTAGTTCGGACTTTGGTCCGATTCAATGGGAAAGGCCCAACATGTGCTTTATACGTTATTGTATGGTATGTGGTAGATTGGGGGAGCTCACTAAGCTTCGTGCTTACAATTTTCAATTTTGGTTTCAGGTACTCAGTTTTCAAAAGAGGAGCTCGGTAAGATTGCAGTGCACACATAATAGCTAGATAGCCTGGGATGTGTCACTCTGATAACAAGAATATGTTTTGAATTAATACTCTAAATTTATGTTATGACTTATGATATGGTTTTTATAAATATGGTTTTAGCAATGTTTTAAAGGAAACTTTTACTCGTGATTTTGGGTCGTTACAAGTTGGTATCAGAGCCTTGGTCTGAGGGATTCAGGCACACTTTCGGGTGTGTCTGAACTCAAACTAAGGAATTGTTATAGGAATTTTCAAAAGGAAAATCAATTTTTTGTAAAAAGGAGTTTGAGAAAAGAAAAGAGTTTTAGAAAAAGCGAAAACCAATTTTTGGAAAGAAAGAACTTTGAAAAGAGAAAAGGGTGTGGTGCATGTAATCAGCCGAGCTCAAGTAAGTACTCCCAAATTACCCATACAAATATGTTATGCTTATTGGTTTCAGTTTCAGTAGAACAGCATGCTAGAATAGGACTAAGGATCTAGGAGGATGCCTTATGTGCCTGCTATATGTGTTCCAACATTATGATAATTGCATGCCATCTTTGAGTAGACAGTAGTAGGATAGCATGTTTAGGTTATGCCTGATAGTATGAGCTTAGCATTATATGCTAGTACAATTTTACGTTATGAGAATAGATTTGCTTGAGTAGTTTCATGTGTCCGAATGCTACATGCTTTGTGCTTTGTAGGAATCTGAGTGATGGGAATTAGCCATCAGGTGAATACGTCATGTCACATGTGATCATGGTTGAATAATCTCACAGTGCTGGATTTGGCCCTAATGCGCAGTTCTCATTTGAGTCTAACCATTTTAGGGACGATTCTCTTACTCGAAGGATTATCTGAGCCTCGTCACATGTGATAGTATTCAGGTGATGGCCAATTGACACTACAAGGAGGCCTTCAGCAGCTGAGGATTGGTTTGTGTGGAGTTAGAGATTTTCGCTAGGGCAAGCCTAGGATAAGAGAGGCATAGATCAGTAGTAGTAGAAGGGACTTGGTAGAGTCAAGGCAGTTCTTGAAGAAAGTACGGATATATGTGGAAGGTAGTATGGGCCCGTACTACTGAACGCAGAGGATCCGTACTCGATTCAAGAGGGGCAAAGATGAAACCAGGGAATGGTGGAGTATGTGTGAGATCCCTCAGTAGCAGTGAGTATTCTGACAGTTATTGTGATATGTTTTCAACATGGTGATGTTGCACGGGATACCAGTTGGCAGTTCAGGTGTCGGGGAGGGATCTGGCTCAGGCTCTAGAACCGGACAGCTTGATGATCAGATAAGAGACATCATTTCCGCAGAGATTATGCGCAACATCATTGGTCAGACTCCTGTGATATTCGGTTCGGTTAGGGAGGCCATTGTGGAGCTTTTGGACAGTCGACTTAAGGCCTTTAGGGCCGGGATAGTTTGGGGCTCGTCTTGAGCCCGATTCTTATGGATCCCAGGGATCCATTAGGGAGGGGAATCCCATTTTAAGCACTTACCATCAGGGGTCAGGAGTGGGTGGTACACCTTACCCCCAGGAGGGTTCCCTGCAGAATTGGATTGCTACGGAGGTTTCGTGGGCCCTCAGCGAGGAGTTACCCGACACCATCAGACGTGTCACTGATAGAGTGATAGACATGATAAAGAGGCAGACCTCAGCTATCCGGGCAGTGGGTGTAATGGTCAGGGTGACCCGGGAGCAAGAGGTAGGGTCTGATAGTCAGTTGAGAAAGAGGAAGCGAGTTTCCGGTTTGGCTCAGCAAGCTGGACAGTCAGACGCTACCATGGATAGTGCCACGGACCCAAGGAGTCGGTAGGGTTGCTCAAGGAAGGAGGGGACACGGAGTGATGTGCGCAGTAGGTCCAAGTGTGGCAGATGTGGGTGGAAGGGTCACAAACGTCAAGAATGCACAGTAGAAGTAGATTTATGCCATCATTGTCATAAGCCTGGCCATGTTAGGGCGAACTATCCCGTACAGCGGTTGGGATAGCCTCGGTGTCATATTAGGCTTCGAAAGACAGGGGGATTCAAGGGTCCTTCAGAGTAGGTTGCGGGTATGTATTTTTCTCTCTCTGTCAGCTTATGTTGTGGTGTTATTGTTATGATACTGCATCGATGCTAGTAGGTGCATATATTGGAGTTCTATATTATCTACGTGTGATTGAGTTATATGCCATCTGCATACCTTAGATTTTAGAATGGTAGTTGGAGGACGTCCCTATAGAGCAGGTTACTACAGATGCAGTAACTATAGCGAGTATGAGTGAGACTTGGTAGTATCTCACTATGTAACATCCCATGTTCAGAAGTGCAACTTTAGGGTTCAAAGTGTAAATAAGGATGGTCAACTCGGCGAGTCCATGGGTAGACTCGGCGAGTTAAGTCGTGATTCTGGTCACGTGTTAAGTGGCCAACTCGGCGAGTCGGTGGTTGGACTCGACGAGTTGGTGCTGAAGAGAGAAAAACCCTAATTTTCGGGATTTCACCTTATTTAAAGGACATAATGTCCTCCCCTCAGTCCCCTTAGCCCCCTTTGAAGTCCAGAAAACCCTAGATCCGTTGGTGAGAGAATTGGAGAGCAAATTGGAGCTTTGAGAAGTGATTGGTGAAGAGATTTTGAAGAATTAGAGGATTGGAGCAAGGGGCTTTGCAGAGATTGGGATTATTCTTTAGTTGGAGCTTTCTTTTGAGTTAATAATTTGTTGCTTGAGCTTTTGTGCATCTAGATCTATCATTTATGGAAGTTTTGGGAGCATACCTAGTGTTATGTTGGGTTTGGAGGATGGATCTGAGGTTGCTACCTCAGATCTGGGATTGAGATGATTCAGAAGTGCATAAAGTCCCTGTCCTTGAGTTGTTGGTGAAGCCTTCTCATCCCAAACCCTAGTCTTGAGTGTTTATGGCTTAGATCTCTTTGGATTCACGTAAAGTTTGCCACTTTACATGATGGATGGCTTGTAGAAGAGTAGATCTATGGATTGGAGCCCTTGCATGACTTGGAAGGCCAATATATGGGTTAAGAACTAGAGGTACTCGGTGAGTCACATGGGTGTACTCGGCGAGTTGTATGAACATGAGCATGGACTCGACGAGTTTGAAGAAAGACTCGACGAGTCTGTTGAAGATTGCCTTGGACTCGGCGAGTCTGGTCGTGGGACCCTAATGTTTCTGGTTAAGTCGTGAATCGGTGAGTCGAGGGACAACTCGGTGTGTTGAACAGGATAGGACTCAAGGACCCATGGACTCGGCGAGTCTCGGGTGACTCAGCGAGTAGAGTCGAGGCATGGGTGTTTTCAGAGCATAGGAACTCGACGAGTCATCGGGTTAACTCGGCTGGTTGAGTCGTGATATGGGGTTTCTTAGAGTATAGGGACTCGATGAGTTAGCGGGTTGACTCGGCGAGTAGGGTCAGTCAGGAAGCTTAACTTTGACCAAGGGATTTACCAATTTGTCTTCTAAGGGTATTTTGGTAAATTCATGTTTATTGGAATTGGTTGTTTGGTAGTGTGCAGTGGTGGAGTTTGTAGCAGTGGACGGAGCAACGTGATCTAGTTATCCAGTTGGCAATTTCAGGTGAGTTATCCTCACTATATCGATGGCGTCTAAGGCACCAAGGCCGACCCCCTTTACCGGATGGAAAGCCGGATAGTTATTGATTACTTTATTGCAGAGTTATGTTACGATATGAGCATGAGATATTTGTATGACCGGAAGGTCTTATGTGCTATGGATATGTAATTATATGATATGTGATTCATATGAGTAGGGATGCGATATGAGTATGAGTTATATGTGTGACCGGAAGGTCTTAGTTACCATGAGAAGTATTAGCTAAGTTGATAGATGCTCTGTGATTCGTATGAGTAGGATTGCGATATGAGTATGAGATATTTGTATGACAGGGAGGTCTTATGAGTTACGAAGAGTATGCGATATATGTTGTCTTATGATATGTGATCTGTATATGTTATGCATGAACTTTATGTATGTATGAAGTGTATGTTATGGACCAGAAGGTCATTATGAGTAAGACCGGAAGGCCTACCAGGTTTGGGACGGAAGTCCCCTAAGACATTCAGATCGGAAGATCCCATAGAGTTATGGCCTGGAAAGGCGTATGTGTTGCATGTGGTATTTTGGGGGTAACTCACTAAGCTTTCAGGCTTACAGTTTTCAGTGTATTGTTTCAGGTACTTCAGGAGATCGTGGCAAGGCGAAGGCGTAATCGTACCACTCCTCATGTTTTATGTACTTATAATGTGGTTCTGGGAAATACTCTGATAATAAATGAATTGAAAACCTTTTTGTAATGAATTAATGAAAGTGGGTTGTTTTTGAAAAGTTTAAATTGGTTTGAATTTTTAGAGCGTTACACACTACATTCGGGACGGTGTCATTCGGGTAAAGATCGGTTATATTCCAGCACGAGGAGCACCTGAGGGAGGTGCTAGACACTTAGAGGAGGGAGAGACTTTTTCAAGGTACTCCAAATGTGAGTTCTGGTTTTGCAAGGCGCAATTTCTTGGGTACCTTGTCAATCAGAAGGGTATTCTAGTCGTCCCCATTAAGTTAGAGGCCGCGATATAGAGGGAGTTTCCAAGGTTTCCAATTAAAATTCGGAGCTTCCTGGGTCTAGCAGGTTATCACCATAGATGTATTCAGATTATTGGAAGTGGTGTGATCTTTGGATTGTTTAGTAGTGACACGATAGCAATGGAAAAACATGGCTTTCAGCAGATTAGGCATAGAATGGTAAGAAGAACTGAGGATCCTTCCATCATTGCGTGCTGTAAGACGTTAGTTGATTCAAAGTGGGGGAGAATCATCCAAGGATTCAGAAGTAGGAGCAGTTTTGAAACTGGGATAAATTTCGCATCCTTATCAGAAAGGAAGACAACCTAGGCAGCTGTGTGGTTTGAGGATAGTGTGAGATGGAAGTTTAGAAAAACTTGCTAGTAAGGAGATCGCATTCTCGTAATGTTTTCCAGCAAGCCTTAGGGAATCAGGTTTGGGATTCCAGTAAGGACATGGGTTCAGTCTTGAATGATAGGTTGTATGTATACTCGTCGTCGAATGTGTTCGAATCAATAACCAACGAATGAGATAGTGTTAGAGTGTTGTAAGTCTGCAGGTGTAGCTATAGCATACACTAGCAGCTAGATAGTGTTAGAGTGTTGTAAGTCTACGGGTGTAGCCATAACATTCACTAGCAGCCATATAGTGTTAGAGTGTTGTAAGTCTGTGGGTGTAGCCGTAACATTCACTAGCAGCCAGATAGTGTTAGAGTGTTGTAAGTCTACGGGTGTAGCCGTAGAATTCACTAGCAGTCAGATAGTTTTAGAGTGTTGTAAGTTTGCAGGTGTAGCCGTGGCATTCACTAACAGCCAGATAGTGTTAGAGTGTTGTAAGTATGCGGGTGTAGCCATAGCATACACTAACAGCCATATAGTGTTAGAGTGTTGTAAGTCTGCGGGTATAGCCATAACATTCACTAGCAGCCAGGTAGTGTTAGAGTGTTCTAAGTCTGCGGGTGTAGCCTTAGCATTCACTAGCAGCCAGATAACGTTAGAGTGTTGTGAGACTGCGGACATAGCTATGGAATACACCTGGCTGGTGGACAACATGAGCGCGTGGTTATGACGCGGAAGGAACATTAGCCCCCAGTTCGGGCGTAGCAGTAAAGACGTGGAAATCCATGAGGTGGATTTCAGAATTATCTGGATGAATTAGACCTAGTGGAGCTAGTGATAAGACTGTAAGAAGACCACTGCAGTTTTGAGATCGAGGAAGCAATGGATTGCTTCCGGTTATTTATTATATAAAGCTAAAATTGGTCATGTAGCAATCACGTTTAGCCACGAGTTGGTAACATCAGGATGTGACGCTCGGACCCAATCGGTTGGATCAGGAGGTTGTTAGAGCCTCAGTGACATAATAACTAGTGGCAACTAGTTCCAGGGAAGGTTTTGCTCGGACTTCGTGTGAGGGGATTAAAATAGGGAGTCCTTTGGCTCCGCAACCGGGTTGGAACCCGATGTCTCAGATGGCTGACGAATGAATTGAGACCGGGAAGGTCTCGAGAGATGTTGGAAAGTAGCCAAGTAGCAGCATGCTATTTCAGGCAGTTGAGTGTTTCAGACAGTCAGTGTTCCAGACAGTTCAGTGTTTTCAAGAAATTCAATGTTTCAGACAGTCGGTGTTTCAGGTAGTTTAGTGATCAGGCAGTCCGTGTTTCAGGCAGTTCAGCGTTCAGGCAGTTCAGTGTTTCAGACAGTCAGTGCTCCAGGCAGTTCATTGTTTTCAGGCAATTCAGTGTTTTCAGACAGTCTTGGGTCTCCAACAATAATGGTATTTTGGATTTTCATGGATAACTTATGGAATGGCAAGTCACTCATAGCATGATTATCTGAGTTATGGCCAAGTATAAGTGAATCATAGGGATAAGTGGATCTGTAAATTTTGTTGTTCTAATGGGAACCTGGGGTAGTTAGCATGAGGAGTTCCAACCTTGCGAGTTGCTTGGGTTATCGTCATATATGGAAAAAGGGAGGATAGTTTGGCACTGGGAGAGGACCCAGTGAATTATTGTGGTATATAACTTCCGCAAGTCACGAAAGTGTGTTCCTGCCAGGAAGGGGACAATATCATAGGGTGATACTTGGTTGTAATGTGTTGACTTTGAGGCCGGTGCTTGGCATGGAGTTTTGGGCAAGGATGCCACGCGAGAAGAAGATTTTTTTTTTAAAAAAGAGGTGCAGTGATAGGGTCTGGAAGGACCTGGGTTATTTAGGAATTCGGAGTCTGCAGTACAAGTGGTTATTTCGGAAGCGTATACTGCAGTAGGCTTCGAGGACGAAGCCTAATTTAAGTGGGGGATAGTTGTAACACCCCAAATTCTAGAGGTGTTGTTGAAGGGCTTAAGTTGTAAATTAAGGAAGGGACTCGACGAGTAGACATGCTTACAAGCCGAGTCGGAGCGGGATTTGTCGCGGGTTTAAGTGGCCAACTCGCCGAGTCGGCGGCTTGTACTCAACGAGTTGGTGCTGAAGGGAGAAAACCCTAATCCCCAGGGTTGCGCCCTATATAAAGCACATTATAACCCACCCTCAGCCTCTTTGCTACCCTTTTGAGATCTAGAAGCCCTAATTTCGTTTGTGAAGAGTCTTGGAAGCAAGTTGGTGTGATTTGTGAAGGGATCTAGAAGACCAAGAAGCTTGGATCAAGGAGACTTGAAGAAATCCGGATTATACTTCAGTGGGAGGTCATTTTGGAGGAAAGGAATCGTTATTCTTGGCTTTCTCCTTTCTATTTAACCTTTCATGTAGTTTTTGGGTTTGGTTGGAGAAATATTGATGAGATCTTGAAGCATGAGTTAGATCTGGAGTTGAAACTCCATATCTGAGTTCTATATGGATCATTGTTGCAGAAAGCCTTTCTAGTTGTTATGCAAAAGCCTTTCCCCAAGAGTTAAGTCCCTTTCTAGCTTGGTTTTTGGTATTATGGGGCAAGAAGCACGTAAAGGTAGCAACTTTATGTTGCTAATGGACCTTAGAGACCCATATCTATTGTTTGGAGCAAAGGAGAAGCTCTGTGACTCGAAATTATGGGAATGCACGTATAGACTCGACGAGTCAGGCTAGATATCAGACTTTGAGTCGCGTAGTAACTCGGCGAGTCACATAGGTGGACTCGGCGAGTTGTATGAAGATGGGCAGAAACTCAACGAGTTGGAAGAACAACTCGGCGATTCTGGTCGCAGGACCTCAACCTTCTTTTGGTTAAGCCTCGGATCTGAGAGTCGGTTGGCGACTCAGTGAGTTGGACAAGATGGGACCCAGAGATCATTGAACTCAACGAGTCTTGGAGCGAGTCGACAAGTTGAGTAGTATTTTGATAGTTTATGAGTCTAAGAACTCAGCGAGTCTACGCGTTGACTCGAAGAGTAGAGTCAATCACGAAGGTTGACTTTGACCAGGACTTTGACCTTGACCAGGGTTGACTCAGTTTGACTTCTAGTGTTCAGTTTGGGACTAAGTGTTATTGGTATTGGTTACTCAGGGAGCTAGAGGATCAGCATTTCGGAGAGTTTTCGGTTAGCAGCCAGAGGACTATCAGCAGAGTTCAGTAGAACAGGTGAGTTTCCTTCCAGTAGGTACGGGTCTACGTCCATAATGCCGACCCGTCTAGTTAGCAGTAGTTTCCGGACTTCGGTCCGATGTAGTAGTTCAGTGTGCTTGATGTCTTTTTGATTCAAGCAGGTTTTTGTGTTATGTGATCCGGACTTCGGTCCGAAGCAGTATGCGGTATATGTGTTTATGCTAGTTGATATATGTTTTGCTATGCTATGTTCAGTCAGCTCCGGACTTCGGTCCGATGCAGGGGGCAAGGCCCCAGTAAGTCCGGGCTTCGGCCCGATGCAGTTAGCCAAACTTTGGTCCCGATGCAGGGGGCAAGGCCCCAGTCAGTCCGGGCTTCGACCCGATGCAATTAGCCGGACTTCGGTCCGATGCAAGGGGCAAGGCCCCAGTCAGTCCGGGCTTCGGCCTGATGCAGTTAGCCGGTCTTTGGTCCCGATGCAGGGGGCAAGGCCCCAGTCAGTCCGGGCTTCGACCCGAAGCAATTAGCTGGACTTCGGTCCGATGCAGGGGGCAAGGCCTCAGTCAGTCCGGGCTTCGGCCCGATGCAGTTAGCTGGACTTCAGTCCGATGTAGGGGGCAAGGCCCCAGTTAGTCCGAGCTTTTGCCCGATGCAGTTTTTGGAATTCGGTCCGATACGGGGGCAAGGCCCCAGTTAGTCCGAACTTTGGTCCGATGCAGTGGCCAAGACCCATTATATGCTTTATATGTTATTGTATGGTATGTGGTAGATTGGGGGAGCTCACTAAGCTTCGTGCTTACGGTTTTCAGTTTTGGTTTCAGGTACTCAGTTTTCAAAAGAGGAGCTCGGGAATATTGCAGTGCACACACAATAGCTAGCCAGCCTGGGATGTTTCACTCTAATAACAAGAATATGTTTTGAATTAATACTCTGAATTTATGTTATGACTTATGATATGGTTTTTTATAAATATGGTTTTAGCAATGTTTTAAAGGAAATTTTTAGTCGTGATTTTGGGTTGTTACAGTTCACTATATGCATTATTCGTAATATCAACTATTTAATAGTCAGACATATCACACGTTTGTGATTGTTTCCTTTTTATGAATATCGACTTTAGGTTCGGTGTGAGAGGAGTAGGTGTACATCGTGGCATCACCCTATTTACCACCACTGTTCCCTCTATTTTCATTAAGATGTCGAACACCATAATATTCCTTTTAACAACTAGTATCCTTAATGGGATAGTGTATGGGTCGGTAAATCTAAGTGTAACCATCATTTAAGAGCTACTTTTGTTTGTCATTGTCTCATTAAAGAAGACTGCTTTGACATTTGAACTCTCGTATATGATGGGCTTTACATAAAACTCAGTTCATGAATATGGTTTTCATCTTCGCAGATGAATCTCCGAGTTTCACCTTTTTTGGAAAAGTAATTTCTTTATACAGCAACATGTAAAGTATTACAATATTCGATGCGATGTTATTTCAGTTATAGTTCCCTTGGAAGTAAACGTTGTTTGCTCTCAATGAGTAGGTGCGACCAAGTTTATGTGCTTCGTTGTGTAGTGGCAACTTGTAGTAATATGAGTAAAAGGATGGTACATAGCGTCAGGTTTGTCTCCTTAATATTTTGACAATCAAAAGTATTGCTTGAGTTGTTGCACCAATTCCTCTTCTTTCGGATCATGCACCGAAAAACGAACGACATTGCGAACCAATCCCTTTTGTGGATCTTTGAAGAATTTGTCATTCATGACTCTCACTTCCCTAAAAATACATGCAATTTTAAATTTCAACATAATATTGATGAGTTCACAAGTTTTTATGTATTGAAAATACTCTTACACATCATTGAGGTAGGGGTGTCAGCCCATATAGATCTATATATACAGTTACCGATTACTTAAGATTTAATGCTTATTGGTCGGGGATTAGTTAAAACCGTCCTACCATGGATGGTTCTAGAACTGCATCTTTTGTTCAACTATTGTACATTTAAAATTCACCCATTGCACTTTTAATTAATTCTAGTTAATCCCAAATTAATTTCGGAACAACTATGATTTACAATTAATTAGTTCTTATTAATTTATCGATTAATAAATCGATAACTAAACTATTGATCTCATGTTAATTTATTAATCACATAACAAAATAACAGATCAATTATTTATTTCCAATTAATATGTTAATCACATAATATATCAACAAATCATTTCTCTCTCTCTCTCTCTCTCTCTCTCTCTCTCTCTCTTTCTCTCTCTCTCTCTCTCATGGGTGCGCATAATATCAATTCCAGTTATTTATGGTTATAAGGGCAACCCAAAAAAGACTTTGCTTTTATCTGCAAGTTTATACCAATTTAGTTATGAGCTTAGATGCCTTAATCTAATAGTCTCCCACTTATATAAGTCTATAACAACAATTTCAAGTATAACCACACAGTAAAGAGTGCTTTCTAAAGCCACTGTCGAACTCTGATTCAAAGCAAACGTCGGCCCTAACACAAGTGATCAACTATTCCTTCATTATTCAAGATTTTGTATGAACAGATTCATGGATTAAATGATCAACCTCATGTTCATTTTTTCGGTTTCCTGTTTTCATGATTTGTGATCAAATTCAGACTACAAAGTTATACACATCAATTCAGTCCAAACCATGCCTGATTCTTATAGATCAACTCAAATGACCGAGGGGGGCCCAAAGATATCACATTTCCTTATTCGGGAAAAAGGAATAAATTACATTGACAACATAGTCATACCTTTTACTCACCAAATCGTACATGGAATAACCCTTCATAACATCCAGTTACAAGATGCGTTTGGGCAACGAACTGCCTAATAGATTCACAAACTATGAGTTACATATCTCTGCTTTAAGAATAGTAGATATTATCATCTTAGAATTACTTGTGATAAAATCCATGAAGTCATCTCTAAGCGTGATTTTATCTAATACTCAAAATCCTATTTTCTAAGTATTCATGAATATTGCAACAATCTTTATGTCTAGTCTCCATAGACAATCTACAAACAATTCATGACAATCATAATTTACTACTTACATGCAAAAGTATGAACAACTGTTGAAATTTGAACAATAAAATTATCCAGGAATAAACATGTAAAGTGAACTAACTAACTATGGTATCAATCCCTTTGAATATAATCAAATCTCTATTATTTAATCACCATAACAATTAGGAATTTATTCATTTTAGATTTTTTCGTGTAATATATTAACTACTTGAATTAAGTAACATCATTCATGCCATGTTCTAAACACATAAACAAACAACCGATTACAATTTTGATTTCTGTGTCCCCATTTCTACGCCGAAACTTTGAAAAACCATAACTTCCTCTTATGAACTCAGATTTGGACATTCTCTATATGCATGCTCTCGGTTTAACAACTACTATGAATTTGAATTAGATTAATTATCCTAAAATGATATTTATCAAAAACTCACTTTTTAGGATACACAGAACTGTGCCAGTTTAATCCCGATTCAAAGAAGCATAACTTCTTCATACGAAGTTGGATTTTAGCGTTCTTTATATGTACATAATTGTTGTCACATATACTATAACTATGGTTAAGATTATTTATCCTAAATAATCTTCTATCAAAAAGTCAGTTTTAACGCTTATTATATCTTAATTGACTAGCCCAAATTTGCGGGTGTCACAATTATCCCCCCTTAGGATGAGTATGTCCCAGAATCATCAACAAAATAGGGCTTGTATAATGACTATGTATGTTACCTTTCAATCCTAGGTAATAACAATCACTTTTATGTATTTTCTCTTAAGTTTCTAGCTCTTAGACTTCTTGACTATTGATGGTGCTCAATCTTTCACCTGCTATTCCTTCTAATTTTGATCATCATTGGACACTCCTACCCCTTATAGAATTAAAAGGTCTTTACTTTGACTATTGTAACAAACCGATGGTTTATGTCCTAATGACCTTCCTTTGCGTGATGTGATGACTAGAATCAGGTCTCTTTGAGTCATATTCTGTCACAAAAGATACCTTCCTTCATATTCTAATGTGATATAAACACATTCTAGCAATCAACACTTCTAGCTACAGGGTTCTTAATTTTTTTTTTCCAATCATGATACTGTTGGGTTTTGAGCAATCTAACACTTCCTAAGTGTGCATGCAACCCTAATAAACCTTGGATCTATGTTTGTCTAATACATGCAAAATAATAATTTTCCAAGGTTCATAACCTATCTAACATGGCATGGGGAACTTTTTAATCATAAAAGAGTAAGATGAGATTACATACCTTTTGATGAGATTGATTCCTTAGAGTTTGAGAGCCAAGCACCAATAGTGTGAATGCCTCAAATGGAAATCACAAATCACCACAAACACTTGGCAAACTTTAGAGAGTGTACACACACTTGTAATTTTCGGCCACACACAAGCACACACACTAGTGGCTATTTCATGCAACATAAGCATGCTTATATAGTGTACATGGTTAGGGTGAAACCCTAATAACCCATGACCTTTCCTTTTCCAAGGATCCATGGGTTAAAAGCTCCATGGATCATCCATGGACTTCCATCCAAGCCTAGCCCATTAACAAATGAGTGTTAGCCCACACCATATAAAATCAATAACCCATAATCTAATTAGTCTTCCTTTTAATCTCTAAATTAATTCATAATTAATTTAAGACTAAGACTAATTAAATAACATAACTTCATATTAATATATTATAACTTATAATATATTAATAAACATATGTGTATAACTCTCATAAAATTATCCATAAATAGTTCGGGTGAAGTGCAACCCAAATGGACCATGCCGGGTCGGGTCAAGTATATACCAAATAAGTTATGGACTTAGACACCTTATCCAACAGACTCCCTCTTGGATAAGTCTAATAACTGTATTTGCCTATATAACTTTAGGAACCAACCAGCAATCGTAGCTCTCGAAAACTCTGTTGAAATATGAAGCGCCATTTTAAGAGAAGTGATCATACAATCCTCTGTTCTCATGATATCAGCCGGACAAACACATGGAACTATATCTTGCTTATTGTCTGGCAGTTGTTTCTCGATTTCCGATTTGTTTGACAACAAAATTTACTGAACACATCAGTTTAGTTCTGACCGGGCCCGGTACATGGGTCAACACAAAATCATCGAGGGGCCCAGATATCGCTTCTATTTCTAGAAGGAACAGATAAACTTCGACTCATATGCTTGTTCTACTACTTGTTGAATTGTACACAAAGGCATGTTTTAGAACATCAAGTTACTGATGTGTTTACGTGCAATCAATGCACAACCAACTCATAGGTAACAACTCATATTTCTAGGTTTGAAGACGTATATGATATTATCGTCTCACGATCACTCGAGATAAATTCCATGAAGTGATACAAGTGAGCGTGGGTTTATACCAATACTCATAACTTATGATTACTCATGAACGTTGCAGCAACCATTGCCATGTATAAATACCTTTAGCCATCTACAATCCCAATTCATGACAATCTTGATTCATACCTACTTCCGACGTATGACCGATTGTGGAGGTTTGAATAAATTAATTATTCTGGAAGTCAAAACATGCAAAACTGAAACAATAGTAAATAATTGACAATGACAGTAACACTTTACTCATAAATAAATCACAAATTTTATTCATCATCAAATGTCGATTACATTTTACAAGTTTCAGGAAAACTATCTAATCTGTAAAACTAATATCTTCCCTCAGCCCGATGCGCCTCGCATGCTGAAAATGCTTAACCCTCGTCAGTCCCTTCGTAAGGGGATCTGCAGGATTCTCATCTGACGATACCCTCTTTGCCACGAGGAGTCCTTCTTCAATCTTGTGTCTTATGAAGTGATATTTTCAGTCAATGTGTCGGGATCTGCCATGATCTCTTGGTTCCTTGGCTAAGGCAACCGCAGTATTGCTGTCACAGAAAATCTCCATAGGTTCTTTAGTAGCTGGTACAACTCCAAGGTCTCTGATGAAGTTCTTCAGCCATATCGCCTCCTTCGCTGCTTCACTCGCTGCTATATACTCTGATTCACAAGTCGAATCAGCCACCGTCTCCTGCTTGGAACTCTTCCAAGAAATTGCCCCTCCATTTAAGGTAAAGACCCAGCCCGACTGAGAGCGGAAGTTATCCCTATCAGTCTGAAAACTAGCATCACTATACCCTAATACTCTCAAGTCATCACTCCTACCAAGGGTAAGGATCCAATCCTTAGTCCTCCGCAGGTACTTGAGAATGTTCTTTACCGCGGTCCAATGAGCCTGGCCAGGGTTCCCTTGATACCTGCTGACCATGCTCAAAGCAAAGGCCACATCAGGGCGGGTACAAGTCATAGCATACATGATCGAGCCAACAGCGGAAGCATACGATAATTGGCTCATCTCAGCTATCTCTGCCTCTGTACTCGGACTCTGAGTCTTACTCAGTTTGGCATTGCTTTGGATCGGTAAATCTCCTTTCTTAGAATTCTGCATGTTGAACCTTTTCAACACCTTATCCAAGTATGTACCCTGACTAAGTCCAATTAGTCTTTTACTCCTTTCTCTTAATATCCTTATCCCTAGGATATAGGCAGCCCCCCGTAGGTCCTTCATAGCAAAGCAGTTCCCAAGCCAGGAATTAACCTCCTGCAAGGTTGGGATGTCATTTCCTATAAGTAGTATGTCATCCACATACAGTACCAAGAAGCTAACTATACTCCCACTAGCTCTGACATACATGCAAGACTCATCTTCACTTCTCTAGAAGCCAAACTCTTTGACCTTCTCATCGAAACAAAGATTCCAGCTACGAGATGCTTGTTTTAATCCATAAATGGATTTCTCAAGCTTGCATACTCTATTAGGGTACTCCGCACTGACAAAACCCTCTGGCCGATTCATGTACACATCCTCAGCCAACTTTCTATTAAGAAAAGCGGTTTTGACATCCATTTGCCATATTTCATAATCATGAAATGCAGCAATGGCTAGCATAACCCTAATAGACTTAATCTTTGCTACCGGTGAGAAGGTTTCATCATGTTGAGTCTGAGTAAAACCCTTCGTAACCAGTCGAGCCTTATAAGTATGCACTTTTCCTTCCATGTCGGTCTTCTTTTTGAAGATCCATTTGCACCCGACTGTTTTACGGCCTGGTACATTATCAACTAAGTTCCAAACTTGATTGTCATACATGGACTGTATCTCGCTGTCCGTAGCCTCCTTCCATTTAGCAGACTCTGGGCTTGCCATGGCTTCCTTAACACTGCTAGGTTCATCCAAATTTACCAGTGTACTATCGTTGATAAACGTATCACCTTCCGTAGTAATATGAAAGCCATAATAAAACAAAGGTGTGTTCCTAACCCGTGTGGAACGCCTCGGAGGTACAGACTTGTCAGCTTGCTCAATAGGAGTTTCCTCCTCAGGATGATTGCTAGTGTTTGAGGTTCCTTCACCAATTGCTTCTTGAATTTCTTCAAGATCAATTTGCCTTCCACTGTCTCCTTGGCTTATAAATTCTCTCTCACGAAAGACCTCTCTTCTTGCTACAAAGACCACATTCTCACTGGGTCTGTAGAAGAGGTAACCGAAGGATTTCTGTGGGTAGCCGATGAAATTACACCTTTCACTTCGGGGTTCGAGCTTATCATGAGTCTCACGCCTCACGAAAGCTTCGCAACCCCAAATCTTGATGTGGTCTAAATTGGGAACCTTCCCAGTCCACATCTCATGAGGTGTTTTGGTAACCTTCTTTATAGGGACTAGATTAAGGATATGGGCGGCAGTCTCTAAGGCATACCCCCAAAAAGAGATTGGTAGCGAAGCTCGACTCATCATAGAGCGAACCATGTCTAACAAGGTTCGATTACGCCTCTCAGCTACACCATTTAGTTGTGGTGTCCTGGGAGGATTCAATTGTGAGACAATCCCACACTCCTTAAGATAGTCAAGGAACTCGGTGCTAAGATACTCACCACCTCGATCGGATTGAAGCATCTTAATGTTCCTGCCCAATTGATTTTCTACTTCCTGTTTGAATTCCTTAAAACTATCAAAGGTTTCTAACTTATGTTTGATTAAGTAGACATACCCATATCTACTAAAATCATCAATAAAAGTCACATAATACCGATTAGCATTGTGGCGGTTTTGAATGGCCCACATACATCAGTATGTATCAGATCCAACAAACCCTCACCCCTTTCACAAGTTCCAGTGAAGGGTGATTTTGTCATCTTTCCAAGTAGAAAAGATTCACAACTATCATCCGATTTAAGGTCGAATGACTCCAAGACTCCACTCTTTTGGAGTTGGCCTATGCGTTTCTTGTTTACATGTCCAAGACGACAATGCCACAATGATGCTTTATCTAGGCTAGTAGAAGAATCAATATACAACACATTATTTCCTATGTTGTCTACAATCGACAAAGTTTCATACACACCATCACAAGGTAATGCTTTAAAATAAAACACATTTTTAAAGAAAGCATTAATACCACCACATTCATTATCAAACGAAAAGGTAAAACCTTGTTTGTACAAAGCATGAAAAGAAATAATATTCCTCGCCATTTCAGACGAGTACACACATTTATTCAAATCTAATTTTAACCCATTATTAAGCAACAAAGTATAAACTCCAATCTTGGAAACAGGTGAAGCCTTCTTATTCCCCATGATCAAGTTTATTTTCCCGTGCTCCACATCCTCACTTCTTCTTAGGCCCTGTATATCAGAACATATGTGAATACCACATCCTGTATCAAGCACCCAAGAGTTAGAATATGGTGAGTAATTAGACAATATTATTTAAATAGCTGCATGGATGGGTTTCACTTTCCCATCCTTTAGATCCTGCAAGTACTTAGGGCAGTTTCGCTTCCAGTGCCCCTTATCCAGGCAATAGTAGCAATCAACATCCTTGGGAATGGCAGAAGGAGTGACAGAACCGCTCTTGGTCTTCGATGAGGAGCCTTCAAGAGACTTTCCCTTGGTACCCTTCGAAGGGTGCTTTCTCTTTTTCCCTTTGCCTTGCCCGATAGCCAAAACAGGGGTAGATGTTGGAGTAGGAGTAGTAGAGGTAACAACCGCCTAGCCCTTAAGACCAGTTTCAGCGGTCTTCAAGAGTCCTTGAAGCTTGCTGAGGGTAACTTCCTCCTTGTTCATATGATATGTCATACGAAAATGGTCATAACAAGAAGGTAAGGAGTGCAAAATGATGTCAATTGCCAACTCCTCAAGGAAGTTCACATTCAACTTCAGCAAACGGTCCACATACCATTGCATCTTTTGCATGTGGGCCGTGACGGATTCACCGTCCTTCATGCGGGTAGTTATTATGGAGGAGATTATTTCATACCGCTCCTGACGAGCACTCTGATGGTACCTTTCCATCAGGTTTTGGTGCATCTCAAAAGGGTAGAAGTCCTTATAGGACTTTTGGAGCTCGGCTGTCATCGTGGCCATCATGATGCATGCCACCTTAGTAGCATCTCTCTCATGTGTCCTGAATTCAGCGATCTCCTCAGGAGTAGCAGTAGACTCATCAAGCTCTTTTAACTCCTTATCGAGGACATATTCCCTGTCCTCACAACGAGTAACCATCCTGATGTTCCTAATCCAATCCATGAAGTTGGAACCATCAAAGATGACTCTCCCACAAAGATTCATGAGAGAGAAAGAACCAGCTGGGTTAGAGCCCGAAGCATTAGTGTTGGAAGACATCTGAAAGAAGAAAGCAAGTTTAGATTAGATATATAGAATCCTTAATAATACACCCAAATGTAATATTAAGGCTAGGATCCAATCACAATATATTATACTTAGAAGAGGGATGCCGTAATCTTAGTAATAATATATTTGAAAGGTAGGTGAATGACGATTCACCAATTTCCACCATGAAAAACAAAATGAATTATTAGGTTTTAATTGGATTTGAAATTCCTAGATTCTTTTGAGATTCATTGAACTTTTCAATGGCATGTTTCAATCTCGATTGTGCCCTTCAAGTTTTGTGACTGGGATGCCGAAGATCACAAAACAAGGTGTGAATAACCATGCTAATTCACTTGGTACCCTTAATATTATCACCTAATCAATGTGCCGGTTAACCACACACGCTCCATTGATCTATGACAAACATTAAGTCACCCTTCGTGATCCTTATTAGTCCAAGTTAGTGTGCCGGTTAACCACACACGCTCCACCAATGACTTGATAAGGTACAAAGTGTGAATTCCATGGACTAGCACCATGTTCACATTTTCCTAAAGTAACTAAGATTGGGAATTAAAAAATGTTTAGTTACTTTATATTAATCATTATACTTTTAATGAGGATTTAAAGTCATTGTCCTACCCGTTCGGCTAACGACCCTCCACCGATCAAGGAAGCGGTGGGTGAGAGTGGACACCCATTAAGCTGCCATTTTATAGGCAACAACCTTATACCCCCCTTATAGACCGACTTCGTGAATGAGGCCTACTAATGGTAGAACGACTTATTCTTATACATATATATATATATATATATATATATATATATATATATATATATATATATATATAATTAACCATTAATGTTATAAATAGTATAAGGGTTGAATTTTAACTATTAAAACTCTAAGGGTTGGAATTAAAGTTTATTAAAGTGTGTTTTACAAATTCCAAAACTTGAGGGCAAGTTTTGTAACTATCCAAAACTTTTCATTTCATAACTTATGAATTAAAGGTTCATAAAAATGAAAACTCTTCATTTTCATGTAACTTATGTGTTTAAATGTGTGTTAAAGAAAAGTGACCTTTGGATATCCATAACTCGAGGACAAATTATGGACTCCATTAAAACATATAAATGATCAAGAATTAATTCTAAACAATTCAGCAAATAATTCCTATCATCTTCTAAATTCATAAGAACATGAACATGATCATCAAAATTTCAAGAATTATATGAACACATAAAAATCATGGAATTTTGATATATGCTATTGTAAATGGATTAGAACAACCATTACACCAACTAAAACAAGTTTTAAAACACCAAAACAGTTTAGGGTAATGTTTCTAGTCCATTTCCAGCAGCAAAAGTCGAAATTCTACATTCTGATCATTCTAGTCGCCGAGTGCACGAACCTACTCAGCGAGTAGGATGAATTTTGCCTTCTACTCGGCGAGTCCCCCCATGGACTCGGCGAGTCCATCAGCCAGACAGCAACAATTTCAACTTTTTTCACTATTTTGCATAAGTATCAAACAAGCAAGCCTAGGCTCTAATACCACTGTTGGGTTTTGAGCAAGCTAACACTTCCTAAGTGTGCATGCAATCCTAATAAACCTTGGATGTATGTTTGTCTAATACATGCAAAATAATAATTTTCCAAGGTTCATAACCTATCTAACATGGCATGGGGAACTTTTTAATCATAAAAGAGTTAGATGAGATTACATACCTTTTGATGAGATTGATTCCTTGGAGTTTGAGAGCCAAGCACCAATAGTGTGAATGCCTCAAATGGAAATCACAAATCACCACAAACACTTGGAAAACTTTAGAGAGTGTACACACACTTGTAATTTTCGGCCACACACAAGCACACACACTAGTGGCTATTTCATGCAACATAAGCATGGTTATATAGTGTACATGGTTAGGGTGAAACCCTAATAACCCATGACCTTTCCTTTTCCAAGGATCCATGGGTTAAAAGCTCCATGGATCATCCATGGACTTCCATCCAAGCCCAACCCATTAACAAATGAGTGTTAGCCCACACCATATAAAATCAATAGCCCATAATCTAATTAGTCTTCGTTTTAATCTCTAAATTAATTCATAATTAATTTAAGACTAAGACTAATTAAATAACATAACTTCATATTAATATATTATAACTTATAATATATTAATAAACATATGTGTATAACTCTCATAAAATTATCCATAAATAGTTCGGGTGAAGTGCAACCCAAATGGACCATGCCGAGTCGGGTCAAATATATACCAAATAAGTTATGGACTTAGACACCTTATCCAACATATACTTCCATTGATCTCTTCTATTATCTTCTCCATCGATCTTTTGGACGCTATGTTGAACTTAATTCGTAGATTGGTCGGACTCGATTCGATATGATTACTAAGTTTACAATAATATTTATCTTCATGATAATTACTGAAACAAAGGTAATGTTGGAAATAAACAAGATAGCTCAATTACTAATATTTTAGCAACCTTGTGACTTTTCCTGATCCAAGTGCGAGTCATGTGTTTCTGGTAGTATAGGCCTCTACTACCTTTCACACCTACTCATACTCGTCCCATGTATTGTCTCGTAATTCACTAATGTAACATCCCGAAATATCAAGAGTAGAGTTGAAGGGCTAAAAGAGTAAATTGGGAAAGAGCGAATCGGTGAGTCCATGGGTGGACTCGGTGAGTAGAGTCGCGACTTGGTCGTGTGTTAAGTAGCCGACTCGGCGAGTCAGTAAGATGGACTCGGCGAGTAGGCGCTGAGTGGAGAAAACCCTAATTCTCGGGGTTGAGCCCTATATAAAGAGCATAACATCCATTCCCCCAGCCTCTTTACTCATCCTCAAGTCCAGAAACCCTAACCTTCGTATGTGAGTGGATCAAGTTGCATTTAGGAGCTTGGAGAAGCAATTGTTGAGGAAATCTTGAAGAAGAAGAGGCTTGGAGCAAGGGGCTTTGCTTGGATTCGAGTTCCATTGCAGTTGGGGCGTTATTTTGAGGTAATATCTCGTCCTTGGTCTGTTACTCTTATGGATTCATAATTTTGGGGTTTGTGGGGAGCTTATCTTGGTATGTTTTGGAGTTTGGAAGTTAGATCTAAGGTTGCTACCTCAGATCTGGAGTGGTGAAGGTCCTAATGTGCAAAATGCATAGATATCTTTGGATTCACGTAAAGTTTGCCACTTTATGTGATGGATGGGTTGTAGGAGGCTAGATCTATGTTTTGGATCAATTGCATGGCCTGGAATGCTTCTGTATGGATTCAGACCGGTGGTACTCGGCGAGTCACATGGGTGGACTCGACGAGTTGCTTGAAGATGAGCTGGAACTCGACGAGTTGGAAGAACAACTCGGCGAGTTGGATCAAGATGGCCTGGAACTCGGCGAGTTGTATGAACAACTCGGCGAGTAGGTTGAAGATAGCCTTAGACTCGGCGAGTCTGTTCTTGGACTCGGCGAGTCTTGTCGAAGAGTCCCAATATTTTCTGGTTGAGTCGAGAATCGGCGAGTCAAGAGATGACTCGGTGAGTAGAGTCAGTCAGGGGTTGACTTTGACGTTGTCCAAAGGTTGACCAGTTGTCTTTCAGGGGTATTTTGGTAATTAAGGGTATTTATTGAGTTGAGTGTGTTGGTGTTAAGTGGAGGAGTTCGTGTCGGAGCTTGGAGCAGCGGGATCTTATCCTTTCAGCCGGCAGTTTCGAGGTGAGTTATCCTCACTATATCAACAGGGTCTAAGGCACCAAGGCCGGCCCTTATCGGATTGAGATTCGGGTAGTTGTTGTTATGTTGTTGCTGTGATATGTTTGCATCCTGAGAGCTAGGATGGTATATGTTAGAGGCCTGATTGAGATCGGTATCCTGAGAGATAGGGAGATGCTATGCTAGTGACCTGTTAGGTCGGTATCCTGGTTAGGATGATGATATGTTATGTGATCTGTTTGATCTGCTTGTTGACTGTGAATTGCTATATGATTGTATGTATATCTGCACATGGTTGTTTGGACTGGAGTTGGGTTGAGGCGGGTCCTGCTTTGTGCTGTAGGCCAAGATACCTAGGGCGGACCGGTTGTTCTGAAGGCCCAGCGAGCATTCCGGATAGGCTGTAGGCCCCAAGAGGACGGACCAGACGTGCCGAGGCTCGGAGAGTGGACTAGGCTGACTGAAGGCCCGGTGTGGGCGGACCAGTCATACTGTAGACTTAGAGAGTGGACCAGGTGGATTGAAGGCCCGGTGCGGGCGGACCAATCACACTGCAGACTCGATGTATGTGGTTAGATTCGGAGAGTGGACTAGGTGGATTGAAGGCCCGGTGCAGGCGGACCAATCACACTGTAGACTCGAGGTTTATGGCTAGACTCAGAGGGTGGACCAGGTGGACTGTAGGCCGGTGCAGCGGACCAGTCACACAGTAGACCCGAAGTGCATGGTTGTTCTGTGATCAGATATGTTGTGGCATGTTATGCGTGTATGGTGTATGTGGTTGGTACTTTGGGGATATCTCACTAAGCTTTCGGGCTTACAATTGTGGTTTTATGTTTTTCAGGTTCTTCAGGAGACCGTGGCAAGGCGAAGGCGTGATCGTACCGCTCCTCACGATTTTGTAGTAATGTGATTCTGGGAATACGTTAAATGTTTTGTATTGAAAACCTTTTTGTAAAGTTTTAATGGGATCGAGCTGTTTTTGAAAAATTTAAAATTGGTTGTATTTTTCGGTCGTTACAATTAAGTTACCATAAAATAAAGTTATAGAACAACTTTACACATTGGATAATGTACGTAATTTGGGATTATATTACTTCTTGAAAACGGTTACACTATTATTCAAGTTCATCATACCTTTTACAATAGACTACATCCTACAAAACATTTTTATATGGGTTGATTAGTTTATATATTAGACATCCTGGATAAGAAACTTCCTCCTATTTTCCAAGTGAAGCTACTTCTATTTCCTCATTTACCGTCCAGAGAGTCATCCGAGAAGCTTGTGCAACTTCCTTCTTTCTTGGGTAGTCCTTTGCTACATTTCCTTCTTCTCTACATACCCTTCCAATGTAACTACATTCATTAGCATAATGACCAGTCTTCCAGTACTTGAAGCATGTCAATCCTTCAATGCATCCTACGAAGTGTTTACTTCTGCACTTGTCACAACACTTGGCTTTATTTTTATCCCCATACCTCTCATTGTTGGCGCCAGGTTTTGAAAACCTCATCTTTTTGTTGGATTCCGAGGATCCTTTATTAATCCTCTTCTCCCCAAAGCAGTCGTTTTTTATCCTCCATTTTTCTTTCTAGCATGGTTCACATCATTGCTTAAACGTCTGCCATTGTGATAGTTTCAAGTGCAAGTGCAACGGCTAGTGCATGACCTATCATAATGATGTTCTACCACCAAACTAGGTGTTCAGTGTATCGAGACGAGAATATAGATAGAAAAGGTTTAGACACGTAATTCTCTTTATCACTCTGAAAGGTTATATGCAAGTTCTAATACCGTAATTAAACGTTTAGAAACCTGGAAACATAAAATTTCCTAATCCTAGGTCGGCAACATACCTTAAACCTAATAATAGCAATTTAGATAGGCAACCTAAGGAACGCTATAATACAAACCATTTAGCACATAAAAGCAAATTAGGCTTCTTATCCTAAAGTGAGCTAGTGCTAGTGTTAATTCAAGTGTATTACCTAAATTATAATAGATGCTAATCTCACGGTCATCAGTTAACATTCTAATTTACGACCTTTTTAAATTTTTTTATTTATGCTTATTTTAAACTAATGCTCTGATACCAACCGTGACATCCCCAAATTTACAACCTTTTAAAAACTTTTTCTTTATGCTTATTTTAAATCAGAGTGGTCTTTTTAAATGCATAATTTTCCAGATAAAAGTATTTTCAATGAAATGTTTATCATTAATTATTAAAACTTGGGATGTCATAAATAATACAAAAACATAAGCATAAACATGCCTTACATCAATATTTTAACATCCTATGAGCTCCTTAAATCTCTCAACAGATAATTACATTATATATTAGTACCCGTCATATCTCTACCTGAGAAAAACCTAATCGAGCTATCTTCCATTGTGAGAGAGTGTGAAGCTAAGAGTGTGTGTTTTTGTGCATTATTTGAAGAACTTGAGGAGTAAAAGGCTTGGAACAAGAAGGAGTCTTTGGATCCGACATCCATTTAGTGTTAACGACCATTTGGAGGTAAAAATCCATTATCTTGATCACTTGTTTGTTAGATCTCTCAATTAGAGAGTTTATGGTCATTTTTAGTATTTTCTTGAGCCATTATTGGGTTTGAGCTTACTGTGAAGCTAAGACTTCAGATCTGGAGAATATTAGGCCCTTTAGGCCTAATGACTCAAGTATTATGAAGCTTTGGCCAGCTGACATGCCTTAAACCCTTTGTTGAGATTTGGTTTGGCAAAACTTAGCCCTAGATGTCATGCATGGACGTAAACCTTGCAGCTTTATGTGGTATTTCATCCTTAGAAGACTAGATCTAGAGTTTGGGGATTTATTCTAATGCGTCTGAATAAGAGAAAAGGCTAAAGGAACTCAACGAGTTAGTTAGCCAACTCGGCGAGTTGGTTAGGGTTTCCCAAATATTCTGAACGCTGTACAAACTCGACGAGTTAGTGAGACAACTCGGCGAGTTGAGTTCAATTTTCCCGATTTTTCTGAGAACAGAAGGAACTCAACAAGTCGCATAGATGCACTAGACGAGTTGGGTCAACATGGACTATTGACTTGAGCATTGACTTCTGCTGACTTTTAGGGTTTAGTCAAGTTGTGGATTTTGGAGACCATAGAGTGGTAAAATGGTCTTTCATCCTTTCTGAGAATTAATAAAGGAGTTAGCTTAACATCTTTGGAGTTGCTATTATAAATTGTTAACTAAGAATGATTATGATATATGTAGGCGGAGTCTACATCGACAGTTGAGTACGAGACATACTTGCTTTACCTACGGGGTGAGCCTTCTCAGTATACTTACCTGAGTGGTAATACTATGTGACCGAAGGGTCTCGCCTAAGTTAATGACCAGAGGGTCTTATGTGCTTATACTGAGTTATGTGATATAGTATGCATTCTTCCTTTGTGATTTATGTTGTATATTATTTTGTGCCTTAATGAGTTAGGACCAGAGGGTCCAAACTGAGCTGTGACACCGGAGGATCCTCACTGAGATACAGGACTGGAGGGTCCAAATCAAGATACAGGACTGGAGGGGCCAATCCATGTTGTGAGACCGGAGGGTCCTCACTGAGGCACATGACCGGAGGATCCTTATTGAGATATAGCCATGAGAGGCTAATTATTTGTGCATGGTATTTTGGGGAACTCACAAAACTTTGTGCTTACATTGTTGTGTGAAATGTGTTTCAAGTACATCTCAGGATCACGGGAAGGCACTATCATGATTCTACACACCAGCTTGTTGATTGTGTTTTTAAGGATTATGGGATATTTTCAAACAATTAATTCTTTTATGTTTGGAACAACTTATAAATTTGGGTTTGAGAAATGTTAAACTGTGTTTTTGTGTGGATTTAAAAATGAAAATTTGATTTCAAAATTTAGAGTGTTAAAAGTTGGTATCAGAGCCTTAGTTTGAGGGACTCGGATGTACCCTTGGGTATGTCTGGACTCAAACTGAGGATCTAAGGAATTTTTCTAAAAAGAAATGATTTTCTAAACATGTAAAAGTTTTTAAGAGGAAACTACATGAAGCAGTGTGTACAATCAGCCAAAACCCAAACGGTGATTTTCCTAAAATACCCTCACTTGGTTATATTATGAGATGAAATATTTATGAGATATTAGAGCTACATGCTAGATGATAGGCCAGATATTTCAGGAATTTAGAGCTAGAGTTTCCTGATTCATGATGACTTAGCCTAGGGGGATGTTATTGATTGACATTATCTGCTTTTTGCTGTATGTGTGTGCTGAGTAGGGGTGCATGGCATGAATCTTTTAGAGAGAGTTTTGAGTCAAGGAGTAATCTAGGAGAGACACCTAGATGTGAATTTGAGGAATCTACTGAGAGTGTAATTTGATATCCATGAGGGATAGAGTACTTGTGAATTAGGATCCTAAGAGGAGGACTCAGGGCGACTATGGGTTGGTGTGGAAGGTAGTATTTGGCCCGTACTACTGAAAGCACAGATTCTGTATGTGACCCAAGTAAGAACCTTAGGATACTAAGGATCATGTAGGGGTGGGTAATTGAGTGTGTGCTTTAGCCAGTCCTTGATAAATTTGTGTTGGTGTTTCAGAGAGACATTGGTGATTATCCGCAACAACCCCGGGGGTGGTGGTACTAGTGACAAGGAGATCTGCGTGATCATTTCTGAGGAGGTGGCCGCAATTATCAGGGAGGCCAATCCAGAGATGTTCGGGTCTATTCCGTCCACGTTGATTGAGACTTTTGACGAGAAATATGCTGCTGTCACAGAGGTCATTTCTGCTACAGCCATCACATCCCTTGCAGTTGCAAGGCCACATGGGATGATTCGTTGTTGTTTTGAGAGTTCAGCAACAAGAAGCCACTAGAGTTTGATGGGACCAAGGAGCCTATTTCTGATATGAGATGGATCTCTGACATTGAGGATGTTTCTATACTTGTTCATGCCTAGAGCACTTGAGAGTTCGGTTTGCACTGAACCAGCTTCGCTTAGGTGCAAAGAACTGGTGAAAGTTTGTGATGACTGATTTTACTCCTACATACCATGCTGCAGTGACTTGGGAGAGGTTTACCTAGTTATTCAGAGATGAGTACATTCCCCAGGTGGATAGGTAATGACTGGCCTAGGAGTTTCTGTCTCTCAAGCAGAAGACATAAATAGTGATAGAGATTACAAGGATGTTTCATGAAAGGGCGTTGTTTTGCCTAGAGCATGTGTCTACAAAGAAGGCACGTATGAGCTGATACTTCAACATTTTGAGGAGAGATATTCGGGAGTTCATGGAGAACTCATCATATTGGACATTGGCTAAGTTATAGATCAATTCCAGGAGGAGAGAGATTGAGTGTGAGATTCAGACCAGAGAGGAGGGATAGTCTCCGGAGAGAGATAGGAGACTAGTGCAGTTGCAGCCGGCGATGAAGCAGGCTAAGCCCGCTGATACGAAAGCAGGAGGCCAGAAGGGCCGCACTTGTGTCAAGTGCGGCAAGAGCCATGAGGGATCTGTTGGATTAATTTCTAATTCCATAACTATAATTAGTAAGACTTGACCTGGCCCGGCATGGTCCATTTGGGTTGCACGGCATCGTGACAATTGGATTGACAAGATGAGGAAAAAGGATACTAGTGATTTATATTAATATATTATAAGTTCTATTATATTAATATATAATCATATTATTTAATTAGTATTGATCAATAATTAATTTGTAATTAATTAAGTGATCAAAAGGAACTAATTAAATATGGACTCTTAGATATATGTGTGTGATAGGCCAAGTTCATTTAGGTTAGGCTAAGCTTTCATGGATATTCCATGGATTATTTAACCCATGGATCATATGAAATGAAAGGTCATGGGTATTAGGGTTTAACCCTAATCTCCACACTATATAAAGATGTCCTTGGTTGGTGAAATGATACTAGTGTGTGTACACAAAAACGGCAAGGCCGATTTCACTAGAGAGAACCAAAGTATGCTTATTCTCAAGGTTATTCCAAGTGTTCATGGTGTTGTGTGAACCATTTGAGGTGTCACACTTGCGGCACTAGGCACTCAAGTTTCATGAAAACAAGTTACAACAACAAGGTATGTATTCTAACTTTTTTTTATTACCTAAGTATCATAGATTGTATGCTAGATAGGGTGATACCTTGGAATATTCATGTTTGCATGTATAATAGAGAAAACATAGATCCAAGGTATTTACGGTTGCATGTACACTTAGGAGTGTTAGAATGCTCAAAACCCAACAGTGGTATCAGAGCCTAGGCTTGTTTTCTTGTTATACTTGCAAAATTGGCTGAAAAAATCGAAGTTTGCAAAAAGCATCCAACTCGTCGAGTTTGTTCATGAACTTGACGAGTTGAACCCCCAGACAGCATATCTTCGACTATTTTGGCTGGAATTAGACTAGGAACATTACCCTAATCTTTTTTTGACCTTATAAACTTGTTTTTGATGTGGTAATGTTCATGCAAATCCAATTTCAAAGATAATTGTCAATTGATTCATGTTTTGTATTAGTTTAAAAGTTATGCTAATTACATGAAAAAGTTTGATGTGAGTTATCTTTGTTCTTATGAGTTGCTTAAATTTATAGGAAAAGTTATATGAAATTGTTGTTTTCAATCCATTTAGTCTAAGAGTTGATTCTAAAATGTGTTTTTCTAATTTGTCCTCAAGTTACATGAAAAGTCACATTTAAGCTTCATAAAACTCATAAAGTCTTCCATAAGTTATGAATAAAGAAAAGTCATATTCTTATAATAGTTTAAAGTCTTCCATAACTTGTCCTCAAGTTATGGAACCTGAAGAGTTTTTTGAATTAAAACTACTTTAAACACATAAGTTATGGAACTGAAAAGTTTTTGAATAGTTCAAAACTTGCCCTCAAGTTTTGGAATTTGAAAATTTTTCACTTATGAATACTTTAATTCCAAGTTAAGCCCTTAGAATTTTAAAAGTTAAAATTCAACCCTTATACTTTAAAATATTATAAGTTAATTATATATATATATATATATATATATATATATATATATATATATATATATATATATATAAGAGTAAAGTCCTCTTACCATTAGTAGGCCTCATTCACGAAGCCGGTCTATAAGGGGGATATAAGGTTGTTGCCTATAAAATGGCAACTTAATAGGTGTCCACTCTCACCCACCGCTTCCTTGACTGGTGGAGGGTCGTTAGCCGAACGGGTTGGATAAGGACTATAATTCTCCCTTCATTAAAAGTATTAATGATAAATAGTAACTAACTAAACTCTTATTAATACCAATCTTAGTTACTTAGGAAAATGTGAATTTGGTGCTAACCCATGAAATTACACTTTGCACCTTGCTTAAGTCGGTTAGTGGAGCGTGTGTGGTTAACTAACACACCAGCTTGATTTAACAAAGTAAAGGGTAACTTAATGTTTATCATAGTATCGGTGGAGCGTGTGTGGTTAACCGACACATCGATTGAGGGGTAAATATTAAAGGTACCAAGTATATTTGCATGGTTATTCACACCTTGTTTTGTGATCCTTGGCATCCCAGTCACAAAACCTGAAGGGCACACTCGAGATTGAAACATGCCATTGAAAAGTTCAATGAATCTTAAAAGAATCTAGGAGTTTCAAAAACCAATTAAAACCTAATAATACATTTCGTTTATCTTGGTGGAAATCGGTGAATCGGCATTCACCTATCTTCAAATATTTTATTGCTTGGGTTACGACATCCCTCTTCCAAGTTATAAAATAGTTTGTTGGGTCCTAGCCTTAATATTTCATATTGGGTGTTATATTAAGGACTTTAGATCAACTATCTTGAACATCTCCCAAAATATGCTTGGTTCAGACATATATAATCCTCCCAAATCTCTTGGAACTTCACACTTCCTCCTCCACCTCTAATTATTCTCCGTAACCCACATGTTCAAAGTCACTCAAGCCCTATTGGCAAGACAAGGTCTAGGTGTGATCTCATCTAGGAGATGAAGTCACATATTGACAAGCCGAGAGAGTTGGGTGTCAAAGTCTTGATAAAGTTAATGGTGCAATCACTTTCTTAGTCACATAGTAAGTTCCTTTGGGACTACTATGAAACAGACTATGACAAGACCCTTAATGATCTTATCTATTTGCTTGGTGCTGTTGAATCAGAAATGATCTGAAACACTAGTAAAGCAAATTTGATTAGAAGACCAACTTCCCAAAACATTATGGACATTGACAATGATGACACTAGAAATCCAAAAAAAAAAAAGCATTCTCTACCTAATGGAAAGGGATCGGCCATTGTCAATTCGGTTGACCAAATGGTAAAGAGAAAGGCTAAGTCTGTGATAGTCCCATTACCAAAAAGTCCATATGTTTCTCTTGCCAAAGGAAGGGGCATTGATTGCGAAGCTGCTAAACTTACCTAAGGATGTTAAAGTCAATAAGTTTGACTCTACTTCAGGTAAAGTCCACCATCTAACTCTGTTATGTTTCTATTATGAGATTCTTGTTACATGATGTGACTGGGTCACATGTTGATGTTTTAAGAATCAAAGAAAAGTAAAGAAACTTGAAGGAAGAGTATGCTGAATCTGATTGCGAAGATGGATTTCTATCATTTGGTTGAAGATCGAATTATTGAGTTACTTCTTAGGAGTTATGATAGATTGCTAGGAAACATGTAATATCATAGTTTTCATTTCATGTCGCATTGTAAGGAAAAGTTTTTCCGTATTTTGATAAATAAATAAAAGTTTGTTTAACTTTATTTTATGTCTCCTTGCAATGGCAGTTATGAAAAACTTGATGTTTGTATGTTTCTAGCAACATTGGAAAATGGATTTGATTCTTTCATTTGTGGTAGTGTCTAAAAATTACAAAATAAGGAAAGTTTCTCATCACCCAAGTTTCAATTGGACCGAAACTTCGAATCATGCAAGTTGTATAGTATGATGAATGCGAACTTTCAAGCATTGGAAAATTAAGATTATTTACTTGTTCACATGGATGTGTGAGTCAAGTAAAGGACTAAGGGATCAAGTACGCAACCTTCTGCACTGGTCAGAGTCCACCACAAAATATGGGTAAGACTATTCGTCATGACTTACTAAGGTTTAGTAAATATGGTTATACTTACAAGCTTAAGTATAATTCCGAGACATTGGAAAAGTTCCAATGTATGGCAGAGCGAATAAGAAGAATCAAATTATGGCATAAAGATAAAAGTTTCTCAAATCTGAAAAGATGAGAGAGTACTTTAGTATCATGATATATGATCATCTTAATGATTAAGAGACCTTATCACAATTCATCCTCTAAGTGCATTCTGATAGTTAAGAAGAGGAGTTTTTAATTGTTGAAGCGGTTAAATCAAGAAGATGATTCATAGTTCATTCCAAAAACAATTCTTAGAGTTATACTCCAAGATTGTAATTTGAGTGACCCATCTTAAAGAAAGTTTATTAACACTAGTCAAATGTAAGACTAAAAGGTTTTCTACTCTTGTACATTTGAATTTGGTAAGTTGTGATGTTTTGGATAAAACAGAGACCAACTTAGGCCAATTGTGTGAAGTGTTAGTCATGATAAAGAATCTGCACTATCTCTTGAATGTTGGACAAGAGAGTCTTATATGTCAAGAGGACAGCGGGAGTCTTAAAGGTCTTGAAACTCTCAAGAACTAATCAAGAATAAAACCTGAAGTTCTTCACTAGCACACGACTTGAGGTTTATAACCTATCGTGTTGACATATTTTGTGCCCATTCGAGTTAGAGTTGGCTATACATTTAAAGTTCTGTATGTTCTCAATTGTTTGCATAACTACTTGGAAGCAATGGCAGGCCCTGTACTGCCAGGTGGCAAAAAGTTAAGATTGCATAAGTTCAGCCCATATGAGTTTGGATTTGTCACTAACCTAGTCTTTTGATTATGATTTTGACAAATTCATGTGGATAAGAACATATACACCATAAAATCTAAGGATTATAAGGTTTCTCTCCGATTTATGAAAATGATGGTGAGGAAACACTTCCAACAAGTAGATTTTAAGTAGATAGCAATCTTTGCATTCTTAAAGTCGTTAATAGAGCTTGTATGGTTAACCGGCACACTAACATGGACTTATGAGAAATAGCAAAGGTCTAAAAAGTCGAGACTATGATTACGACATCCGTTTTCATAGTTATGAAATTGTTTAGATACACTTGTGAGCTATCTAAGATAAGGTGTATGATTTTGATAAATATTATTAAAGCAATCTCGTATCAGAAATCTGAACTTTGGTAAGAAAGTCAATAAAGTATTGACTTCTAGAAGTCCAGTTGTATTATGGATACATGTCAAAGCTAGTGGGAGCATAAGTATTAAGCTAAGAATCATCATGTTAGTGGGAGCATGATAATTATGATAAGTATTGAAAGTTAGCAATGTTAATTATAGAAAAACAAAAGTTTCAATTCGTGAAGTTGCAGGGGTTGAAAAGTTATTTTGCTATAATTAAGAGAGAGGAGATTTTACTTCATTTCAATTCTAAAAGCTTATATTGAGGTTTTAATCATCTTAGTCAAGGATATATATATATATATATATATATATATATATATATATATATATATATATATATATATATATACGAATTTTGTGTTGAAATGGCTCAACATAAAGAAATTCTATATATAGGTCTATTATTTGCGTTCTAAAAATTCGATTATGATTACAGTATCCCTTTTCATAATCTGAATTATGAGAACTTGGCAAATAGAAATAGAAATAGAAATATTGTAGCAAAAGACTAATCTAGTATCATGTGTTTATGTGAGACATCATGAATCGTGTCCCATATGGTTCTGATATAGGATCGATTGCATATGCTATAATATTCATCTTTTCTAAGTTTTCCAAATGCTCAGGGCCTTAAGAGAGAAAAGTATAGAATTGGATATGACGAAAATGATTAAGCAATTGTCGAGGACAATCTAAGGGTTACCAAAGATTAGTTGCTCAGGGACAGTTGGAAGTGTAGTGTTAATTTTGGAAGGACCATATTGACATATTCTGAAATGAGGCAACTCTTGTTCAGGAGTGATAGTCAAAATGGGAATATGGAGTTGTCTCCATAGTTGGAAGTAATTCAATCTATGTAAGATTAGAAAACTTAATGCAAGAAGCATGTTCAAAGCGATGTACTTTGAATATGAGACTTTGTTTTCATGGAGTAGATCTTCATTGGAATACCCTGCAATGATTGTTGACAAGTCCTTGTGACTTTGTACACATTCATTACAAGAGGGTAGTGCATTTAAGTTTAAAATCTAACTGATTTCGATAAATGATAAGAATTTGGAATTCTTACATTTACGATAAGGATTTGGGAGTGTGAAATTAGAATCATTGAAATTATGTTCAATTGGTTTATTTTAGAAAGTAAGGATCATAGAAAAACATAGAGTGCATACTTGGTGTATGGAAAAACTACTGTTTAGAAAAAAAAAAACATTGTGTACATGCTTGGATCATGGGACAGCTAGGGTTTTTTTTTTTTTTTTTTTTTTTTTTTTAAATTCAAGAATAAAGTTGATAGCTAAAACAGTATACAATGAATAATGTGTAATCAATATAGTGATAACTAAAAGTTGTTTTATTTATATTCATAAGTTCTGAGACCATAGTTGATTCAGTTATTCTTGTGTTTCACTTTGCATGTTTTGACTTCCAGAATAACTAAGTCGCTCTTCTTGAATGACTAAGTTACTCAAACCATCCATAGTCGGTCATATGTTGGAAGTAGATATGAATCAAGACTGTCATGGTTTGATTGTAGAGGTCTAAGATATTGGACAAAGTGGTGCTACAACACTCATGAGTGCTCATAAGTTCTGAGTATTGGATTCAACCCACGCTCATTGGAATCACTTCATGAATTTTATCACGAGTGATCATGAGACGATAATATCCTATATACTTTAAACCTAAACATATGTAGTTGTTACTATGAGTTGTTTATACATTGATTGCACGAAAACGCATTAGTAACTCGATGTTATAAAACGTGCCTTTGTGTATGCTTCAATAAGTAGTAGAATAAGCCATATGAGTCGAAGTTTATCCATTCCTTTTACCTTCGGGATAAAAGTGATATCGGTTGGCCCCTCGTTGATTTAGTGATGACACATGTGAGTGCTTGGCCAAATCAGGACTGATTTGATTTGTTCAGTCAGTCAGTCATCATGAATCGGAAAATCGGGAAACAACAAATGGACTGAGAGAACGATTTATAATCCATGTCTCAGTCCATATAATATCTAGAATGGACGAATATATGATCCCTTATCTAATGGACAAGTTATTGACAAAGGTCAGAGTTCAACAAAAGCTTTTGAGAGATACGATTGCTAGTCGGGTTATGAAGTCATACTTGCAATAATAGTTTTAGACTTATCCAAGTGGGAGACTATTGGATTAATGTCTGAGTCCGTAACTATAATTGGTAAGACTTGACCCGACCCGGCATGGTCCATTTAGGTTGCATGGTATCAGGACAATTGGATTGACAAGATGAGGAAAAAGGATAGTAGTGATTTATATTAATATATTATAAGTTCTAATATATTAATAGATAATCCTATTATTTAATTAGTATTGATCAGGAATTAATTTGTAATTAATTAAGTGATCAAAAGGAACTAATTAAATATGGACTCTTAGATATATGTGTGTGATGGGCCAAGTTCATTTAGGTTGGGCTAAGCTTTCATGGATAGTCCATGGAGTATTTAACCCATGGATCATATGAAATGAAAGGTCATGGGTATTAGGGTTTAACCCCAATCTCCACACTATATAAAGATGTCCTTGGTTGGTGAAATGATACTAGTGTGTGTACACAAAAAGGGCAAGGCCGATTTCTCTAGAGAGAACCAAAGTATGCTTATTCTCAAGGTTATTCCAAGTGTTCATGGTGTTGTGTGAACCATTTGAGTTGTCACACTTGGGGCACTAGGCACTCAAGCTTCATGAAGACAAGTTACAACAACAAGGTATGTATTTTAACTTTTTTTATTACCCAAGTATCATAGATTGTATGCTAGATAGGGTAATCCATTGGAATATTCATATTTGCATGTATAATAGAGAAAACATAGATCCAAGGTATTTAGGGTTGCATGTACACTTAGGAGTTTTAGAATGCTCAAAACCCAATAGGATCTTGTCGAGCATGGATTTGCTAAAAATATGGCAAGGAGGGGCATATGGCGAAGGACTCCCTAAAGAATTTTCGGATTTCTTTCATTGCAACTAGACTGGCCACCGGAAGGTCGAGTGTCCTCAACATAGTCAAGGACTAGCCCAGGCTTCTGCTCTTGCTGCTCTGCGTATTACTAATGGCCGATCAGGGAAGGCTGAGGCTCCAAGAGCTCATGGGAGGGCATTCCGGCTGACTGCGGAGGAGGTCCGCATAGCACTTGACATTGTTGTCAGTACGTATCTCCTTATTCATGTTATTTTGAGATTTGTTTATGCTTATATTGTGTTTCATATAGGTACTTTTCTTGTGAATTTTGTGCCTGTCTTGGTGTTATTTGACTCGGGTGCGAGTCGATCTTTCGTGTCCTTATCTTTTAGTCATCACATTAGTGTTAGATGCGAGGAGTTCAGTCAATCGTTGAGGGTTTCAATAGCTGATGAGCATGCGGTTTTTGCCACTGATGTATTCCGGGGATGTGTTTTAGAGATTTTCGGTGTTGAGTTTCCGATAGATCTGGTGCCGATAGCGATGGGCGATGTTTGTGTCATTGTGGGCATGGATTGGTTAAGTCGGTTTGGAGCCATGATTAATTGTGAGCATCAGATTGTGACCATACAAGCACCTAGTGGGGGAGTACTTACTTTTTATGGCAAGGTAACTAGATTTGGATCAGCTTTCTGCTTTGCCGCCAGGGAAAGGCAGAGACTACAACAGGGATGCATGGGATTTTTAGCATATATGATGGATACGTGGGATGCCACTGAGAGGCCGATTTCTATTTTCGATGTTCCGGTAGTATGTGAGTTCCCGAATGTTTTCTCCGAGGAATTTTTGGGTGTCCCTCCTGAGAGACAGGTGGAGTTCCGGATCGATCTGCTTCCGGGGGCGGCGCCTATTGCCAAGACACCTTGTGCTACCCGAGATGTAGTAGTTATCCTCGTTAGTCCAGGAGCTGCTGGGGAAGCGTTTCATTAGACCGAGTAGCTCGCCGTGGCGAGAACTGATCCTTTTTGTCAAGAAAAAGGATGGTTCACACCAAATGTGCATCGACTATGAGGAGTTTAACAAGCTGACAGTCAAGAACCGTTATCCACTACCTAGGATCAACGATTTGTTTGATCAAATGCAGGGGGCGTCTTGGTTTTCGAAGATTGATTTGAGATATGGGTATCATAAAATGAGATTTTGCAAGGAGAAATCTAGAAGACAACCTTTCAAACTCGTTATAGGCATTACGAGTTTGGGGTGATGCCTTTCGGGCTCACCAATGCACCAATAGTATCCATGGACCTCATGAACCGGGTGTCCAGACCCATGTTGGATCGGTCGGTGATTATGTTCATTGATGACATTTTGGTGTACTCGAGGTCTAGGGAACAACACGAGGAGCATCTTCGGGAGATTCTTGGAGTGTTGAGAAGGGAGAGGCTTTATGCCAAATTCTCCAAGTATTATTTCTGGTCACGAGAGGTCTAGTTTTTGGGACACCTCGTTAACTGTGACAACCCTATATTTTCCAAAAGCATTGTAAACACTCGAAAGCTAAAAACAACGAAATTAACCTCGAAAATAAAGTGTTCAAGTATCTAAGTTGGGATGCATCAAATATTAGATATCATGCCAAGGTTTCCAAAAGCATAAAGAACGCTCAAAACCGGGTTATATTGAAGAAATTATAACCACTCGTATATTTACGACACGACGTTAAAACATTATTTGACGTAAAAAGTAAAATCTCAATAAAATGCATTTTAGCCTTAAGTATCTAAACAAAAGTCGTAGATCTCGTTGAAAGGTGAGCGTGCATAAAAAGATCGCCCAAATTGGACCTCGTATGAAGAAGTTACGAATTTTCAAAGTTTCGTAACAATAGTAGAGGGCTAAAAACTCGGATTGAAGATCGAGTGTTATTTAGCTATCGCCACCTAAACGGAAGTTGAAGATCTCCTCAGTGGTAATAAAACGATAAAAAGACAAACGAAAACCGACGTCGAATAAAGAACCTATGAATTTTTAACGAACTTTAGAAGGCCCGACCTATTGAAAATATATCATTAAAAATAAAGTCAAAACTAGCCGACGGAGTCTAAATGAAAGTTGTAGATCCTAATCTCACCTACGCGTGGATATAAAGAACACGAAAAACGGAGCTCGTACGCGAAAGTTACGGAATTTAGAAGAGGACAGGACGGATTACGCCCCGCGTTCTCTGGGAGTACGCCCCGCGTACTAGACCCAGAGTCGAGTCCCATCGGCCCGCCCAAGCTACGCTTAGCTAGCCAGGAGTCGTAAGCCATGACGCATTTTTACGCCCAGCGTAACGACGTACGCGCTGCGTATGTGAGTACGCCCCGCGTACTCACTCTCCCAGCACTATAAATAGAAGGCATCAGCAGCGACTTTAGGCACACATTCTCAAATCTCCACACACCCTTCCAAGCACCAGAGACCATTTCCTCACCTCGGTTTCCGCACTCGAGCCCCCAACGAAAGATTTACGCTGCAGAGATCCCCGAAGAGCCCGACGACGCAACCATCCGCGGTCGAAGTTCTGCTCAACCCTAGCCTCTCTCTTCAAACTTAACGAGTGAGTTCATACCCCTACTTTTCAATTCTTTTCACGTTTTAGGGGGGGAATACAAGTACATTACAAATCAAAGTATCATTTTTATAATATCGTTCTTATAGGGTTTTGATACAAAAATAACTTTATGTTTAAAGGGCTATTATATCACCAAGTTGTTATTACCAAATGGGAACATACTTTTGAGAAACTATAATGAGTGTAGTATTCAAGTGATTCATACATTTTACATATACATCTCGACAAATGAAATGCTTTCAAAAGAAGTAAAGTCTTTATTATCGTAAATCTGTTTATACCAACTAATGTGAGACATTTAAACTTCAACGTACTAGTATGTATGCATTTCAAGTCATGTATTATATACCATAATCTCTTGGAGAGAGAGCGTGATACTTGTGTATAGATCTATACGGGATTGACAATCCCGCACCTAAACTATTAGCTATAGTTAGACCGGCAGGTCTGGGGTGACAAATGTCATAACACTACAACACCTGAAGAATGTTGTTACAGGCCGTCAGTGTCAATAGTATGGTTATAAAACTCACATAAAAGTATAAAAACAAAGTTTGATTTATGAGATTCATATATGCATTTCAGTTTTCCATTTTATTGTTAACACAAATTTTATCACTATTATTCAAGCATGGAAAACACTAATGCACTCCAACACGGGAAACTTTTCAAATCATCTATAGAAAATATTGGATTTTCTGAAAACCTCGTTCATCGAGTTACTATCAAAAAGGACATACTTTTCAATGCAAAACACTTATGAACTCACCAACTTAATTGTTGACACTTTTTCAAAACCACTTGTATTTCTCAGGGAATCAGTAATACAGGTAACCACCAGCTTTTGGAGAAGGGAACACTAAGGATGTTTTATTATTGAACATTTATCATCTCATTGTAATATTCTTTTGCTAATATGTATAACGCAACAACATACGTTTTCATTATATATGTGATGGTTGTGTTACTTTCTTTACAATATTCAATGGTTGTGATACTACGTGAAGTCATCCACCCCCGAATGTTTCCGCCATTCTGGTTTGGGGGTGTGACAGATTGGTATCAGAGCATTGTTTATAGTGAGCTAAGTATATCGAACCACATACAATATACAAACTATAAATGCAAAGGGGACCAAAAACCCTCTGACAAAACATTTTCATGAACAAAATACTTTCTTTTAAAGATATACATTTTTACAAGCATGCATTAATCTCGTATCATAACAAGTTTTACTAAAAAGTATTAAGGCAAGTTATGACACTACGATTGAGCCCCGGGGTATGTAATCAGGTCGAGAATAAATATAGCCTGATCATCTATATTTATCCTGGATTTGACCAACGTACGTCGAGGAATGGTCGTAGTGGACAACAAGCCGAAAACTTACCAAATACAAAATTATTTTAGTTTCGCCAAATAGTATAGAAGTATTATTAAAAATAGTTGTACAATAAAAATTATAGTTAAAAATAATAAGTCGTTAAATAGAAATTTCTTTTCTTATAACGTTCTCATACATCTATCCTAGTACAGACAAATGGCCGGATTCCATTTACCAGGAGATCCCTACTACCCAAACCAAGGCAACGTCGGTTGGATAGAAGAAGACCCGGAGGAAATCGAAGAAGAGGTCGAGGAAGAACCCGAAGGGGTTATCGAGGAAGAATTTGAAGTCGAAGTCGGAGAGGAGTTCAAAGTCGACGAAGAGATCGTGGAGATTTCTAGCGGGACAGACTCCGAGCCAGAAGTGTACGACCCTCCCATCCCTCATCCTCCCGTAATCAGACCAGATCAACCGGGACCCATCCCCATCTGGGGAAGCCACCTCTACTACTGGAGCCGCCAGCAAGGTGTACGCCCTCCATTCGGCATGTGTCGGGATTTTTACAACGTCAGTGGGGGAGGCTCAGCTGATCGAGCACTTCCTATCGTCGTGAACGCTATAGCTAACCAGAACTACCAGGCGGACCAACAAGCAGCCAGAGTTCGCGAAATCAATGCTGCTACCCAAGGTAACGCCGCTGACATCCGCCGTTTGGAAGGACTACATGAGAATACCCAAATCTACACGGGGACACTTCAGAACCAAATGATAACGGCTCTGGCAGAAATAAGAGAGATGAAGGAACAACAAGCAGATCTCGAGAGGCGACTGATGGGAGTCAAACGGTCGGATGCCGAGTCTAGCTCCAAACGCCGCAAGTAGAGCTTGTTCGATGCCCAACAATTTTGTTATAGATTAGGATTTCGGATAAAAGTTTTTCCCTTATTTCCCTTTTGTATCTGCAATCGGAGACCTCTAGGAGGGTCAAATTTTCCTGAACAAGATATGCAATGTAACACACCTCAGGTGTGACCTATATGTATGAATATGAAGTATTTCTTATTATATACCTCTCAAAAATTACGAGTTTTAAATTTCCGTGCCTACCTTGAAACCATAAACTAAAGTCAAAACAAATTACAAGATACAACTAACACACGATTGTCAAAACATTAGAAACTTATAGTATTCATTCTTATTTTCTTTTTCTTCCAGAACATGCCTCCTCGTAGATCAACACGCAGAAACTCAACTTCAACACCACCTCCACCACCTCCTCCAATTATGGACACCGTTATGTTCCAGACTGCTGTAACCGTTGCTGTAACTGCAGCAATGGCACAAATGAGCAACAACGGATCGGGGGGAGGAACAAATAGTTTTACAAATGGCCAAGGTCAAAGCCGTTCAGGGGTATGCACTTACAAAGACTTCACCAACGGAAAACCTATTCCCTTTTACGGGACTGGGGGAGTATTGGCTCTATCTCAATGGATAGAGAAAACGGAAGCTGTATTCGAAATCTGTGCATGTCCTGAAGAAAGCAAAGTAAAGTTCGCCGCTTTTACTTTCTCTGAACGCGCCATGACATAGTGGAACGGCCACGTCCAAACACTAACCCTGGTGGTGGCAAACTCCATGGGTTGGGAAAACCTGAAAAGAATGCTCCTTCGAGAATACTGCCCAAGAAGCGAGATTCAGAAGCTTGAACAGGAACTGTGGAACCTTTCGATGGTAGGTTCAGACATAGCAGGTTACACCAACAGGTTCAGTGACTTAATAACACTTTGCCCAGGAATGTTAACTCTGGAGAGCCAAAAGGTCGAGAGATACATCTGGGGACTATCACCCCAACTTTGAGGAAGTGTATTAGCCTCCAAACCCTTGACTTTCGCCAGCGCCAAGGAACTAGCGTAATCTCTTGTTGATCATGGTGTCTGTCAAGGAGTCGCGGCTATTATGGCTGAACCAACCAAAGGGAACAGCAACAATGAAATCAATGCCAACAACAACAAGAAGAAGAAATTTTGGAACAAAAGGAAGGGGCAAACTTCGCAAGAACCCTCAAAGAAGCAAATGGTTGCAGTTCATGCTGCTACTACCCCCACCAGAACTCCTGCTACCTCTACACCAACAAAACCATATGCGGGGAATCTGCCCAAGTGCAGAAAGTGCAACTACCATCACCATGGTATTTGTCGCAAGATGCACTGCAAGAACTGTGACCGGAAAGGGCACACAGCCCGTTTCTGTAAAGCACCGGCACGACCAATCACTCAAGTTTCTGGCACTGGAGTAAGTCGGGCGTGTTATGGGTGCGGAGAGACTGGACACTTCAGGAGGGATTGTCCCAAGGAAAGGAATATTGGCGGTGTAGGGAGAGTGTTGGCAGTAGGACAGAATGAGGCAATAGCAGACCCGACGGTGGTTACGGGTACGTTCCTACTCAACAACACTTATGCATGCATACTTTTTGACTGCGGTGCGGAGAGAAGTTTTGTGAGTCATAAATTTAAACACCTACTTAATCAAAAACCCCAACCACTCAATAAAATATTCACTGTAGAAATGGCAAACAGTAAAACAGAACACGCAAACGATTTGTACGTAGGGTGCACACTAAATTTAAACGAGCGTTTGTTTCGAGTCGATCTTATGCCCATTTCCATAAGAAGTTTCGATGTCATCATCGGTATGGACTGGTTGAGCCTTCACCATGCCGATATCCTTTGCCACGAAAGGGTTGTTCTCCTAAATCTGCCAAACGGGGAAACTCTTGTTATTTATGGTGACAAACCTAGTTCAAGTTTACAAATCATTTCCTGTATTAAAGCACAAAAGTATCTTCGTAAGGAATATCATGCCTTTCTAGCTCACGTAGTAGATAAGAAGCGAGAATCGAAAAACATTAAAGACATTCTGGAAGTCTGCAAATTCCCAGATATTTTCCCAGAAGATCTTCCAGGAATCCCACCGGAACGTCAAGTCGAGTTCAGAATCGACTTAATCCCCGGAGCTACCCCTGTAGCAAAGTCACTGTACCGTTTAGCCCCAGCCGAGATGCAGGAACTATCCAGTCAATTAAACGAACTACTGAGCAAGGGGTTCATCAGACCGAGCTTCTCACCATGGGGAGCGCCAGTCCTATTCGTGAAAAAGAAGGACGGATCCTTTCGCATGTGCATCGATTATCGGGAACTGAACAAACTCACGATCAAGAACTGATATCCCTTATCGCGCATAGACGATCTATTCGACCAACTGCAGGGAGCAAGCTACTTCTGAAAGATCGATCTAAGATCTGGTTATCACCAACTGCGAGTACTAGAGGGAGACATCCCCAAAACGGCTTTCCGAACACGTTATGGTCACTACAAATTTGTAGTGATGCTCTTCGGATAGACGAATGCTCCAGCAGTGTTCATGGACTTGATGAACCGAGTATGTCGTCCCTTCCTGAATAAGTTCGTGATCGTGTTCATAGATGATATACTCATCTATTCAAGAAGCCAGGAAGAACACATCCAACATCTCCACCAAGTACTGGAAACACTAAGGGCAGAGAAACTTTACGCAAAATTTTCCAAATGTGAATTTTGGATTCGAGAAGTGGATTTCCTAGGACATGTTGTAAGCAAAGAAGGAATACATGTGGACCCTTCCAAGATAAAGGCAATAGATAATTGGACTACTCCAAGAACCCCTACAGAAATCCGACAATTTTTAGGACTCGCCGGGTATTACCGAAGATTCATACCGAACTTTTCAAAGATTGCCAAGCCACTTACCACCCTAACCCAGAAGAATGTGACCTTCGACTGGGGGGAAAAACAAGACAGCGCATTTCAGACACTAAAGCGAGCCTTATTTAGTGCGCCCATCCTAACCTTGCCAGAGGGAACGGAGGACTTCGTGGTCTATTGTGATGCATCAAACCAAGGACTTGGGTGTGTCTTAATGCAAAGAGGGAAGGTCATCGCCTACGCCTCAAGGCAACTAAAGACGCACGAAGTAAACTACACAACCCATGATCTTGAGCTAGGAGCAGTCGTCTTCGCTCTGAAGATATGGAGACACTATCTCTACGGCACAAAATGTTCCATCTTCACTGATCATAAAAGCCTCCAACATATCCTCAATCAGAAGGAACTCAACATGAGACAGAGACGATGGGTAGAACTACTAAGTGATTACGAGTGCGAAATTCGATGCCACCCTGGAAAGGCTAATGTAGTGGCTGATGCACTCAGTCGGAAGGAGTACTCAGGTCGCCGAGTGAAGTCCCTAACTTTGACGATCCATTCACACCTGTTCACGCAAATCAAGGAAGCCCAAATAGAAGCCTTGAAATCCGAAAATGTGACAGGAGAAGCCCTAAGGGGAATGGATAAGAACCTTGAGACCAAGAACAACGGAATTCGTTATTTCATGGATCGAATGTGGATACCGAGGTTTGGTGGATTTAGAGAAATCGTTATGGACGAAGCCCATAAAACACGATACTCCATCCATCCTGGCTCCGATAAGATGTATCTCGATCTCAAGAAGTTGTACTGGTGGCAAAACATGAAAGCCGAAATTGCTACCTACGTGAGCAAATACCTGACATGTGCCAAAGTCAAGGTGGAATACCAGAAGCCCTCGGGTTTATTACAACAACCAGAAATACCCGAATGGAAGTGGGAGCGGATAACCATGGATTTCATAACAAAATTACCCAAAACAGCAAGCGGACTCAACACCATTTGGGTAGTTGTCGACAGGTTAACTAAGGCAGCGCATTTCCTACCAATCAAAGAGACGGATAAATTGGAGAAGTTAACAAGGACATACCTCAGAGAAATTGTACGACTGCATGGTGTGCCCATATCCATTATCTCAGACCGAGATAGTAGATTCACCTCAAGGTTCTGGCAGTCGTTACAAAAAGCTTTGGAGACAAGACTAGACATGAGTACTGCTTATCACCCACAAACCGATGGCCAGAGCGAGAGAACTATACAAACCCTAGAAGACATGCTGAGAGCTTGCGTAATCGATTTTGGAAAAGCATGGGACACACATCTACCCTTGGTCGAGTTCTCGTACAACAATAGCTACCACACCAGTATCAAAGCTGCCCCGTTCGAAGCCCTCTATGGCCTCAAATGCAGGTCACCCTTGTGCTGGGCCGAAGTGGGGGACACACAACTAGCAAAAGGACAAGCAACTGACAACGCGCTCACTGGACCACAAATCATAAGGGAGACTACGGAGAAGATTGTTCAAATCCGAGAACGTCTAAAAGCATCAAGGGATAGACAAAAGAGTTACACAGATAAGAGACGCAAACCCTTGGAATTCCAAGTTGGAGACCATGTCCTACTCAAAGTCTCGCCTTGGAAAGGTTTAATACGCTTCGGAAAACATGGAAAACTGAACCCTAGATACATCAGACCATTCGAGATCCTTGCCAGGATCGGTCCAGTGGCTTACAAACTTAGACTACCTTAGGAGCTCCACAACGTACACCCTACCTTTCACGTATCGAATCTGAAGAAGTGCTTATCCGACGAGACCCTTGTCGTCCCTCTATACGAAATTGCAATAAATGAAAACCTCTAATTTATGGAGGAACTAGTAGAGATCATGGATCGGGAAATCAAAAGGACTAAACAAAGCCGCATACGCATTGTAAAGGTCCGCTGGAACGCCAAGCGAGGACCTGAATACACCTGGGAACGCGAGGATCAGATGAAACAAAAGTACCCGCATCCTTTTCCTAAAACTGTAAACTCTATCTTAGATTAAATTTCGGGACGAAATTCCCTTAACAGGGGGATGATGTGACAACCCTATATTTTCCAAAAGCATTGTAAGCACTCGAAAGCTAAAAACAACGAAATTAACCACGAAAATAAAGTGTTCAAGTATCTAAGTTGGGATGCATCAAATATTAGATATCATGCCAAGGTTTCCAAAAACATAAAGAACGCTCAAAACCGGGTTATATTGAAGAAATTATAACCACTCGTATATTTACGACACGACGTTAAAACATTATTTGACGTAAAAAGTAAAATCTCAATAAAATGCATTTTAGCCTTAAGTATCTAAACAAAAGTCGTAGATCTCGTTGAAAGGTGAGTGTGCATAAAAAGATCGCCCCGCGTTCTCTGGGAGTACGCCCCGCGTACTAGACCCAGAGTCGAGTCCCATCGGCCCGCCCAAGCTACACTTAGCTAGCCAGGAGTTGTAAGCCATGACGCATTTTTACGCCCAGCGTAACGACGTACGCGCTGCGTATGTGAGTACGCCCCGCGTACTCCAAAATTACGCCCCGCGTACTCACTCTCCCAGCACTATAAATAGAAGGCATCAGCTGCGACTTTAGGCACACATTCTCAAATCTCCAGATACTCTCACACCCTTCCAAGCACCAGAGACCATTCCCTCACCTCGGTTTCCGCACTCGAGCCCCCGACGAAAGATTTACGCTGCAGAGATCCCCGAAGAGCCCGACGACGCAACCATCCGCGGTCGAAGTTTTGCTCAACCCTAGCCTCTCTCTTCAAACTTAACGAGTGAGTTCATACCCCTACTTTTCAATTCTTTTCACGTTTTAGGGGGGGAATACAAGTACATTACAAATCAAAGTATCATTTTTATAATATCGTTCTTATAGGGTTTTGATACAAAAATAACTTTATGTTTAAAGGGCTATTATATCACCAAGTTGTTATTACCAAATGGGAACATACTTTTGAGAAACTATAATGAGTGTAGTATTCAAGTGATTCATACATTTTACATATACATCTCGACAAATGAAATGCTTTCAAAAGAAGTAGAGTCTTTATTATCGTAAATCTGTTTATACCAAGTAATGTGAGACATTTAAACTTCAACGTACTCGTATGTATGCATTTCAAGTCCTGTATTATATACCATAATCTCTTGGAGAGAGAGCGTGATACTTGTGTATAGATCTATACGGGATTGACAATCCCGCACCTAAACTATTAGCTATAGTTAGACCGGCAGGTCTGGAGTGACAAATGTCATAACACTACAACACCTGAAGAATGTTGTTACAGGCCGTCAGTGTCAATAGTATGGTTATAAAACTCACATAAAAGTATAAAAACAAAGTTTGATTTACGAGATTCATATATGCATTTCAGTTTTCCATTTTATTGTTAACACAAATTTTATCACTATTATTCAAGCTTGGAAAACACTAATGCACTCCAACACGGGAAACTTTTCAAATCATCTATAGAAAATATTGGATTTTCTGAAAACCTTGTTCATCGAGTTACTATAAAAAAGGACATACCTTTCAATGCAAAACACTTATGAACTCACCAACTTAATTGTTGACACTTTTTCGAAACCACTTGTATTTCTCAGGGAATCAGTAATACAGGTAACCACCAGCTTTTGGAGAAGGGAACACTAAGGATGTTTTATTATTGAACATTTATCATCTCATTGTAATATTCTTTTGCTAATATGTATAACGCAACAACATATGTTTTCATTATATATGTGATGGTTGTGTTACTTTCTTTACAATATTCAATGGTTGTGATACTACGTGAAGTCATCCACCCCCGAATGTTTCCGCCATTCTGGTTTGGGGGTGTGACATTAACTAGAATGAGATTTTGGTCATCTTGGATATGATTGAGGCAGTTATGCGATGGGAGGTGTCGAGATCCCCATCCGAGATCAGAAGTTTTCTGGGTCTAGCAGGCCACTATCAGAGGTTTATCAGAGATTTCTCCAAGATTGTTGTTCCTCTCATCAGATTGACCAGGAAGGGTATTATCTTTTCTTGGGGGCCTGAACAGCAGACATCATTCGAGACTCTTTGCTAGATATTGTGCGAAGCTCCAGTTTTAGCCCTTCCAGAAGGACTAGACGACTTCGTAGTCTACTACGATGCATCCATATCGGGTATGGGTGTCGTGTTGATGTAGAGGGGGCACGTGATTACATATATGTCTAGGAAGCTGAAGCCTCATGAGCCGAGATGTGTCACCCATGATTTGGAGTTGGGGGTGGTGGTATTCGCCCTCAAGACTTGGCGCCACTATCTTTTATGGTGTCCTATGTACCATATACATGGACCATAAGAGCCTGAAGTACCTTATAAATCAATCCAACCTAAATATAAGACAGAGGAGGTGGTTAGATGTATTGAAAGACTATAAGTATGAGATTTTGTATCACCCAGGCAAGGCTAATGTGGTAGCCAATGCCCTGAGTCATAGAGTAGTAAGTGCACCCATCCGAGACGTGTGTATGAGGATTACCATGATGACTCCAGTCTTAGATACCATCCTAGAGGCCCAAGCGGTGGCCATGAGGCCATAGAACCGTAAGAGAGAGCAGGTGATCCGGTAGATTTCTAAGTTTGAGACTGATAATCGGGGGCTTATGACCTTCCATCGGTAGATATGGGTGCCATATATGGGTGGGGCCTAACGAATTTTGATGGAAGAGGCCCATAGGTTAAGATTCTCGATCCATCCTGGGGCCACCAAGATGTATTTGGACTTAAAAAGGATTTTGTATGGCCCTATATGAAGAGAGATATGGCATGGGTAGTCCCTATGGTCAGTTACAGCCTTTGGAGATTCCCCTGTAGAAATGGGAAAATATATCCATGGATTTTATTACCAAGTTACCGAGAACTGCGAGGGGTGTCGATGGGATATGGGTGATTGTAGATCGGTTGAAGACGAGTTCTCACTTCCTGGCTACAAGCAAGAGCTCTTATGCCGAGAAATTAGCCGAGGTCTACGTTCTAGAGGTGGTGGCACGACATAGGGTGCCAACATCGATAGTGTCAGACCGTGACGTGCGCTTCACTTCTAGGTTCTAGAAGAAATTTCATGAGGATTTGGGTACCCTGCTACATTTCAGCATCGCATACCACCCACAGATAGACAGGCAGAGCGAGAGGACGATTCAGACGCTCAAGGATATGCTACATGCATTTATTATGGACTTCGGTGGAAGTTGGGAAACTAACCTACCGTTGGATGAATTTTCATACAACAGTAACCATCACTCCAGTATTGGGATGCCTCCTTTCGAGCTTTTGTATGGGAGGATTTGCCGGACTTCCATCTGTTGGGGAGAGGTCGGGCAGAAAGTCATGGGGAGCACTGAGATATTGCTCAATATGATAGAGCAATATAGCAGGTTAGAAAGAGATTGCTGACGGCCCAGAGTTGTCAGAAGAGTTACGCAGACCAAAGACGTTCCGACTTAGAGTTCCAGGTCGGTGATTTTGTCCTCCTGAAGGCATCCATATGGAAAGGGTTATTCGGTTTAGGAAGTGAGGCATGTTAGGCCCTAGATACATTGGTCCTTTCAGAGTGATTGCTCGAGTAGGTAAGGTAGCTTATCAGTTGTAGTTGTCTGCATAGTTGAGCCAGATTCATAACACTTTTCGTGTATCCCTACTAAGTAAGTGTGTAGCCGATGAGACGGAAGTGGTACCTTCATAGGACATTCAGGTTGATGATCGCCTGAACTACATGGAGAAGCTGGTGGCAATTTTGGATAAGAAGGTGAAGGTCTTGAGGAATAAGGAGATGCCCTTGGTTAAGGTTCAGTGGCAACATCAAGAGGGGATCCGAGTGGACTTAGAAGCTGGAGTCCAAGATGCATGAGCAGTACCTAGAGTTGTTTCCAGAGAATGACTTCAAAGGCGAAGTCTGATTCTAGTGAGGGAGAATTGTAACATCCCGACTGCCTGGTATAAATTTAAATTGTTTTATATTCATTTTGATAGGGAAACTCGATGGGTTGGAGGCCCCAACTCGTTGAGTATAGATTGAGATGGTCTATTTTAGAATCAACTCGACGAGTTGGAGGACCCAAACTGGACGAGTTGGAGCTGAGTGTGAAAACCTTAATTTTCAAGGTCAGCACCTTATTTAAAGGACCTTAAGTCCTTTATCCCGCCTCCCTCATCACCTTCTCACCCTAAGACAAACCCTAATCGAGCTATCTTCCATTGTGAGAGAGTGTTAGGCTAAGAGTGTGTGTTTTGGTGCACTCTTAAGGAACTTGAGGAGTAAAAGGCCTAGAACAAGAAGGACTGTTTGGATCTGGCATCAATTCAGTGTTAATGGCCGTTTAGAGGTAAAAAGCCGTTATTTTGATCACTTGTTTGTTAGATCTCTCCGTTAGAGAGTTCGTGGCCATTTTTAGCATTTTCTTGAGTCATTATTGGTTTTGAGCTTACCATGAAGCTAAGACTTCAGATCTGGTCATTATTAGGCCCCTTAGGCCTAAAGACTCAAGCTTTATCAATCTTTTGCCAACTTCCATGCGTTAAACCCTTTGTTGAGATTTGTTTTGGAAAATGTAGCCCTAGATGCCATGCATAGATGTAAAGCTTCGAGTTTTATGTCGTATTTTAGCCTTAGAATACTAGATCTAGAGTTTGGGGATTTAGTCTTGCTTGAAAGTGTCTGAATGAGAGAAAAGGCTAAAGAAACTCAACGAGTTGGTTAGCCAATTCGATGAGTTGGTTAGGGTTTCCAAGATATTTTGAACGATGTACAAACTCGATCAGTTGGTAAGACAACTCGGAGAGTTGAGTTGAATTTTCCCGATTTTTCTAAGAACAGAAGGAACTCAACAAGTCGCATAAACGCACTCGACGAGTTGGGTCAACATAGACTATTGACTTGAGCGTCGACTCCTGTTGAATTTTAGGATATAATCAAGTTGTGGACTCTGAAGACCATGGAGGGGTAAAATGGTCTTTCACCCTTTCTAAGAATTAGTAAAGGAGTTAGTTTAACATCTTTGAAGTTGTTATTATAAATTGTTAATTAGAGAGAATTATGATATATGTAGGCGGAGTCTAGACCGACCGTTGAGTACGAGACATACTTGCTTTACCTAAGAGGTGAGTCTTCTCACTATACTTACCTGAGTGGTAATACTGTGTGACCGGAGGGTCTTGCCTGAGTTATTGAACGGAGGGTCTTATGTGCTTATACTGAGTTATGCGATATAGTATGCATTCTTCCTTTGTGGTTTATGTTGTATATTATTTTGTGCCTTATTGAGTTAGGACTAGAGGGTCCAAACCGAGCTATGATACCGTAGGGTCCTCATTGAGATATTGAACTGGAGGATCCAAACCGAGATGTGAGACCAGAGGTTCTTTATTGAGATATAGGACTGGAGGTTCAACCCAAGTTGTGAGACTGGAGGGTCCTCACTGAGACACTTGACCAGAAGGACCTTATTGCGATATAGCCATGAGAGGATAATTATTTGTGTGTGGTATTTAAGGATACGTACTAAGTTTTGTGCTTACAATTTTGAGCGAAAATGTGTTTCAGGTACATCTCGGGATTGGGGGAAGGCACCGACATGATTGTACACACCAGCTAGTTGATTGGGTTTGAGAAATGTTAAACTGTGTTTTTGTGCGGATTTAAAAATAAAAATTCTATTTGAAAATTTAGAGTGTTAAAGCCTAGCTAAAATAATTATGGAAACTAGAAAAATTAGAATCAATAACTTGGTAGGTTTTCAGTGAGAAATGGATGGTTTTCTGTGAAGAAATGAGAGTTTTCGAGGGGGTATATACAGCCTCAGCAGGCGCACATGGTGCATGTCTGGTGTGTTGGCCCCTCTGGTTGTTTGAAACATGTCGCATGGAGATTTGGCCACCTCTTACCTTCTAGAAGACTGCTAAGTGTTTGATTGTTGTGGTGCCACTTGTCACGTCTACAACGTGTCATGTCGCCTTAACTCTTGGAGGAGTGGGCGACCAACTTTCCACGTGGCGCACTCTGGTGTTGCCGCCTCATTAGCGCAAGCGTTTTCATTCAGATCTTCGGGTGGTCATAATTTTTGCATATGAGCTCCGTTTTCTATGTTATTTATATCCCTTGAATAGTCTCGATTAGCTCTACAACTTTCATTAAGTTCTCAACATATAATTCTTACTCTAACAAAAACTCGTAATTAGACCGATTTAAACTATTAAAGTCCGTGCAAAATTCATAACTTATTCACATGAACTCCATTCTTGACCGTATTTATGTTCACGTGGTCATATTCATGAGATATTTAATTCTCGTTTGGATTGTTTCGGCTAACAATCAACAGATTACAATTTCGATTTCTGTTTCCGCACTACTACGCTGAAACTTAGAAAAATCATAACTTCTTCTTACAAAGTCAGATTTAGATGTTCTATATGTGCTCGCTCTTGGTTAAATGACTACTATGACTTTCATTTAGATTACATAGGCTAAAAAGAAATTTATCAAAAATTCACTTTTTATGATACATAAAGTCATGTCGATTTAATTGTGAAACCTTGAAGAAGCATAACTTCTTCATACAAAGTTAGATTTCAGAGTTCTTTATATGTGCATAATCCTTGTGACATATACTATAACATTGGTTAAGATTATTTATCCTAAATAATCTTCTATAAAAAGTCACTTTTAACGCTTATTAAATCTTATTGACTAGCCCGAATCTGTGGGGGTTACACCTTGGCCGATCCCTTTCCAATAGGAAGAGAATCTTTTTCTTGATTACCATTGTCAACTTTCAATGAATTCTTGGGATTAGATCCTTCAATTATTTCTACTTTAGTTGTACTCTTAAGCATTTCTGCTTCTATAGTTATCAACATCTCGATCTGATCAGTTAGTGTCACATCGAGATTCCTCATATAAATGTTTTCAACAAATTGACCATAATGATATAGGAAGCGAGATACGAAGCAAATCATTGGCTTTCTACTTCGGAAATTCGATACCAATTATTCCTAGTTTCTCAATGTACGATTTCATTTTCAGAACATGCGCACACAAAAAATTTCCATCTTTGTGTTTACGTGAAAATAGGGCTTGATTAGTTTCATATCTTTCAATTTGAGGAAAACATGATGTTTGGAGAGTCATAGGAGGAGGAGGTGGAAAATTTGAAGAGGGATGATGTCTAGTTCCACCAATACCTAAAGAAAGCAAGATAAGTTCACCTTTACTTGAATGTGAAACACCACCTTTAGAAGATTGAGGAAATCTATTTCCATAAGAACGAGGAAGACCATTTCTATCTTCATAAGACATCTAAAAGTGGGAAAAGAAAGAATTCAAGTTATTTGATTTTAATCCTTAATTATTAGCACAAAATTTGAATTAAGTCAAGGATCCATATTTTTGATTCGAACTTTGAAGAGGGATGTCGTAATCAAATTGCAAATCGATTTTAGGTAGGTAAGACTTTTACCAATTTCAATTTTATGAAACTCCTAGATCCTTTGAAATTAATTGAATCTTATCATTGACATTTTTAATCTCAGATTATGCTCTCACTTTTGTGACTGGGATGCCGAGGATCACAAATTAGATGTGAATAACCTTTCAAACCCGCTTGACAACCTAAAGGTAATTTATCATCTCACATTGATGTGTCGCTTAACCATGCATGCTCCATCAACAACAATAATTTCTTATTTGTGCCATCATTTCATATTTATAGTCCTACATTAGTGTATTGGTTAACCACACACGCTCCACTAACAAATCATAAAGAAACGGTGCGTGTTTTTTTGGATTAGCATATAATCTCACATTTTTCGTAAAGTAACTAGAGTTGGATTTTAAAAGAATGTTATATTAATTTATAGATTATACTTTAAATCTGATTATGTCCTATCAAACCCGTTAACTAACAACCCTCCACTACAAATGAGAGCGGTGGGTGTAAATGACACTCATTCAACAATCATCATATAGGTCGTTTCCTTATACCTTCTTTATAACATGGCTTCTTGAATGAGGTTTACCATTTGTTCAATTGAGTTTTCTTATACATATAGTATTAATGATATATATATATATATATATATATATATATATATATATATATAAGGTGTATTTTAAAACATTTCAAAATACAAGGTTTAAATATTAATTGTCTAAATTAAACTTTTAATTAATTAAATTTAAACTAATTATGATTTAATACTTATCTTTGAATTAAACAATTAATTAAAATAATTTAAATCATTTACGGATTAAATTATTATTTTCAATCAAACAATTAATAAAATAATTCAAAATTAATCTTAATCCAAAATCCTTCCAATTTTCAAAATTAGGGTTTAGGGTTATCAGGATTTAATTATTTAAATTTTAAGGTAGTTAAAATAATAATTAAGGGGCTAGGGATTCTAGAAACCCTATCAAAGTCGAAATCCTCAATGCAAAGGGTTTATTTTCGATAAACCCTAATTGATTTATTCATTTTATGCACGAACAATAAAAAAACAATTACTCTGATACCACTGAAGGGTTTTGTTTGTTATAGAAAACATGTAAAATGGAAAATCTTAACCCTTAAGTTCACATGCAACCTACTTTGGATCTATGTTTTCTTTAGTTGATAGCAATAAACAATGAACATCAAGAACCCTAACAAACCCTAGGTACTTTGAAAATACAAGAAGGATTAGGGTTTACGTACCTTATTTTTTATAGTAACTAAATCTTATTCCTTTCCTTGTTGGTCTTCATAAAGAAAGCACCAAAATTATGGATACCTCTAATGGCTCACACCTAAAACCCTAGAAACCCTAGAATGAAGATGAGAGAGGTTAGAGTGATAGAAATTATTTTCCTAAGTTTCTAGGTCAAGTTATGAACGGAATTTGTTGGTCTTGGGGTTTATTTATAGTTTACGTAACTTGCTGGTAAAAGTCAGATTTGAATTCATTAAATAATAGATGTAATCTTAATTCAAATTCTTTCCTGATCTGCATCCAGAAGGGTTCCAGAACCCTAGGAATCAAGTCAAAACTGTCCATACCATGGATGATTCTAGAATTTATTCTTTTATTTAACTACTAAACAATTATAATTCACCCATTGCACCTTTAATTAAGTCCAATTAATCCCAAATTAATTTTGGATTAATTCTGATTAATAGTTAATTAATTCTTATCGAGTTCTCATTAATTTATCAATCAATAAATTAATTATTTAACTATTGATCTCAAGTTAATTTATTCATCACATAACAAATTAACAGATCAATTATCTATTTTTGTTTAATATATTAATCACATAATATATCAACAACTCATCTCTCTCTCTCTCTCTCTCTCTCTCTCTCTCTCTCTCTCTCTCTCTCTCTCTCTCTCTCTCCTATTATCATTTCTAGCTATTTCTGATTATAAGGACAACTCAAAAAGAACTTTGCTTTTATTTGCAAGTTTATACCAATTTAGTTATGGGCTTAGCCATCTTAATCCAATAAATAAAAGATGTGATATCGAACCCAAGAGTCCTGTTTATCGTGGTCATCGGATCACCATTCCTAATATCATGTGTTAACTCTTTAAGAAATTGTTGCGTTTCAATTTTATGTTTTTTTTCGTTGAATCAACATCCGAAAAAATAGTCATTCAATGAGTAAAACAACCACAAGTTGATGTGCCGGCTCTATAAAATGCCATCATAATCGAGATGTTTGAATGGACGACCACCAAGAACAATCATCATGATTCCTTATTGATTGCCATAGGTCTTAAGTGATTTAAAATATAATTTTGCTAATAAATTTTCCTATGAATTTCCAATATATTTTAAAAATTACAAACGAAATTTACATTGCATGGGAAAAAATTAAATGACACAAAGTTCTCACAAAATAAATATTACATAACCCAAAATATCATAAACACGAGTCTAATGTAGGCAATGTGTACTCAGATACATGCTTAATAAAATTTCACTTTATACAAAGTGTTGCATTAGATAAACAACAGTTAATTAAAAGTGTTTTATCATATATGTGCATCCTTTGTGTGAAGGTTGCATTAGGTGTGCCAGAAAGGTTACATGTGTCAATTTTAATCATCTAATCAATGCAACCTTTTAAAAACCTTTTTGAAAAGGATGTGTTAGTTGTGCTAGAGAGTTAGCATTTAATTTATATTATCTTTTCGAAATATTGTGATTAAGATTTGTAAACATACAACAAACAAAACCAATTCATGATAATATGTTATTAGGTTAAATAAATCCAGTGGAATAAATATACAAACAACTACATAAAATACCAGTATGATTTTCATGCCAAAATCGTCAAAGTAAATTAATTAGGGAAAAACATTAAACAAATTCAAACTCGTTGAATATTTATAAAATCAACTTTGTCCCTTTGTTTTTACTTATTTATTAAAATCTAAGTATTAGTCTACATATCACATATACAATATCCATTTTTTGTGTACAAAATATGGATGAGAATAATGTTATGATTGATAAGTCAATGACCCTTTATACGAAGTTTGTTAAATCTTTATTGGGGTTGCTCGATTTTCTTGGTTAAAGGATCAAGAAAAAATTTGATTTGCTTGACGAGTGCATGAAGGACTAAAATATGAGATAGATTTTTTTTAGATTTTTGCAATGTTTTTTTATATGTTAATGTGTTTCAAATTCAGAAGTATAAACTTAAATAATTGTGTTCAAAAAAAATATTCACACCGAACATATTATATTACTACTTAACATATTTTTTGTTTTTTTTGTTTTTTTTGTTTTTTTTTTTTTTTTTTGCATGATCTTCTCAAGTAATGATATATTAAAACTAAATCAACGTTCAAGCACAATCAAAACCTTCTCCAAAGTTGTTTGCAGATGTATGTCTCTCTTCATTACTTCAACAAGGTATAGTCGTGGCATACCTTGCTTACATAATTAGAGGAAGTAGAGACATGTGAGAGTATTACTATTTTCTATCGTAAACTACATTTATGACGTCTCATGTATCTTGTACCTTTTTCATACTTTCACGATGAATCTCCAAAGCATGATGAATTTGTAACATCCGGATTTCCAGTAGCATATTTAAATTGTTTATTCTGAGTTATGAGGAGGGACTCGACGAGTTGACGCCAGGACTCGTCGAGTAGGATCGCGATTTGCAGACTGGATTAATGAACGGACTCGACGAGTCGATGGGTGGACTCGACGAGTCCGCGTTGTGGACAGAAATCCTAAATCCTCGGGCATGTGCCCTATTTAAAGGACTTTATGGTCCTCATTTGTGGCCACCTTCACCCTTGAGAGCACCAGAGCACCTGAGAGTGTTGTGAGAGAGAGAAGAAGCCATTTTCATCATTCTAAGTGTGATTTAGCAAGAAATAAGGAAGGAGGGAAAGCTAGGAGGCTTGAGGAGCTCAAATCTACCACCATTTAGTCAGAAGAGGCTGCTAGAGATATGAATATGTGCTCAATCTCATGCATTTGGTGATTTACTTGAATCTAGGGTTTTTTTATGCCATCTCTAGCTTGGATTCGAAGTATATGAGGTCCCAAGGTGGAGTTCTTCTTAGATCTGGACCTTAAGAGGTCCAGAGAGTCCTATCTACCCTGCTTTATGATATCCCATTAGAGATATGAACCTAGGTTGCCATTTTAGAGGCTATTTTACCAAAAGAAGCATTATGGACGTTGCATGAGTGTAAAGGTCGGACCTTTATGTGATTATTGAGTATGGTAAGGTTAGATCTATAGGTTAGAGAAACAGATTTGACCTCAGAAGGTCATTTGAGTGTTGCCATGGAAGGAACTCGTCGAGTCCATAAGGGGACTCGACGAGTCGAGTCGGGTTGCCCCGTGATTCGTGACCAGTGGTAACCCATAGAGTGAAATGTTAACTCGATGAGTCGAGTGAGGATTTGTGAGGATTAAAAGGACACCCATGGACTCGCCGAGTCACACGAGTGCACTCGATGAGTCTGGTCAAAGTTTGATAGTTGACTTTCGTTGACTTTTAGAGTTCGGTCAACACCTGGACTTTTGGACCATTAGATGGGTAAAATGGTATTTTAGCATATTGAGAGAACATTGGAAGGGACTAGTCTAGCCTGGAGAGCCGTTATTGATTTTAGATGAGTGCTTATGTGCTTAGGCGGGGCTAGGTCATTGTTACGAGGTTCAGGGATACCGAGCAAGTGAGTTACTAGACAGCATACGAGGTGAGTCTTCTCACTATACCTTACCTAAAGTGGTAATTATGTGTGAACGGAAGGTCTTATGTGCTATAAGGAGTATATGATATATGTTTCTATGTGATATGTATGTGTTATGATATGTTATGAGTAATTTGGTATGGACCGGAAGGTCATCATGATATGGAACGGAAGGTAAACAGTGTATAGACCAGATGGTCAAAAGGGTATGGACCGGAAGGTCATTATGTGGAGGACCGGAAGGTCTACCGGGGTTGGGATGGAAGTCCCCTGAGATACATGGACCGGAAGGTCCCATAGAGCTATGGCCTTGAGTGGCGTATGTGTTATATGTGGTATTGTGGGGTACTCACTAAGCATTCATGCTTGCCGTGTTGTGTGATATCTGTTTCAGGTACCAGTGATGATCGTGGGAAGGCACTGGCATGATCTGTACACATTGGCAGATGATTTATTTTATGATATTGGGATATGTTTTTATCATGATGACATTTGTGAACATGAGATTTGAGAATATTGAATGAGTTTTATGTTGTTTGAAAAAATGAAAAATTGTTTTAATTTTTACGTTGTTACAAATTGGTATCAGAGCCTTGGTTTGAGGGATTCGGATACACCTTTGAGTGTATTTGAACTCAAACTGAGGATATGAGAATGCTTTTCATAAAAGAAACAATTTTATTAAAAAGTAAAGGAATTTGAGGAAAACGGAAAGAAGCTGTGTGTACAATCAGCCAGCGCCCGAACGATGATTTCCTAAAATACCCTCACATTATGTGCTATGAGATATGATATGATTTAATATGCATGCTATAGTAGTCTAGGTATTCATATTAGGACTAGAGTGACATGATTTGTGATTCCTTAGCCTAGTAGATTACTGCTGCTATGAGATGCTTCGAGAGTGAGTAAGTAGCAGTCAGGAGCTTATGAGAAGTCTACCAAAGGGTAGCCTATGTCTAGCGAGATGTAGAGTACTTGTGATCTAGGATCCTAGGAGGCGGACTTGGAATGAATGCTGATGCGGTGTGGAAGGTAGTATAGGGCCCGTACTACTGAAAACACCGGATCAGTGCGCAGTCCAAGTAAGAATCCTTATGGTACTAGGGAGCTAGTATGGTTGAGTTATCGAGTGTGAGTATGCTCGAGCGAGTCTCTGATATTTTTATGTTTTATTTTAGAGACATCATGGTTGTGACATGCCACATACTAGAGACCAGTGGCGTGAGTGACGAGGAGCTTCGTCAGATGATCCACGATGAGGTGGCTGCGGCTATCCACGCAGAGATACCGAAGATGATTGGGTCTATCAATACCACTTTGATTCAGACGTTTGACGATAGAAACACATCAGTTATTAAGGCTGTGGCTGCTGCTAGACCTTAGCGGGGGTGACTCGTTGCTGTTCCGGGAGTTCAGCAACATGAAGCCACCGGAGTTTGATGGGACGCAGGATCCGATTGCTGCAATGAGATGGATTTCTGATATCGAGGGATTCTTCTACAACTGTTCGTGTTCGGAGCATCTGAGGGTACGGTTCGCGCTGGACCAGCTTTGCTTGGGAGCAAAGGATTGGTGGAAGTTTGTGAAGGAAAACTTCATTCTTATATAAATCTCGTAGGTGACCTAGGAGAGGTTCACTACCATGTTTAGAGACGAGTATGTTCCCCTGGTGGAGAGGGAATGGTTGGCATAAGAGTTTTTGTCCCTCAAGCAGGGAACCAAGTCTGTGACGGCGATCACGCGGATGTTCCACAAGAGTGCGTTGTTTTGTCGTGAGCACGTGTCGTCTGAGCAGGCACGCATGAGCCGGTATTTGAGCATTCTGAAGAGGGACATTCGGGAGTTCATGGCGAACTCGACTTACCAGATATTTTCTGAGCTCCAGGAAAATGTCCGGAAAAGGGAGATTGAGCTGGAGACTCAGGCAGGGAGCAGGCCGAGTCTCAGGGGAAGGATAGGCGGCCGGGTACAGTCTCAGCCGGCAGCCAAGCGGGCTAAGCCCACCGATTCGAGATCCGAAGGCAAGAAGGGTCACATTTGTGGGAAGTGCGGCAAGTGACATGATGGAATCAGTCGGTCAGGTGCTTGCTACAAATGTGGCAAGGAGGGGCATAGAGCCAAGGACTGCCCCAAGGGATTTATGGTTTGCTTTCATTGCAACCAGAAGGGCCATCGGAAGGCCGAGTGCGCGCATCTGTTACAGGGATTAGTGCAGGGATCTGCCCCTGCTATTGCACGAGCTACCGAGGGTCGGCCAATGAAGGCCGAGGCACCAAAGGCTCGCGGGAGAGCCTTCCAGTTGACAGCGGAGGAGGTCCACGCAGCGCCCGATGTCGTGGCTGGTATGTATTCTTTCATTTGTTTATGCTGAGTTGAGATATTGTGCTTATTTTATGATAAGTGTAGGCACTTTTCTTGTGAATTTTGTACCTGCTTTGGTCTTATTTGACCCGGGTGCGAGTTGATCATTTGTGTGTTAGTGTTTAGTCAGCACATCAGTATTCGACTTGAGGCGTTGAGTCGACCTCTAGAGGTTTCCATAGCCAACAAGCGAGTGGTGCATGCTACTGATGTTATTCGAGGATGTATGCTTGAGATCTTCGGCGTTGAGTTCCCGATAGATCTGGTCCCGATTGCGATGGGGGACGTTTGCGTTATAGTGGGCATGGATTGGTTGAGCCGATTTGGGGCGGTTATAGACTGCGAGCAGCATATAGTGACGATACGAGACCCTAGTGGGGGAGTGCTGACTGTGTATGGCGAGGGTACCCGATATGGGTCAGCATTTTGTTCGGCTGCTAGAGCGAGACAGAGTTTACAGCAGGGTTGTAGCGGGTTTGTAGCGGGTTTGTAGCGTATGTGATGGATACACGAGTGGCTGTGGAGAGGCCGAGTTCGATTGATGATGTTCCGATACTGCATGAGTTCCCGGATGTTTTCCCTGAGGAGTTTCGAGTGTGCCTCTCGAGAGGCAGGTGGAGTTCCGCATTGATTTGGTTCTGGGGGCAGTGCCTATCGCCTAGGCGCCTTATCGCCTTGCGCCGCCACAGATGCAGGAGTTATCCTCGCAGCTTCAGAAGCTGGTGTGGAAGGGTTTATTAGACCGAGTAGCTCGCCGTGGGGAGCGCTGATCTTTTTTGTCAAGAAAAAGGATGGTTCACACCGGATGTGCATTGATTACCGGGAGTTGAACAAGTTGACGGTCAAGAACCGTTACCCCTTACCGAGGATCGATGACCTGTTTGATCAGTTGCAGGGAGCGTCTTGGTTCTCCAAGATAGATTTGAGGTCTGGGTACCATCATATGAGAGTGCGGAATGAAGATATCCGGAAGACGACATTTAGGACTCCTTATGGGCATTACGAGTTCTTGGTGATGCTTTTCGGGCTCACCAATGCACCGGCAGCGTTCATGGATCTCATGAACAGGGTGTGCAGGCCGATGTTGGATCGGTCGATAATTGTGTTCATCGACGATATTCTGGTGTATTCGAGATCCCGAGAGCAGCATGAGGAGAATTTGAGGGAGGTTCTCGGAGTATTGAGGTTAGAAAGGCTTTACGCCAAATTCTCCAAGTGCGATTTCTGGTTACGAGAGGTCCAGTTCTTAGGGCACCTCGTCAACCAGAATGGGATATTGGTCGATCCGACAATGATTGAGGCAGTGATGAGATGGGAGGTGCCGAGATCCCCCACCGAGATCAGGAGTTTTTAGAGATTGGCCGGCTACTATCGTAGATTTATCAAGGATTTCTCCAAGATTACCATTCCTCTCACTAGTTGTCCCGGAAGGGCATGACTTTTAGTTGGGGTCCAGAGCAGCAGGCCTCCTTTGCGATGCTTCGCCATAGATTATGCGAAGCCCCGATATTAGCCCTCCCAAAAGAGATGGAGGATTTTTTGGTGTATTGTGACGCATCGATATCGGGGTTGGGTGCAATGCTTATGCAGAGAGGGAACGTGATAGCGTACGCATCGAGGCAGCTAAAGCCTCACGAGGTGAGGTATCCCACCCACAATTTGGAGTTGGGGGCTATGGTGTTTGCCCTCAAGATATGGTGTAATTATTTGTATGGGGTTCGGTGTATCATATATACGGACCACAAGAGTTTGAAGTACTTGATGGATCAGCCCAACCTGAATATGCACCAGAGGAGGTGGTTGGATGTGGTAAAGGATTATGATTGCAAGATCCTGTACCACCCGGGCAAGGCTAACGTTGTAGCCCATGCCCTGAGCTTTAGGGCGGAGAGTGCCCTAATACGAGATATTTGTATGAGGATGACGGTGATGACTCTGGTTTAGATACCATCCGAGGGGCCCAGGCAGAGGCCGTGAGACCGGAGAACCGCAAGAGAGAGTGGGTGATTGGGTAGGTATCGGAGTTTGTTACCGATAGCCGAGGGCTTATGAACTTTCAAGGTCGGATTTAGGTGCCATTTACGGGCGAGGAACGTGCCATACTAATGGAGGAGGCGCACAAATCGAGTTTCTTGATCCATCCCAGGGCCACTAAGATGTATTTGGACCAGAAGAGAAAGTATTGGTGGCCCTGTATGAAGAGGGATGTTGCATGGTTTGTTGAAAGGTGCTTGACCTGTCGCAAGGTTAAGGCCAAGCACCAGCATCTGCATGGCAAGTTGCAGCCACTTGAGGTTCCCCAGTGGAAGTGGGAACAGATATCTATGGATTTCATCACCAAAAACTACTAGAAAAATAACCTTTTATGACGCTCATTGTGCGTCGTAAAACGCTCAAACGACGCGCAAATGCGCGTCAAGGAAGGCCCTGTCATAAAGAGAGACGACGCGCATTTATGACGCGCATGTACGATGCGCGGTTATGACACACAATGCGTATCAAGGAAGACCCTGTAATAAAGGAAGACGACACGCATTTGCGTGTCGTAATCTTACGAGGCGCGTGTTTATGACACGCAATGCGTATCAAGGAAGCCCATGTCAAGAGAGGCCATGTCATAAATAAAGACGACACACATTTTTGCGTATCGTAATTTTAATTTTTTTTTTTTAAAAATTATTTATAGATATACTAATTTTCAAATTAAATTTGCCTTTTCATAATAAAAAAATAAAATAGCATATACAAAAAATACAATACATTGCACAAAATTTAATGTCATACAAATAATCATTCCAATAGTAGACAAATGTAACATTTCAACATTTTTTATATAATTAACTAAATTATTAGCCAAATTTCCTAAAATACCAACATACTTTTCTATGAAGAGCATTAACACTATTCTTTTCCATCAAAAACTTCAAAACCTGCATAATTAAATGAATGTGTAATCAGCTACAAAAATTTATGTGAGCATATGGCAATAGAAAGAGAAGACGATAATCAGAAACGGAAATTTTTGGCATTGCAAACCATCAAAATTATTGGAAGTATATGTATACTTCACGTTGGAGGGGTTGACTTTCTGTCATTTTATAGCAATTTGTCTACTTAATATATAAAGACTCCAACAATAAATAGATATGTTATGTTACCTTGACGCATCTCTGCTGTCCAAAAGTATCCTCAAGTAAGAGCTTTCTTCATATTTGGAAGCCTCTCTGTTCCCCAAATCAATCAATCCACACACAACACAAGTGAAGTGGAGAAAGAACTACATTAAAACTTAACAGTTTCAATCTCTTCAAGATTCAAAATTCAAGAAACTCTGAAGTGTGATTGCACTCATTACATAAGATCCAAACCTGTAATTTTCACATTTATCCATTCACTTCTACTGTTTCAATCTCTTCAAGATTCAAAATTTAAGAAACTCATAATATAATACCTTCTTTTGTCTGTAATTTTCAGGCATCACAGTAGCTTCAATCTGAGAATTACAAAACAAACCAACTTATAGAAACGAAAGATGATCAAGAATTTGTTGTTTAAAATTAAATTTTCATAGTCACAGATTCAATAGTTGCACCTCTTCATCTAGTCTCTCCACATCATAGACATATCCATTACTGATTTTGAGCATATGGGACAAGAGTATCTGTAATAATATCCATTGAAATTTAGCTAAAATTTCACAAGATTTGGAAATGAACTAATCCAAGACAAGTTTAGATTGACTTACTTATTACGCTTAATCATCTCGTGATAGCATTCTGAGTGCATTGTGTGCCCAAATTTCATCACAGTTGTGTCTTTTAGCAAGTAAAATAAGAAAATGTATTACATCATCATCATACCAGTTGATGTAATTAGAAGATTTGATGGTCGACTAGTTGAGAGCATCGTGCCTGTATCAGGGGAAATTGTGGAACATAACGTAAGACTATTTGGTTGGTTAAACCCATCAAACCATGAACCCTAAAATCCATTCCAATAAGCTTTCCATTTAGCTCTGGCAACACCTTTCCCACAGCCTATTTTTTTTATAAAATATAAAAAGATTTATAAAAAATAATATAAAAATTTATAATTTCATTTTATATAAGAGTAATTTATACCTTGGCAGCAAATGACAAGAAAAAAGATTTATAAAAAAAGATTTATAAATAATTTTTTATAAAAAGAGTTATAAAAAAAAGACATAAATGCCCTCCTTATCCTTATCATCAAATGCTAACACAAACAATCTTCCAGAAATTGGGGACACATTTGCTACATCCCAATTTGAAGTTATATAATATTGAAAAAAATAAAAATAATAATTTAAGATGCTAAACTCACCAACAACTACCTTTGTCAAACCAGGAAGATCGACCAGGGTTAAGTTCACAACTGTCAACATCATACATTATTAAGTGAGTTAACTGTTAATAAGTAAAGAACTTAAAGTTAATAATACTATCTTTAAGTAAAAGGTTAAATATCTCATGATTAGGAGAATAGATACTGAGATATATATGAACTGATGAAATCTGTTTGCTTCGTCCTGTCTCACGATCAGTCTCATCAGAGATTTCCTTCCTCACAGTAGTTGCACAAGAAAAACGATGAAGATATGTTTATTGATTATACGAATCTTCAAACTATGAAATTTGGTGGTTCCTGAAAGAATACAGAAAGATAAGATGTATAAAATGAAAATGAAAGAATAATTCATATTTGGGGGTGGGGGAGGGGGGCTGGCTTACATCATGATAATGTTGAGATAATACTAAAAGAAGCAGCATTATTCATCCATAATCAGAAAGTCTACATTTTTCATGTTTTACTTTTCTTGTATGTTAGACCAAAACCCCCCAATGTCTCTGATACAAGATGCTATAACTTACAGGATGTTTAGAGTTACTTTGAATTAATTCATTGGGGCTTAGTTTCAAAAAGACAAAAGATGTAACGAAATTAGTTTTTGTTGTATGTAAGATAGATTGTGTGATTTTGGTTGTTTGTTATGATTGGTCTGCAAGTATGAATGCTTGAAGGAGGCTCTGAGCAGATTGGGTTTCATTGGGAGTACCCGAAATAACCACAATGTGATCACTTGTTCCTGAACGCGGCTCATGCACAACCACTTTTGCACCCAAAATCTGCTTTTACAGAAAACCAAAATGCTTATTTATTTATAGCAATCAACAAAACAATTCTCAATGCTATAATAGAAAAGTATATTGAAGTAGAATTCCAATTCTAATTACCTGTCTTAAACGAGTGAGGTTGCTTCCGTTCTCCCCATAAACCAAAGCAATGACAGTTTAGGGTACTAGAATTTCCACACTCATGTTACTCACTATAGCAGCAGATCTATCTACAGAAGTTGACCCTGTGCTAATATCCTATCCCATCTGCAATAAATAAAGAAACAATTCAATTCTCAAACATCAAAAATAGAAGAAGAAAAAAGAAAAAAGAATAATACCGGAATGTGCCAGTTTCCAGGTGTCATAGGACGATCTATGCTACTACTTGAGAGTTTGAGATTATCCATAGCTTGAGTTAAATTAGTATTATGCTGATTAGGATAATGTGACATGGCAACAGAAGATTGATGGTGTGTATATGTACCCTTTTTGTTCCAGTTCCAGTTTCATGGCTATTTGACATTTTATTTGAGAATAAGTTGTTTCTTAGTCTTCCAGTAACACTGTATAAAGCATCTCTTACATTTATCATCTCTCCTATCACATTTTTTTAAAAATAAAAATAAAATTATAACAGATAATTTGTATGTACAGTAAGTTGGTTAAATGCAAGAAATGGTGCTCACCAACACTACTTGATCAGTTTCAGGTGCACACTTAGGAACTTGATGATCACCAACTATCTTTATAAAAGCACCAGTCATCTTTCTCATATCTTCAACTATGGACCCACCTTTACCCAACAGACAACCCATTTGGTTTTGTGAAATCACAAGTCTGGCAGAAACCTGGGCCCCACTTGATGACGCCATATCCATCCCCTTTTGAAACCCAGACTCCACAGGCCTATTGAATATAAGAATCGCTACATTTTGTGAAGCCGGATTTCGTGACTCTACTGCACTCTTCTTACAGTTAAAAAAAGGAAACAACACCTTGATCTTACCTACAATTGTAGCTGCTTCAGAAAACCAAGATTGTCTTTGAAGAACTCAACACTTTGATCATAGGAAGCAAGCATGCCTATGTTCAATGCCATTGCCCTAACCACAGTGGGACGAACACCTTTCCAGAGAGCTAAAACTCCTTCATCTGCAGTGATTCTGTAGAGGGTATGGAATGGGTTTGTGTAGTTACTACGTTGGGCTGGCATCAGCTTGCATACGGATGAGTGCCAGCTCAGCAGGGCTTCCTACACAGGCTCTGATAGCACCAGCTGTTAGCCCGCAGAAAGATTTTTGATATAAAGGTAATGGCTTTCCATCGTTGGCTTCAAGTGCCTTGTTTCTCAGAATCCTATCAAGTAATTAAAGAGTCACATAAACAACCAAAAAACAATAAATCTTTTTTTTTTGTTAACGAACCATTAATGGTGTACCTGAATGTACCAATTCTGGTTGTTGTGTATGTAGCTTCTCTAAGTAATCCATCAGAAAGAACCTGTTCAAAACAAATTGCTTCACAGATCAGTAGAAGAACAATGATGAATGTAGTACTAAGGTATGATAAAGAAATCAGAACTAGGGAAGGGGTTATGAAGAATCAGAGTAAGATCAACCTTACAAATCTATAGAGATGCACATTTTAGTACCCTACAAAACATATTCTTTTCCAGTCACTCAAAACTCAGACAACTAATTTAGTTGAGAGCTGACCAAAGTCGGTGGGGCATACAACAAAAATCGCTGAGAAGAGTTAAGGACTGAGGAACAAGGGAAAAACCCTACGTAACCTCAAATTAATCGGTTTTTACTGAAAAAAGGCAGAAATCAAGAGAGAGTTGGAGTTTACTTGTATAGGCGCTTGGTATGGTACCGCTGATCCACCTTCTTCTTCTACCACCAGTGTTAGTAACCAGAACGTCGAGAAAGCATCGATACAGTAGAGCTGTAGCCGATGGGGAAGAAAAATTATGAATTGATTAAGGAGGTGTAATAGGTATTTGATATAAGAGACGGTGAGGGCAACATAATTTTTGATGGGAACTATGTATGGTCGCGAAGGGGCTGAAATCAATTAGACACAAGAACACCACCACATCTTCCCCTTCGTTGCTTTATTTTTCAGGGTCCAAGTAGATCACTCTCACTGCTGACGATGGAGGCGAGAATAGTGGTGGTTCAAGGCCGGATTTACGGATGAAGAAATTTATTCCGAAAACCCTCGCAGAAGAAGAAAAAGAGAAGGTGATGAAGAAGAACAGTTATTGAAAGAGGGGAGGAGGTGGAAACAAAATAATAACCAGAGATTGGAGTGGTGGGAAGAATCGAAAGACACGGTCAACGATATATATGAAATTAATAGGTGATAAAGGTGTTTGCTAACCCCGGTAAAGGATTAAGCTAAACCCATGAACAACACTGCGTAAGGAAAGTCTGAAGAAGCAGCAATGGAGAATTCGGAGCACCTAAGAAGCGAAGGAATCCGATGACGATGTGTTTGTGGAGACGAGGGAGAAGAAGGTGGGGGTTCAAAAAATTGATCCATAATTTTAGTGTGAGGGTCGATTTGGAAGAAATCTCAAACCCTTAACCTAAAACATGATGTGAAGCAATTGATCCTTAATTTGAGGCTAGAAGAGGAAAAGAGGGGTGGAGAAGAGGGAGAAGAAGGTGGGGTTTAAAAAATTTGGGGATTTCATTTTCCCTTTGAGACGCGTGTTTCTTAAAAAAAATATAAAATGACATTCACAGACGACGCACAAGTGCCTTCTGTGTTTTTAATATTTTTACATGAGACACTAATTTAAGGGCACTCAGTAATGCGCGACCTAAGTCCTTAAATTTTTTGAAGAGATAACACTTTTTTAATGTCGCTCTCTAATGCGTAACATAAATCAAAGAGCGTTGTGTTTTTCGTGTCGTAAAAGGGTCTTTTTCTTGTAGTGAAATTGCTGAGGACCACGAGGGGCTTTGATGCAATTTGGGTGATCGTTGATCTGTTAATGAAGAGCGCACATTTCCTTGCTATCAGTGAGAGCTCTTCTGCTGAGAGGCTAACGGAGCTATATGTGAGGGAGGTGGTATCGCGGCATGGAGTACCAATCTCGATTGTGTCAGATCGAGATGTACGCTTCACTTCCAGATTCTGGAAGAAATTCAATGAGGAGTTGGGTACGAGGTTGCATTTCAGCACCGCATACCACCCACAGACGGACGGACAAAGTGAGCAGACAATTCAGACGCTCGAGGACATGCTTCGAGCATGTGTGTTGGAATTCGGAGGAAGTTGGGACACGTAACTACCATTGGCTGAGTTTTCGTATAACAATAGCCACCATTCGATTATTGGTATGCCTCCCTGACCCCCATCTGCCGGGGAGAGGTAGGGTTGCGAGTAATGGGAAGCACTGAGATAGTACTTCAGAAGACTGAGTAGATACAACAAGTCAGGCAGAGATTGCTGACAGCTCAGAGTCGCCAAAAGAGTTTTGCGGATAAGCGACGATCCAAGCTTGAGTTTCAGGTTAGAGACTTCGTACTCCTGAAGGTATCTCCTTGGAAAGGTGTGATCTGATTCAGGAAGAGGGGCAAGCTGGGGCCCCAGTACATCGGTCCTTTAAAAGTAACTACGAGGGTGGGCATGGTAGCGTAACGTTTAGAGCTACCTGTGGAGTTGAGCCAGATACATAATACCTTCCACGTGTCTCAGTTGAGGAAGTGTATAGCCGACGAGTCGGCGGTAGTGTCACTAGAGGATATTCAAGTGGATGCGAGCCTGAATTATGTTTAGAAGCCGATCGCGATCCTAGATCGGAGGATCAAGGTTCTGAGGAAGAAGGAGGTGTCCCTGGTTCAGGTTCAGTGGCAACATCGGAGAAGGTCCGAGCTGACTTGGGAACCGAAGTTGGAGACGCGGGAGCAGCATCCAGAGTTGTTTGCAGAGCAAGACTTCAAGGGCAAAGTCTGATTCTAGTGGGGGAGAATTTTAACATCCAGATTTCCAGGTACCATATTTAAATTGTTTATTTTGAGTTATTAGGAGGGACTCGACGAGTTGATGCCTGAACTCATCGAGTAGGATCGTGATTTGTTGACTGGATTAATAAACGGACTCAACGAGTCGACGGGTGGACTCGACAAGTCCTCGTTGTGGACAGCAACCCTAAATCCTCGGGCATGTGCCCTATTTAAAGGACCTTATGGCTCTCATTTGCGGCCACCTTCACCCTTGAGAGCGCCAGAGGACCTGAGAGCGTTGTGAGAGAGAGACAGAAGAAGCAATTTTCGTCATTCTAAGTGTGATTTAGCAAGAAAGAAGGAAGGAAGGCAAGCTATGAGGGTTGAGGAGCTCAGATCTACCACCATTTGGTCAGAAGAGGCTGCTAGAGGTATGAATATGTGCTTAATCTCGTGCATTTGGTGATTTACTTGAATCTAGGGTTTTCTTATGCCTTTTTTAGCTTGGATTCGAAGTATATGAGGTCCCAAGGTGGAGTTGTTCTTATATCTGGATCTTAAGAGGTCCAGAGAGTCCTATCTACCCTGATTTATGATATCCCATTAGAGGTATGAACCTAGGTTGCCATTTTAGAGGCTATTTCACCAAAAGAAGCATTATGGACGTTGCATGAGTGTAAAGGTTAGACCTTTACGTGATTATTGAGTATGGCAAGGTCAGATCTATAGGTTAGAGAAACATATCTGACCTCCGAAGATCATTTGAGTGTTGCCATGGAAGGAACTCGTCGAGTCCATAAGGGGACTCGACGAGTCGAGTCGGGTTGCACCGTGATTCGTGACCAGTAGTAACCCATCGAGTGAAAGGCTAACTCGACGAGTCGAGTGAAGATTTATGAGAATTAAAAGGACACGCATGGACTTGCCGAGTCACACGAGTGCAATCGACGAGTCTGGTCAAAGTTTGACAGTTGACTTTCATTGATTTTTAGAGTTTGGTCAACACCTGGGCTTTTGGACCCTTAGAAGGGTAAAATGGTCTTTTAGCCTTTTGAGAGAACATTGGAAGGGACTAGTCTAGCCTAGAGAGTCGTTATTGATTTGAGATGATTGCTTATGTGATTAGGCGGGGCTAGGTCATTGTTACGAGGTTCAGGGATACCGAGCACGTGAGTTACTAGACAACATACGAGGCGAGTCTTCTCACTATACCTTACCTAGAGTGGTAATTATGTATGACCAGAAGGTCTTATGTGCTGTGAGGTGTATATGATATATGTTTCTATGTGATATGTATGTGTAATGATATGTTATGAGTAATTTGGTATGGACCGGAAGGTCATCATGATATGGACCGGAAGGTCAACAGTGTATGGACCGGAAAGTCAAAAGGGTATGGACCGGAAGGTCATTACGTGGAGGACTGAAAGGTATACCAGGGTTGCAACGGAAGTCCCCTAAGACACATGGACCGGAAGGTCCCATAGAGCTATGGCCTTGAGTGGCGTACGTGTTATATGTGGTATTTTGGGGAACTTACTAAGCATTTATGCTTACTGTGTTGTGTGATATGTGTTTCAAGTACCAGTGATGATCGTGCGAAGGCGCCGGCATGATCCGTACACACTGGCAGAGGATTTATTTTATGATCTTGGGATATGTTTTTATCATGATGACATTTGTTGAACATGAGATTTGAGAATATTGAACGAGTTTTATGTTGTTTGAAAAATGAAAAATTGTTTTAATTTTTACGTTGTTACAAAATGTCTCTCTCAGGTTCAGTGCTAATACAAAGGGTTGAAATTTTCATTGATGGATATGCTATTGTTAACTAGATTTTTGGCAGTGTAATTTTAAGGGTAAGTTATAGTGTATGCAGATCGTAACTTTTTATAAGAAAAGATATATGGAATCCACCTCCATAAATTTTAGTTTTAATGAGACATTTTAGTGTCTCCATGCTTCAAGAGTGTAAAGACGTTGATTGAATGTAATTATTAAAAGCATTAACTACTATTTATGGGAAACACTTACTTAATACGTGACATGTGGGTTGCTTTAAGGACTATCTCTTATTTGAATTGATTTTTCGTACCCCTTTTAAATCCATTCCTTCTACCTCTTCCTCTACTATTCTTATCTTTATTTTGTCTCCCTCTCGCTTTTTCTCTATGTATTTTTGGCCCTCTTTCACCATGTCAACTAAAACAATCCTCGAGAAATATTACAAACACAATGTAGCTTTTTTCCAGAGTCTTGTAATGAGAATTGATGCATCAAACTAGGTTGACGATGGATAGCAGAACTTTACTTCAATCCGGCCAAAAGAGCAAATAGAATCAGCGTGATGTAATGAAGGATGAATCACATCCTGAGTTCATGAGATTGACAATAACAACCTATTCTAAACAAAACTTGTAACACCTATTCCAGGTATCATTGAATAGTTCTTAAGTTTTTGGGTTTTGTGCTGGAACTCAAAGAGTTGGGGAGTTCCAACTCATCGAGTAAATATCATTTATGAGGACGCGGGATTTAGATCCTACTTGATGAGTCGGAAGGCCCCGACTTGACGAGTAGGCGCTGTAAAGGAAAACCCTAATTTTTAGGGTTTTCACCCTATATAAAGGACTTAATCTTCCTCTTGCAGCCTCCCTTACCACTTCATTACCTAGAGAAGAAACCGTAGTCGCTCTTTGTTGCTTCCTTGTGCTTGTGAGACTAAAAGAGCGCTTTGGGTGCATTTTATTGAAGAATTTTGAAGGTCTAGAAGCTTGGAATGGGAAGGAGCTTGTAGATCCAGCATCAACAATGTTTGGGCATCTATTTGAAGGTAATAAGTTGTTACCATGATCATTCTAGCATTATATACCCTTTTTGTTAGGTTTAAGGTCATTTTAGTACATTTGTAGAGCATTTTGGATATTAGGCATGATCTGAAGTTGTAACTTCAGATCTGGACTCCTCTAAGTCTGTAGAGTTATAAAGTCATTGAATTTATCAAGCATTAGCCCTTCTCTTTGGCTAAAACTCCTCCCTTAGCTTGGTTTTGGAATTTAAAAGCTTGCAAGCACGTAAAGTTTAAAACTTTACGTGGAAACTGATGAGATTAAAAACAACCTTTAATCTACGAAGATCGATTAGATCTTGAACAAGTATGTAAATATAAAACTGTATGAACGCAATGATAAGAACAAGACAAGATAGAATCAAACGTGTCGAATGATTAAACAAAATCCTCAGAAGAGCTCGATTACGAACATCAACTGTAGAGGATTGATAGGTTACAAGAACGATTAAAGAAACCTGTTATGCTCTAGATGAATTGCTATTTCGTTAATCTCTAAATCGTTAACCTAATATGCATGCAAGCGTAAACTTATATACAAAACATAAAAGGCTCTCGGTTGGACAGGCCCAAACCGGATTACAAAATAACTTATACTATCGAGCCCAATAGACGCACTCTTCAAAATAATCTTCAGCCCAACAATCTCCCCCTTTGCGTCAATTTGGAGCGAGACCTTCACTTGTTACTTGGGCCAGCAGCTGAAGCAGGTACCTTCTTCTTCACGGTGCTAAACAGACATTTGGTGATGGAGATAATGGTCTGTCTAAACCAGATGTACCAATTGATCATATCGTTGAAGTACTTGATGTCATCAGCTGAGTTCTCTTTACACCGCTTGATAATCGATAACACATGCTCCAAACAAGCTGTGGTGTAAAGGTGTTTGTCAGCTAAAGCGAAGAGACATTTCTGTCCTTCCGCTCTAGTGAACATAACCGAGTTGCGTCTCGGGTCGATCCTGCCCATTTGCATTTGGTTGAGATCACTGGCCGATCCCACAGGAGCAATCTTCGGTTTCTTCTTGAAGACTGTGGCGACCTCCTGATCCATTAGGGCAACCTCCATGATGTAGCATGCTAACATCCTTTGGACATGGTCTATAATGGGACCATATTCGGCTTCATTAGTCAAAAGGATATTATACAGGACAATCCAATCATGAGGATTTAGATTCGGTAGATCTGCCAGGGAGATAATATGAGCAGTTCTTGCAGATCCCCGAATGACCTTGAACCGAACGTTTATAAAACGACCTTCGGTGTAAGGTTTCAGCACCCGAACGTTTACAATCTTCTGGGCGCTCCAAGTGAGGTACTGAGGACGAGCAGCCGCCAGATAGATGTCAATGAGCTCCCTGTCAAGCTCAGCATTCGGGTGAGGGACTTCAAATATGTTAGAGACGGCGTGGAAGATGAACGCCTTTCGAGTCAGCGGCATATCGAACTGCGAATCGATAGTGTTGTTGCAGTCGAACGAGATAACTGGCTCGAGCCATAATATGCTGGGAGTTTCTATGGCCTCTTTTATCATACACTCCCTGGTCCAGGCAGGGAAGAGAGTCTTCCGGCTCTCAAGGAGATCGTGGGCTTCCTTTTGCTTGCGTTCGGCTTCTTCAGCCTCTCGCGCCACACGACTGGCATCATCGTCAGCATTGCGACTGTTCTTCCATTTTAACATGTCGGCAATGGTCTCCTTATCTTCATCGTCACCTTCTTCCTCAGCCAAGTTTTTGCCTTTGTTCTTCACACCCGAGCCCGAAGCATGATCAGTTGGAGGTGGTTCGGTTGTGTGAGTAGCTTTGGAGGAAGGAGGTGGTTTCGATCCTGTCTTCTCATCTCCCCCTTGTTTCGGAATGGACACGAAACTCGGTAGGCCTTCGATTTTGCTGAGAAGGTCCATGGCCGGGGAGAGCTTTTCAGCGAGGGTACGCCTCACCGAATGGTTAAGAATGGGATCGTGTGCTTCCAGGATGTTGGATAATGCTGCGTGGACATCCGAAACACACGTTCTGATCACCTCCCTTTCGGATCGAAGAGCTTCCAGTTGTTGTTGGAAATTGGAAAGTTGCGTGCTCTTGACCTTGAGGGCGGTTGTTTTGCTCGCCAAAACGTCCATCAGAGAATTCTCAGCTGCAAGATCCTCTTGTAGCTTTGCGAGGCGGGCATCGATGGAGGCACGAAGTGCCGAGTTGTCGTTGCTTATGTTTTGGCGTAGGGTAGCGAACGAAGTCAACTCCGTTGAGACAAACTTGGCCAATTGCTGAACAATTGGTTCCAAAGTCGTCTTAGTGGCGTCGGCGCTTTCCTGCAAGGACTTCAGCAGGATGAAAGCGTTGGAGAATAGTTTATCGACTTTCTCGGTCGCAGCCTCACAGGCTCTGGTGGAGGCATCAATCGCAGCAGTTGCTGAGGCCACTGAATCATGTTGAGCCCTGGAGAAGGCGTCAACAATTTTCTGAAGGGCAGCTTCAGAAAGAGAGGACTGCTGGTTGGAAGAGGAGGCGAGAAGTAGGTCAACCTTCTCGTTAAGCTCTTTGAGATGCTTCTTCGTCACTGGAGCATCATCCTCCTCGTCACTCTGAACTTGAAACGGACTATAGTAGACCAAATCAAAGTTCATGTGTTCGCCACCAAGGTAAGGGTTTTCGCAATCAGAGGCATTTTTAGGAGATGGAGGGGGTGGAGAAGTTGGGGGTGTTGTGGGTTTGGTTGGTTCTGGTTGAGTGGGTGTTGGGTTAAATTTGGGTGGTGGTTGAGTATGGGTGGTTTCGGTTGTATGGGTTTTGGTTTGTGGTGGTTCGGTTACGGGAGGGGTTTCGGTCACTGGTGGTGTTTCGGTTACAGTGGTAAAGATTGGTGGAGGTATAGGGAAAGAGGTTGGGGGAATAGTGGGGTTTATGGTCGGAATGGAAGTAGGAAGGGTTGGTGATGGTGAAGGAACTGGGGAATTATGAAGTTCCATCTCTGGGGTAGGGGAACGAGGTGGTGTGTTGCCTCGTTGAGGAGATTCGTCTCCTTGAGAGCCGTCAGAGCCCGAACTCTCACCCTCAGAGTCACTGGAAGAGGAGGGAATTACAAGCTTTCGCTTCTGTTGAGTCTTCCTCCTCTTCGGCTGTGGGGATTGTGCCGCCTTCGGTTGTTTCCTCTTTTTGGGAGAAGGTCCCTTTGGAGCTTTGGACGCTTGCTTCCCTTTTTCTGCCTTTTTGCCCCTGCCCACCGGCTTGTCTGCATCGTGAATTGACCTGAGCATATCCGGTGTCAGTTCCCTGGGACCAGTTGGCCTAAACTCCTTGATCGTTCAAATCAATCTGCTGTCAGATGGCACGTCGCCATACATTGTCTCCGGGGTGGAGCCAATGAAGGAAAATTTCGATGCATCTGAGACGATGATCTTCTTGGTATGGAACGTACCAACAGAAGACATCGATGCACCGTCAGCAGTGGGAACATCAAAATTGTCCATGGCCCATCTTGTAATCAAGATCCAGAACCGGGCCAACGACACCTCAGAGTGTCGGGATGATGAAGAGAGGCTCTGGATGAGCTGTTTCCATAGGACAACTCATAGTCTAGGTTAATCCAGTTGTAGACCCCGTACATAATGGACAGGAAGAGACGACTTGCACCGTCGGATCCTGAGCTCCTTTCCGACAAGCCCTTAAAAAGGACTGTAAATAGTCCATTCCATTGTGGCGGCAGGCAAGACTTCTTAAACTTAGCGACAGAGGTGAGAACCTCTGTGTATCCCATGTTGTAAAACATGTTATACAAATGGCCGATCGGAATCGTCTCCGGATGGACTCTTGAAGGGTCAACGGCAAACCCCAACATAGTGCAGAAACGTTGGCGAGAGACGGAGGTCTTGTGTTCTGCAAGCTCGAAAAACACCCTGTCGACAGCCTTGTCGTAGTAAGCAGTCGCGTAAACTTGCGATAGGGCCACCATTGGCACAGTTTCAATTCTTGATAGTGCCGGAGCAAGTTGGGAGTACTTCAAACATTCTATGACCGGCGACATGTAGGAGTCGTACGCCAGTGGGTTAAGATCAATAACCAGACATTGTTGCGGGCGGATGGGGAGGATCTGTGAAGTAGCATGAACAGATGAGGATTCAGCCATTTTTGCAAGATGAAGAAGATGATGAACAGGAAACTGTTTGGGAGTATTTGCTCTTTGGAAATTTTGGAGGTAGTAAAGAGGTAAAAGGTGGTGTAGACGGCTTTTTATAGTGGGTGATAGGAGAGAGAAAAATCGGTTCAAATCTCTTATGAAAATACGAAACGGGTTTTTGAGTGACAGATGGATGACAGTTGAGGCGTGCGATGATCACGTAGGAGAGAGAGTGTCAGGTTCCTAGGATCACGCCGCCCAACAAGCGCCGTTTCAGAGAGAAAACCGTTTCCATTTCCACACGCGCCTTTAATGCCAGAATGATGACGCTTGGATTTTGCACACGCGTCCACCAGTGTCAGTAAAAGCACGGCCGTTTCAAATTCACACGCGCCCACTTTTACCGTCGTTTGAATTTCGATCCTTTTAACTCCCGCCCTGTCAGCAACTTTTCGTCTTATCCTTTTAAACTGCATCGTTGTAATTAATTACCCACGTGGATTGTTTTTTACCACAACTTTATAATTAACCACCAAGGTAATAATACAGCCTGTAAATAATTAGCAATGGAATTTGGGAAAATCAAAGATTTTCGTGCAAAGAGTGTAGAAGAAAAAGAAATAAAGCAACTCTTTTAAGGATATTATGTGATGTCAATAAAGACACGAAACTGATGATCCCGGGCACGAATCTCTTCCTTCAAAGTCAAGAGAGACCTTAAAGTGTTAGTATGGATTCCCGTTAGATTACGATCAAACACTTATTAATAAATATTGAAAGGCTTCTTTTAATTACGCTAATAGGGGTGGCTTTCGCTTTGATTCATCAGTTCTAGTCTTGAAATAAGAAAGAAAGTGAACAAAGTACTTGTGAGACCGGTGTAGCCTGTTGAACAAGTAGGTAGGAATATATTTTAAATTGGCTTGGAAAAATATAAAATCTCAGAAAAAAAAAATTAAAACCTGGATCCCAAGGGAAGAAATGTTATGGTGTTTAACAATTTCATAGGAATCACACAAAATAAAATTTGAGATTTCATTAGGGTACATTCGTCAATCCTTTAGTGAAAACTTGAGCAATTTAATTGTTCACCGTCAATTCATTAGGTGTTGAATTTTGGGTTTCACTCAGCTCGTAGTGACACGAAACTAAGATCATAAACACAGATGTTGTGTAACCATAAACCTCAGCGGTAATTTCTGAGAGTCTCAAGGGTTACTATGATGGAACGAATGTAGTGGAGAAGTAAAATGGAGATGTTGTAAGAGAACGTAGTACCTCTTCTGCGAAAAGAAGGACCAAGCAGGAAACTCTTAACTCATGTAAGGAAAGAGTGAGGTAGCTCACGATTAGAATAAACATGGTAGCCTTATTGGGAAGACAAGGTTTGTGTATACCAGGTCATGAAGGCTATTATTCAAAATCTTATGAGGCTTGAGACACATACAGCAGCATGCTTCTAGGGACACTTAAGTAATTCATCAAATTTATCCCCATGAATGAACGAACACACAAGAAATTAAAACTAAAATAAAAAAAATATTTTTGTAGTTTTTGAGATTCCAAAAAAAATAAAAGAAAAATAAAAAAAATAAGTAAGAAGAAAAGAAAAACAATAAGACTAAAAAAAAAAAAAAAAAAAACTTTGGAAAGTATATGAAAAACCGAACCCGAACGTTCGGTTGGGAAAAAGTTGAAAAACCGAACCCGAGCGTTCGGTTGGTTTCAGTTCTAGAAAATTTTGAAAAACCGAACCCGAACCTTCGGTTGGTTTCGGTTCCACAAAATTTTGAAAAACCGAACCCGAGCGTTCGGTTGGTTTCGGTTTTAACACAAAATTGTACAAGAAATATACAACAGAAAAAAACTACCTTTGAAGTAATGAGCGAGTCAGATGGTTGAGCCGAACCCGAACGTTCGGTTGGTTTCGCTTCTTACGTTTGAGGTTGAGAGGTAGTGTGAGGTACTGACTCAGATTCCATCATACCTAGCCCTTGCAATATTTTATTGAATGATGCTTCAGGAAGAGCTTTGGTAAAGACGTCAGCCAGTTGATCAGTGATTCTTACGAAGTGAACTTCGACATTTCCATCTTCCACGTGATCTTTGATGAAGTGATACATCAGTGCTATGTGTTTGCTTTTAGAGTGTTGCACTGGGTTATGACAGATCCTAATTGCACTTTCAGAGTCACAATATAGTGGGATCTTCTTCATATTGAGTCCATAGTCTCGAAGTTGACTCTGGATCCAAATCACTTGTGATGTGCAGGATGCAGCGGCAATGTATTCCGCTTCGGCAGTAGACAACGACACACACGTTTGTTTCTTGGATTGCCAGCTGACCAACTTCCCATCAAGGAATTGACAGCCACCAGTTGTGCTTTTACGGTCGAGTCCACATCCTCCAAGGTCAGCATCAGAATAAGCTTGAACGAAGAAGCCTGAGTTGGATGGATACCATAGACCTAAGGAGGTGGTTCGCTTGAGATAGCGTAAGATGTTCTTCACTGCAAGCATGTGAGGTTCGTGTGGGTTTGCCTGAAATCGAGCACAATAACACACAGAAAACATGATATCAGGCCTGCTAGCAGTTAGATACATTAGTGAGCCTATCATTTGACGATAGAGCGTGATATCGACAGCCGGTTTGTCTAGAGATGGGGTAAGCTTGGTGCCGAATGCCATTGGGACTTTGACTTTTGAGTCTCCCATCATGCCAAACTTTGCTAGGAGAGTCTTCGTGTAAGCTTCCTGATTAATAATAATGCCTTCGGGTCCCTGTATTATGTTTAAACCAAGGAAAAAGTTAATAGGACCCATTGAGCTCATTTCAAACTTAGTCTCCATCAGCTTTCTGAATTCAGCTGTTAAGCTGGGATTCGTGGAGCCAAAGATGATGGCATCGACATAAATTTGAACTATCATAAGGTGGTTACCTTCCTTTTTGCGAAAGAAGGTTGGGTCAACCGAACGTTGTTTAAATTTAGACATCTTTAAAAATTTTGTAAGTGTTTCATACCAGGCTCTCGGAGCTTGTTTGAGGCCGTACACAGCTTTATCCAGAATATAGCAATGATTTGGATACTTTTCGTTCACGAACCCAGGAGGTTGCTCCACATACACAGTTTCTTCGAGTTCTCCATTGAGAAATGCACACTTGACGTCCATTTGGAAAACCTCAAAGTTTTTGTGAGTAGCATAAACCAGAAATATTCTAACAGATTCTAGCCTAGCCACTGGAGCGAAAGTCTCTTCATAGTCTATCCCTTCCTCCTGACAGTATCCCTTTACCACCAGACGAGCCTTGTTCCTTATAACATTACCTTCCTTGTCCATTTTGTTCCTAAAAACCCATTTGAGACCAACAACCGAAGCATCTGGAGGAGTTGGAATGAGGCGCCAGACTTTGTTCCATTCAAATTCGTTCAGTTCGTCTTGCATCGCTTGAACCCAATCAGAGTGATCGAGGGCAGTGTTAACTGTCTTCGGTTCAACTTTTGATACGAATGAGGTAAACATACAAAACTCAACCTTTGAAAATAAAGATGTTTGTTTTGCCTTCAGTTGTGATCGGGTCAGAACCTTTTCAGATACATCACTAACTACTTGAGAGATAGGATGATCTCTAGTCCATTTGGTAAGAGGAGGGTAATTCGGGTCAAAGGTTGGGTCTAGTTCAACATTGACCATTTGGTAAGAGGAGGGTAATCAAGTGTCATATCATCATGCTCCCCCTCGATTGATGAGCTTTGAGAAACTTGAGGTTCAGGGGTTTCTTGTGGTGCTGAGCTTTCAGGCGTTGAAGCCCCTTCGGTTGGAGAGGCATCTTCGGTTGGAGAAGTACCTTCGGTTGGTGAACGACCTTCGGTTGAAGTTGTAGATGGAGATTCATCAGTGGGTGATCCTCCTTCATGCATTCTTCTTGCAGCATCTTCGACAATTCGCTTCATATGATCAACTTTGTTGTCTGCTGCACCTGCTTCTGAAAGAGAAGCTTTTTCCGGTTCGTCAAAGAGTTCCAGAAATTTCTCGTATAAATTAGCGATCGAGACTGTGACTTGGCCAGATTGAGGAAAGATTTCCCCAGCGGTGTCTTCTTTGGCCTGTAGCTTCTTGACATAGCTATCGTCAAAGGTCACATAGTATGTCTCTTCAATCCTTCTTGAACGCTTGTTTAGGACTCTGTACGCCTTGGATGTGAGCGAGTAACCCAGAAAAATTCCCTCGTCGGCTTTGACATCAAACTTGTTGCGGTGTTCTTTAGAGTTAAAGATGAAACACCTTGAGCCGAACACATGGAAAAATTTTACATTGGGCTTTCTGTTGTTTATTATCTCATATGGTGTGAGCGTGAATCGCTTGTTGAGATAGGACCTGTTCTGTGTAAAACAGGCAGCAAAAATAGCGTCAGCCCAAAAATAAAGAGGTAAGGAAGCGAAACTTAGCATAGTTCGGGCAGCTTCACATAAAGATCGGTTTCGTCTTTCGACTATTCCGTTCTGTTGTGGTGTATAAGGAGCTGAGAAATTGTGACTAATTCCCTTTTCTGCAAGAAACTCTTCAAACTCCCTGTTCTTGAATTCAAGACCATTGTCGCTCCTGATGTTGCGAACAACCTTCTTGAGCTGTACTTCAATTTGCTTGATAAACACTTTCAGCTTCTGAGTCGCTTCAGATTTGAGCTTTAGAAAGAACACCCATGTAAATCGTAAAAAGTCATCAACAGTAACAAGAATATACTTGCTACCACCGATGCTTTCGATAGATGAAGGACCACACAAATCGATATGAAGTAATTCGAGTGGTTCAACAATTTTTGTGTTGATTATAGATGGGTGACTTTGACGACTCTGCTTCCCCATTTCGCATGCAGCACACAAATGATCTCTGTCGTACTTGAACAATGGAAGACCCCTAACATGACCTCCAGTGACAAGTCGGTTGATGTCTTTAAAATTGAGATGAGAGAGTCTTCGGTGCCACAACCAGCTTTCGTCGGATTGAGCTTTTAATAACAGGCATATGGCTGGGTTTCCTTTGATGGGTTTCATGTTTAGAGGAAACATTTCACCCTTTCGCTCTGACTTGAGAATCACTTTCTTTGTCTTTTTCTCTATGATTTCAGAACCTTCATCATCGAATGAGACTTTGAGACCTGTACCTCCAACAAGCTGAGATACACTGATGAGGTTGTGTTGGAGTCCTTCCACATAAGCCACCTTCCTTATAGTGAAGTCCCCATTTGTTATCATCCCGTATCCCTTTATGGTGCCGAAAGAATTATTTCCAAACTTGACGTTGCCACCATTTGCAAGAGATCTGTATTCCCTGAGCTCCTCTTTCCTCCCTGTCATGTGACGTGAGCAGCCACTATCGATATACCATTCTTCGTCGAACTGCTCGTCACTTATAACCTGCAAAAATTAAGCAGATTTAGGAACCCAAAGTTTCTTGGGTCCACGTGAGCTTTTCATGGGAACGGGAACAGTAAGAGAGATGTTAACTAGATATGTTCGTTTTATGAGAGTTGTTTCATCTTTCTTTTTAATGGTAAAAACTTTTATTTTGTTAGGATTGGGTGTGTTCGGTTTGGACTCTAGTTTGGATTCATTTACCTTCTGCTTTCCCTTTTGTTCAGCTGACGAATGAGATTTTTGAGAACAAGAGGAATTAGCTTTAGAGCAAGATGGAGATGAATCGGTGGAAGTAGAAAAATTAGAAGAACGAGAAGAATTAGAATGAGAGGGTTTGGAATGAGAGGACTTCCTGGCTGGAGACTCTATGTGACCCTTTTGCTTTTGATCATTGGAGGGACTGACCTTAGAGTCTTGTTCTCTTTTGACTTCAGAATCGAACCTTTGCGTTCGGTTGGAGCTGTTCTTGGAACCGAACCTTTGGTTTCGGTTGAAGTCTTTTTCAGAACCGAACCTTTGCTTTCGGTTGTTGTGACTTTCAGGCTTTCCTACAGGATTGTTTTCATACTTCAGATTCTTGTCTTGGTGTGAGAAGTATGCATTCTGGGATTGCCAGAATTGTTTGCTTTCAGAAAGGTTCTTTTTGTATCTTTGGTTCCTTTCTCTCTTCCTATTCCTCATCTGTTTAGGTTGATGATCAACGTTCGCTTTCGTTTTCGGTGTTTCCTTGGCTGGTTCCTTTTGAACTTCAGGAGTTTTACTTTGAGCCGAGGGAGCAGAGGGAATGTCTGTAGAAGTTCCACTTTGAGCTGAGGAAGTAGAGGTAGCGTCTTCTTTTGCCGAACGATCATCCTCCTGAGGAATATCTTTCGTACCACTGGTGCTTGGCTCATCGAAATTGTCCGTCTGATTCAAGGGTTCAGGTATGTATCTTCCTTTACTCATCCAGGAGGTTCTTTCAGATAAGCCAACAGTTTCGTTTGCATTATCTATTGGAGCTTCCCAGAAGTATTCATCGCAGCCATCAGCATTGTCTTTGTTTACAATAGCTGTGAGTTCAGCTGTTTGATGTTCGGTTACTCCAGTCACCTTGTATACTTGATTTGGAGTGGTCCTGACCTTTTGATACACAACTGCTTTCTCAACCAATATCGGGGACTTTTGTTGGGACAATCGAGCAAACTCCACTGAATTTTCAGAAATAAGATTCTTGTGGTTGTCAGGTTCGCTTTTAATAAATTCTGAGCAGTCAACCGTGTCCTCTACAGAAATTTCACTCATGTTTTCGTCCTCGTTAAGCTCAGATGAATTTTCAACATCAATTTTGTTTTCTGAGCTTACGTTGGCGTTTAAAGAGTCAAATTTCTGCATGGTTTCGGTTCTCAGTTTAAGTCTGTCATTTTCATCCAAAAGATTTTTAAGCATGTCCTTGTGGTCCTTGGATTTAATGAAGGACTCAATTTTGTCCAGTCCATACATGTAGGTCGGATTGACATCATCAGAAGATATCACACTCTCACAATTGTAGGCTTCGGCATCGATTTCGTCCTCCTTAAACTCTAGGAAGGGCAAAATCATACGATGGATCTTTTGGCCTATTTCACAATCTAAGTGAAGCTGAGTAATATTAGAATATAAACGTTTAGCAATTAAACAAAAAACATTCCGCTGTTTTAACAATTTTAAATTGTCTCTTTGCAAATAAATGTTTTCGTCTGTAACTTTAACTAATTCCGACTCCTTTAACTCGATCCACATTCTCCGCTCCTCACTCTTCGACGCCACCCTGCTTAATTGATCAGTTAGGTTAGAATTGGTGACTCGAGTTTGAGTTAAGCTACTATCTAGATGAGAAATTCTTGTATTAACGTTTTTTAGTTCTTTCTCATATGAGGATGGTGGTACTTTGGATGAAATAAAAACAGATTGTACCTTCTTTATCAGTTCATCAAGCTCATTGAACTGCTGGCTGAGTGGTTTGGCCGTAAAGCACATGTCCTCCTGTACCTTCGGTCCATCGCTTCCTCCATCGATGTTGTATCCTCTCATTTGAGATACGTCAGTCACCATGAAGCATCTTCCTCCACTGCTTTCCTCCTTAGCCACATAAGCCTTTCCATGGGTAGGCTTCCTCACTTCATCGTCTTCTGAGTCGGTAGACCAAACTTCCGTGCTACCGAACTCGTCATCATTAACCGAACCCTGCATAATAAGAGCATTAATAGAAGGGTTAGCGGTGGACTTCTTCTTTCTCAACTCATCCAGTCTCTTCTGCAACACAGCTTCCTCATCATTTTCATCATCCTTTTCAGCCATCTTCTTAAGGACACAGTCCTTAGCATAGTGGTTTTTCCCACCACAGTAGAAACATCTTACTCCGGAATCGCCACCCACCTTCGGTTCCTTCTTGGGCTCCTCAGCCTTCGGTTCATTGTTCACCTTTTCAGAGCTGTAACTCCCCTGCCAGTTTCGGTTTTTTTTGCTGGGGAATCTCTTCTTTATGAACCTTTTGGGATTGGACACCATCATGGCATAATCCTCAGACGTGAGGTCATATTCCTCCAAGTTGAGGTCTTCATCCTCCATCACAGCTTTACTTTTAGATAGGAGGGCCAACGAACCAAGACTAGAAACGACGTTCTTCTCTTGCAGCACAATCTTCTCTTGGGACTTGAGAATACCCACTAGTTTCGCCAAAGAGTATGATTTAAACTGCTCATGGGCTTTGACTGTGGAAACCAATGCTCTCCATTCAGACCTCAGTCCATTCAAGAAAGTAACCTTCTGTTCGATAAGCTTCCTTTCAATATCGTGTTTGATCATCTTGATGAGAAGATGATTGAAGCGATCGAACGTCTGGGTCACCGTTTCTTCGGCCCCTTTCCTGAATTCTCCAAACTCAGATAAAAGCAAAGTTTGTATAGAATGTTCAAGATCCTCGTCTGTAGAGTACAGTTCACGAAGTCTATCCCAAACTTCCTTTGCCGTCGTGCATGAGCTGACCAACCTGAATGTGTCGGACTGAAGGGCGAATCTGATCAACCTTAACGCCTTAATATTGCACTGGAATTTGTCCTTTTCATCTTGTGCAATATCCTTCACGTCCTTTAGCAGATCATTGTACTCCTTTTGTGTCTTAATGATTCTGGACGTTGCAGTGTGAGAAAACGGTCCATTGATGATGGCTTCCCATATGAGGTACCCATTATCCTCCGATCCAATCACGTAGTCTTCAAAGTGATGCGCCCATACTTCATAGTCATGGGTGTATAAGATTGGAATCTTTGTCGTCGAACCGATGCTGTTGGAAATATTAATAGGGTTTGATTGCGTCGCGTCCATTATGATCGTAAAAACCTGTTCAAAGATCAGACTTGTAATAAAGCAGATTAGGGCAAAACAATAAATATCAAGATACGTCAATAAAGAGATGATGGCTCAATAAATATTGATAATTGCGGAAAAACCCTAATGGAAATCTTTTTCACAGAAAAGATGTGTATCGATTACACAGCCTCCTGCTCTGATACCAATTGAGGAGATTAAAAACAACCTTTAATCTACGAAGATCGATTAGATCTTGAACAAGTATGTAAATATAAAACTGTATGAACACAATGATAAGAACAAGACAAGATAGAATCAAACGTGTCGAATGATTAAACAAAATCCTCAGAAGAGCTCGATTAGGAACATCAACTGTAGAGGATTGATAGGTTACAAGAACGATTAAAGAAACCTGTTATGCTCTAGATGAATCGCTATTTCGTTAATCTCTAAATCGTTAGCCTAATATGCATGCAAGCGTAAACTTATATACAAAACATAAAAGGCTCTCGGTTGGACAGGCCCAAACCGGATTACAAAATAACTTATACTATCGAGCCTAAAAGACGTAATCTTCAAAATAATCTTCAACCCAACAGAAACCATGCCCTAGAATGCTAGATCTGAAATATGAAGCTTTGGGGTAGCTTAAAAATGTATGGACACAAAAAGGATTGAAGGTACTCGACGAGTCCCATAGCCAACTCGACGAGTCGGGTAGCGTTTACCCATTTTTCAGATTCTGAGTGATTTCGGTGGAGGATTAGAGTTTTCGTCCTACAAGGGTTTTCGGTCTTCTGGATATTAAGGAAGTCGACGAGTTCCCCAGGTGACTCGACGAGTTGAAGAGTTACTCAGGTAACTCGGTGAGTTGTTGGATGGACTCGACAAGTTGAGGTCAACATGGACTATTGACCTCGACTGTTGACCTTGACTTTGACTAGGGTTGACTTTAAGGATATTAATGGTATTTCGGGATGGTGACAAGTTAGTCACATGATGATTATAGGCAGTTGAGTTGGAGCTTTGCGTGAGATTTATCTAATCTTATGTTGTTAGTCCAGCATAGAAGAGAGGTGAGTCTCCTTGCCATACCAACGGGTCGAAGGCACCAAGGACGACCCATTTTATGATATGTGGTACACTCGTTGATGTAGATATACATGGGATGATAGTTAGTTATGCTTAGTGTTATGCTAGCTATATATATGATACTTGCAGGGAAGACCATGGGGTGACCCCATGGCACTTTTATGTAGGACCATGTGGGGGAGCCCATGGATTTTCAAGTAAAGACCATAGGAGGAGCCCATGACACTTGGATGTAAGACCATGTAGGGGATCCCATGGCTTTCCAGCTAAAGACCATGGGGGAGTCCATGGCACTTAGGTGTAAGACCATGTGGGGGAGCCTATGGCATCTTGGATTAAGACTTTAGGAGGAGCCCACAGCATCCTTATATGCTCGGTTGTGGTTTATGTAGCTTTTATAACCAATATGGTTATGTGATTATGTGGATTGTGTGGGATGTGCTCTGGGGAACTCACAAAGCATTAGCTTACTGTTTGTTGATTGTCTCTGGTACTTCTAAGCCAGAAGGCAAGGGCAAGGTCTGATATTGCAGCATGGACTCTCACAAGCGTTTTTCTTTTGGGACACTCTAATATTTGAAATAAAGTTTGTGATGTATGAATTTTAAAACAATTGTTCTTGAGATTATATTGATAAGTGGAAATGTTTTGATAGCTCAAAAATGAAAATTTTCTTTTAAAAATTGGGTAGTTATAAGTTGGTATCAGAGCCTTGGTTTGAGGGATTTAGGTACACACCAGGGTGTGTCAGGACTCAAACTAAGGAAATGGTAAAGTTGTTTTAACAAATAAAAGTTAAAAACTTTTTAGATTGAGAAAAGGAGAGTGTAATGCGCGCGATCAGCCGAGCCAAGTAAGTAGTTCCCCCAGTATGTTAACCATGTTATACTGATATGTGAGTTATGATAATCATATGAACCTTGCTATGTGTATGCTTTCAAAATTGTGTACGGTTAGGGTCTTATAGCCTCATAATTATTGATTTGGCCTTATTTCCGGTTCCTTGTCTATTTGTGGTCTTAGGGTAGAGTCTATTGTTCGAAAGTCTATTTGATCCTATTCTGTGTATAATTTGCATGCATAAGGCAACCTAGTATGACTGAGTTTTGGTTTGATATGGATGGAGGAAATGTTAGGTTAGCCTAGGATTTGAGATATGTGGTAGTATGTGAGATATGAATTGTTTTGGGATGAGTTAGAGTTATCAGGTAGATCCTTGGGGAAGGTACAGATACGTGTCGAAGGCAATATTGGGCCCATACTACTGAAAGCACAGGACCTGTATCCAAACCAATGTTAGATCTGGATGCTCTAAGGAGGACCGCCGTAGGAGGATCCCCTCTATGGAAATCCTGATCATTATGTTTTATGGTATTGCAGAGCGGTATGGTCGTGACACGAGTTGGAGCAGGGGGGTCAGGACCGGAATCTGGATCTAGGGCTGGGTTATGTGACACTACCGAGCCCATTGACGATAAGCTACATGAGCTTATTGCAGCAAAGGTTACGAGTTTCATCCTTAACGCTACCCCATTTATCTTTGGGACGGTCAGGGAGGGTATGATGTGTTGGATTAGTGTCTAAGTCCATAACTATTTTGGTATGTACTTGACCCGATGGTGCATGGTCCTTTTGGGTTGCCTTCACCAAAGCAACATGATAGGATGAATTATGGAGAGAAAGGATTAAATATGATTTATTAATATATTATGATAATAATATATTAAAGGAGAAATCATATTGTTTAATTAATATTAGTCAAGAATTAATAAGAATTAAGTTTGTGGCTAAAAGAGATTAATTAAACTTAAGGGACTGGAACTGTAATTATAAGATAATTGCAATTGGGCTATGGATTGCCTTATATTATAAGGTTGGACGAATTCTATGGGGAAACCCATTAGAAATCGTCCAAGGCCATTAAGGAAAGGAGTCCATGGGTTGCTTAGGGCTTAAGCATCCAAATTAGGCTTTCCTTGTTAGATAACCCTAATAGCCTCACTATATATAGAACCCTTATGCTCCAAAAAACGTGGTGAACAAATGGTCTAGGGTTTCCACACATTTTTGAGAGCCTCCTTCTCTTCTCCTCTTCATCCTCTTGCTCTTGGTGTTTGTGAACCATTAGAGGAGTGACATTTGTGACTCTAAGCTTTCTAAAGTCAATACAAGAAGGATTTGAGATTGTTATTGCTACATAACAATCAAGGTATGATCTAAACCCTTATTTATATGTTATATTGATTATCATATACTAGATCTAGGGTTTATAGTCTTGGATAACTTGCATGTACAATAGAGAAACCTAGATCCAAGCATTAGGGTTTGTATGAGCATATAGGATGTTCTTATGGCAAACCCATCAGTGGTATCAGAGCCTTGATTGGTTTCTATTGTATTGATGCATTATGTTACTGAAAATCGAATTATGGCTTACTTTTCGACCTGACTCGGCGAGTCACTACTTGGACTCGGCGAGTGAGCCCTACTCGGCGAGTTCCAAAGTGTGACTCAGCGTGTCTGAGCGTCAGACAGAGGAAATTTCGGATTTTGTTGCTGTTTTGCTTAAGGATAACTACCATATTCGTTTTAAACCTATAAAATACGAATTTTATTATTTCTTAAAGAATATCCTTCCCAAAACGAAAGATAATTACCAATTGATTAGATAATAACTTCCTTATGTGATAAAGATTGGATTATTTGTATTAATTGGGTAACTTATTTTGCAAGAAATTGAAATTAGCTCAAATATAGATAATGATGAAATTAATTGTTTAATTTATATTATTTGTTATTTGATCCTTGTGTTATGAAAAGTTTCAATTTTTCCCCTTTAGGTTTTATAGTTTAAATTTAAACTCAAAAGTTTAGTTTTGAAATTTAAATAGTTGAAACCCTAATGTTTTGAAAAGGTTTCAAAACTTGCCCTCAAGTTTTGAAATTTAAATTTTGATTAAAAGTTTAATTTTGATGTATATTTAAATTCTAAACCTAAATGCTTTGAAATGTTTCTAAACTTGCCCTCAAGTTTTGGAATTAAAAAGTTGATTAAAAGGTTTAATTTAAGAACGTTAAATTCTAAAACCCTAGTATTGTTTTGAAAAGTTCAAATCACACCCTTATGGTTTTATTAATTAATTAAGGTGTATAATTGAAAGAGGTTTAATAAATCCATAAAATTTTGGTATATATAACATTAAAAGTCTAACATTATATATATATATATATATATATATATATATATATATATATATATATATGTATAAATAAAAGTCGGTCTTACCGTTAGTAGGCCTCAATAATGAAGCTGGTCTATAAGGGGTGTTTAAGGAAATTGCCTATAAAATGGCGATTGAATGGGTATCCACTCTTACCCACCACACTCTTGACTAGTGGAGGGTCGTTTGCCGAACGGGTAGGATAGGACAAAACCTTCCATTATAAGTATAATGAAGTACAAAAGTAACTAAATGTTTTACAAATTCCCAATCTTAGTTACTTAGGGAAAAGTGAATTGATGCAATTCCATTAAATTACACTTTGTGCCCTTGCGAAGACGTTAGTGGAGCATCTGTGGTTAACCGGCACACTAACTGGTTCTAAGCAAAGGTAGCAAAGGGTGACTCAATGTTTTTCATAGTTCGGTGGAGTGTGTGTGGTTTACCGGCACATCGAATAGGTGACTGTAACATGTGAGGGCACCATGTAAGTTTGCATGGTTATTCACACCCGCATTGTGATCCTCGGCATCCCAGTCACAAACTAGAGGGGCATATCGAGATTTAAACATGCCATTGAAAAGTTCAATGAATCTCAAAGGATCTAGGAGTTTTCATAGATTTAAAACTTAAATTTTTTTTTTCGTTTTTCATGATGGAAATTAGTGAATCGTCATTCACTTACCTTCAAATATTCTGCAACTAGATTATGGCATCCCTTTTCTAGGTTGTAGCGTATTGTGTTGGGTCATAGCCTTAATATCTCATTTGGGTGATTTATTAAGGACTCAATCAATCAACTAACTTGAATTCGTTTTCTCCCGTTTTGTAGATGTCAAAGTATGACAACTATGGTCTTCCCAAATCCCGTGGAACAAGCATTCCACATGAAGATGATATTCCATGATTCGATCGAGGAACAAGAAATCATACTTCACTTCCTACACCTTCTCCAATTATTCTCCCTAACCCACAAGTTCAAAGAATTGAAAAGTTCAAACTCACTCAAGCCCTTTTGGCAAGTAAACATAACGAAGGAAATTCAGTGTGTGCACACGTCCTAGAGATGAAGTCACACATTGATAGGTTAAAAATGTTGGGATCTGTTGTCTGTGAGGAGATGATTGTTGATTGGGTTCTTCAGTCACTTCCTAACTCATATAGTGAGTTCGTAAGAGAGTACTATATGATGAACTGCGACGTGACCCTTATAGATCTCACCTATATGCTTATTGTTGCTGAATCAACAATGGTTTGGCGCAATGGAAAAGCAAAGTTGATTGGTGAAAAGTTTGATCATAAGAGAAAGGCATTGTCTGAAGTAGTTCCATGTCCTGTTCCAAAAGAGTCAATTTGCTTTTATTGCCAAGAGAAGGGGCATTAGAGACAAAGCTGCCCTATTTACCTAAGAGATCTAAGAGATGGGAGAGTCAAAACGTGTGGCTCTACTTTAGGTAAAATCCATTGACTAACTCTTTTAAGCTCTTATTCTAGATTCTTAATACATAATGTGATAAGATTATAATTGATGTTTTGTAGGATCGAAGAAAAGAAAGGAAGCTTAAGGGAAGAAGTGAGCAGAATCCAACCGTGAAGAAATGGATTTTGATCGCATTACCTGAAGATTGGATTCTTGAGCTACTACTTAGAGTTAGAATTAGAAATATGTATTAGCATAGTTTTTCAATGAATTGCATTGTAAGGACAAATTTTTTTCCGCAATAAAATAAATTTTGATTTTATATTATTTACTTATCGTTGAAATGGCATGCATGAAAATTGATGTTTGAGGGTTTCTAATATTAGCAATAATGGATTTGATTCTTAATTATGTTGTTTGTGGAAATGTCGAGAATTTACCAAATAGGGAGAGTTTTTCATCGCCCAAGTTTCAATTGGACAGAAACTTGGAATCATGCAACTTGGTTGCACGATGAATGAGAAATTTCATATTTGGAAATTAGACTAATTCATTAACAAAGTGTCAAGTAAAGGACTAGGAGATCGAGTACAAAAAGTTGTGTGTTGATCAAGTCCACCATAAGAGTAACAAAGATATTCGTCATGATTTTCTAAAGGTTTAGTAAATATGATTATACTTATAAGATGAAGTGCAATTCTGAATTGATTGAAAAAGTTTAAATCAATAGCAGAACGAATAAGAAGAATCAAGTAGGCAGAAAGATAAAAGTTTCTCCATTCTAAAAGAATGGAGAGTACCTTTTATGCTTTATGATAATTCTTAATGATTAAGAACCATATCTCAATTGATCCTCTAAATGATTCTTAGTACAATTACATGTCTAAGAAGAGGAATCAACAATTGAAGAAATGGTTAAATCAAGAAATCAATCATACCTCGTTCCAAAACAAGTCTTAGAGTTAAGATTGTGAAATTGAGTGATAAGTATTAAGAAGGTTTATAACATTCAGCAAATGTGGAAAGTTGTGATGTCTTGGATAAGACAAAGACCAACTAGGACCAATTTATGAAGTGTTTTGATAAAAAACTACACTAACTCTTGAATATTTGTTTGTCAAGAAATGTTTATTGACAAGAGAATCTTATATGTCAAGGAGTCAGTGGGAGTCTTAATGGTCTTGAAAGGTTTCAAGAACAAATCAAAATAAACCTTATCGATCATCACTAGCACACGAGTTGAGGTTTACAACCTATCGTGTTGAAACTATATTGTTTCTGTGCCATTCCAATTGAGTTAATTATGCATGTGAGTTCTATGAGTTCTCATTTGAACGCATAAAGGGCAGGCACCTTGATCAATGGAACGTACATTAATAGGAAAGGGTGAGCTGCTTAACTACTTGGAAGACATGGTGGGTAGCTGTGTTACCATAAGGCAAGAAGTCAAGATTAAGAAAGTTTGATCCATATGAGTTTGAATTTGTCGTAAACTTTGGTTTTGACAAATTCACATGGATAGGAACACATACACCATTAAAATCTAAGTGTCATAAGATTCCCTCCTTCATGAAAATGACTGTGAGGAAATGCTTTCACTAAGAGAGATTTTAAAAAGATAGTGACTGTGAAAATTGGATTCTCGAATTCGATTATGGTTACGGTATCCCTTTCCATGATTCGAATTGTGACATTTGGCAATTAGGCTGAATTCTTTAGACACACATATGAGCTATCTAAGGGAAATGTGTATAAGCTTAGATAAAGGATTATCAAAGCATTAGGTATTAGAAACATGAACTTAAGAAATTCAATAAGTATGGTTTTTCTGGAAGTTAACCTGGTTTCTGAATAGATGTCAAAGCTAGTGGGAGCATAAGTGTTATGTTTATAATAATTATCATGATAGTGGGAGCATAAATGTTATGATTGCATGATTATTATGGAAATTATTGCAAGTTAGCAATATTAATTATAGAAAAACAAAAGTCATACTTTGCAAAGTTGTAAAGGAAACATAGTGTGTTCTCAAATTTCGATTATGATTACGACATTCCTCTTCATAGTTCGAACTGTGAGAACGTAGCACATAAAATATTACAGCAGAAGATTGATAAAGTATCAAATCTTTATGTAAGACATTATGCATCGTGTCCCATACACTTCCGGTATAGGATAGATTGCAAATGCTATAATATTTGACCCATCTAAAATTTTCCAAATGTCTAGCGCATTTAGAGGGAAAAAGGACAAGAATCGGTTTTGACTAAGATAATTAAACAACTATCAAAGGACAATCCAAAGTTCGCCTAGGATTGGTCGCTTATGAGTGGTTGGAAGTATAGTATTGGATGGACCATATCGACGTTATTATGAATAGATAAGATTCTATTGAGAATGAGTTTTCATATGGTAAGTATGGAAAGTTTTCCATATTGGGAATTGAATATTGAAAATCTACGTCTAGATTAGAAACTTTTATTCAAAAGGATGTTCAAAGGTATGTACTTTGAGTGAGAGACATCATATCTAAGGAATTGTCTTGTAACAATATCCGATAGAGGACTTTGTAATTTCATTGGAAATAGTCATTGTGACTATAGTACAGTGTGTAACAACCCGAAATTTCATATGACTTCTTGTAACTCAAATTGTAATCCAATTCGATCAACCAAACGCCGTTTCCAAATCCATTTCCGATTTCGTCGTTAAATTAAGTCATTAACATATATCGACCTAAAATGACTTAATGGGTGTCATAATGCCATTAGGAACCATTCTAATACCCCATAATAGTTATCGGAATAATTCTAGAATCGACCATATCGGGTTACGGCAACTTGGTCGGGTGCGACCAAAAGCCCCGCCTAACGCCGGTATCGGGTAGAATTCCGTCGTGTCCAATTCCCGAGCACTATATAAGTGATTCAAAGCTTTCATTTGAAGATTTTGGCCATTTCTTCCATAAACACTTCCAACCTCTCTCCTCATCCAAAATCAAAGGTCCAAAAACAAAGAATTAAGGCTCCAAATCAAAGAGGTAACATCCCTAACTTGTTATGTAACCTCTTTAGCCTTCAATTTGATGTTTAAATTGAGTTTTAGGACCTAGAACATGTGTTTACGGCCAATGATCAAGCTTGGGCCGTAAACACCTAAAAATGGGGTTTTTAAGCCAATTAACCCTTCCAAATCATTGTTGGGACTTAGATACGACCTTAAGGCTTGCAAATCGGGACTTGAAACATTTAAAACATGAATTTTGAGGGAAAAAAGAGAGTTTACGGCCAAGGCTTGTTCTTGGGCCGTAAACTCCTCAAACATGGGGATTTAACACCTTAAAACATGTCAAAATGCCTTGTAACTCAACCAATATCCTTGTGGTAAATCCTAGATTCATCTAAAAATAGTTTGGAGGTTTATAACACATCAAAATACCACATATACGAGTTTACGGCCTAGGATCATACCCTTTGGCTGTAAACTCATAAATCTATGTCAAATGATGCCTCTAATTCAACCCAAAGGCTTGGAAAAATTTCTAGAATCACATGTGATTGTTTAACGTGTCAAAAGCTGATTATTCATGAGCATAGGAGAGTTTAAGGCCACAGAACAATCTTCTAGGCTATAAACTCCTAAAATGATGTTATATGGTGCCCAAAATTGATACCAAACCTTGGAAAATTAATTAGAATCACATGTGATTGCTCCTTGTGCCTCAAATCAGTTTTTCTTCGTCCTAGGAGAGTTTACGGCTGTAAACTCCAAGTTTACAGCCGTGAACTCCCTTTTAAATGGTATAAATCCAAACAAATTAATCCAAAGCATTTTAGAAGTTCATTCCAACAATCCCCATGTCCATTCAAGCCATTAAACCCTCAAAATCACACCAACGTGAGTTTACGGCCGTAAACTCATGTATGTGTGTGTTATGTGGCCGTAAACTCCATAAAATGTTTACTACTGGGGAGTAAACTCAATTCCTAATTCCCTAGTGCCATAATATGTCCAAAAATGTCACCCGGGTCACTCCAAACGCTCGTTTTGAGGTGTTTAACCTCGTTGGAGTGTAATGTTCCATATGATTAGTAATTGTAAATCTAATTAGTTATATATGGACATTATTACAATTTACATAGGGACATCGTGAGTAATCAAGCCCCGAACCAACGTCTAATATCTAAACCCGTCGCATTTCCGAGTCTGGTGAGTTCATACCCCTACCCTTTTTCACTGTTTTCAGGGGGAACACAAGCAAAGTACAAGGGTTTCTTGTACTCAAAAACTTGTTTTTCATGTGTGTGTTTCATACTTTATATGCTTTTAATACTGATTGATACAACTGATAACCATTCGAGCATGCAGATCACGTAAACATTTATTTGTGAAATGAGTTTTATAAACTGTTATCTTTTATATATTTCACAAATGTTTTCCCACATTTTATCAGTTAAAAGCATGACAATAAAACACAAGAACAATATAATTTGTACACTGTCTTGTCCTCGGTAACATTCCACATAGATACACGAATGGAGGATTATCATATTATTACAAGTAAATTTGTTATTCCTGTATGATTGGAGACACGTCCTCGGCGAACACTCCACAGAGATATGCGAGTGGAGGACTACACCCGTAACCAGAATCTGTGGGATTTAGAGAGCGTGACTTGAGTGTGTAGATCTATACGGGGCTGACTACCCCACACCTGGCTGCTAGCTACAGTCGAACCGATATGGTTCAAGGGTGACGAAAGTCATAAGGAATGTGGACTACTTATTGCCACAGGTTAAGGCCATCGTATGGTTATGGAACTCGCAATTAGGATAACAGAGATTTACTTATAGTAATAATGAACAACTTTATATATCTTTTACATTGATAACCCACATTCAGGAAAGTATAGGAGTTTCCTGGGAAACCTTGTACAGAACCAGATTTATTAGAATACATCATTTACATCTTTTACAAACAGTAACCAACATTCAGGAAAGCATGGGGCTTTCCTGGGGAACATTTACATAACTAGAAAAGGGTAACAAACTAGATAACCTTACATCTTTTACAATTGGTAATATACAATCAGGAAAGTATGGGACTTTCCTGGGAATCCATTGGTACATAACCAGAACAGTATAAGAAAACAGATAACATAAATGTACATTTTTCACAAGGGTAAACATGTTTTCAGTGTACAACTTTACTTTACATATTGTGAAATAACAATCAACTATTTTAAGAAAATATGGGATTTTCTTGGCGTGCATAACATTTTCATAAACAGAAATGAAATATGGACATTTTCACAAAACAAAAACCACTTATGAACTCACCAGCATTATGCTGATTTTCAAACCGCTTGTGTTCTCAGGTCAACGTTAGAACAGGTACCGAAGATCCTTTTTGCTTGAAGACGGAGTACTCAGAAGACTCGTTTCATTTTGTTCATATATATATATATATATATATATATATATATATATACTATGTATCACAACTGTACAACTTTACTTTTGAAACAATTGCAAAACTTTTCTATATGTAATGTAATGGTTGTTCTACTTTACTTACTATGTATATTGGATTTGATACTCAACGTGGAGTCAACCCCAGAAATGTTTCCGCCTTTGGTTTTCGGGGTGTGACAGATTGGTATCAGAGCCCTTGTTTATAGTGAATAAAGTATACCAGACCTTACATGGTATAAAACTATAAACACTAAAGGGCCTAAGTGCTCTAAAATAAAAATATCTTCAAACTACAAGTATTTTCAAAAGTATACAAGTATACCGAACCGTCGAAATCCGTAACTTTAAGTAGAACAAAACATAAGTAAATGGGTGTTGTGTACTGCAGTTAAACCTGGGCAATTATGTAGTCGTGTCTAGGATCAATATAGCCTGGCCAACTATATTCATTCGAGACACGACCAACATGTGTTTGGGAGTAATTGTGGTATGTGACATGCCTAAAACTTACCCTAATACCACAAACATCGAGCCAGTGTAGTAGCGAATCATGAAATACTATGGGAGTATTTCTCGAGCCAAATTCTTTGTAAGAATCCTCGTTCACGTATAGATCCTCGATCATTCCATTAGCGATAGTTTAACTGCTTCAATAACTCTTTCCTGCTTTATCGCTTATTTGGAATATATATCTGTCATATCTCTCGATTCAATTCAGAGGACTTATCATCCTATCTTTCTTGATCTTATTAGATCAAAATGCCTCACAGAAAGAGACCCAGCTCAAAGACCAACAACCCTCCGCCACCACCTCCTCCTAAAATTGATCCCGTGTTATTCCAAACAGCTGTTACCACCGCGGTGGCAGCTGCCATGTCCCAATTGAACACCGGTGGTTCCGGTGGTTCAGGAGGTGGTACTCAAGACCAAGAAAACAATCAGGGACATCGAAAAGAGGGTTCCTATAAAGATTTCATGAATGCAAAACCAACATCCTTTGATGGCACTGGAGGTGTCATTTCCCTATCCCGATGGTTCGAGAAAATCGAATCCATCTTCGAAATCTGTGCATGTGATGAGTTCGATAAAGTCAAATTTGCAGCCTGTACCTTCAATAATAAAGCCTTGACTTGGTGGAATAGCTGAGTCAAATCCTTGACCCTACTCGTAGCCAATGCCATGGGCTGGAACGCCATGAAAGAACTCCTCCTTGCCAAATACTGTCCCCGTGGTGAATGCAGAAGCTAGAGCATGAGCTCTGGAACCTAAAGATGAAAGGTTCCGACATTTATGCATACACTTCCCGATTCGATGATCTTGCCCTTCTCTGTCCTGGTTTGGTCACTCCTGAAAGCAAAAAGATCGAGAGGTTTATATGGGGGTTAACTAATCCAACCAAAGGTCATGTCTTAGTTGCTCGCCCGGACACATATGATAGTGCTAAGACTTTAGCCCAAGCCATAATTGATCACAGTGATGATGTCGAGGAAACCGCCACCGCCCCTGAGTCGACTAAAAGCAGTGGTGAGAAAAGAAAATTTTGGAAGAAGAAGAAGGGTCAATCTTCTCAAGGCTCCTCCAAAAGACAACAAACAGTAGCAGTCCATGCTGCTACTACCCCCGTTGCTGTTGCTTCTGTCGCGGGATCCACAATTCCAACTCCTACCAGCCAGTATGCTGGTAATCTTCCCCTCTGTGACAAGTGAAAATATCACCACAACCCTGGCCCCTGTCGAGAACTATCATGTACCAATTGTGGTAAGAAGGGGCACACGGTCCGATTCTGCAAGGCTCCAGCTCAATCGGCCAATCAATCTTCTGGAACAGGCGTCGATCAAGCCTGTTACAACTGTGGTGAAGCTGGGCACTTTAAAAGGAACTGCCCCAAAAAGTCTACTGCTGATAACACAGGAAGGGTCCTCGCCATGGGACGGGAGGAAGCGGTCGCCGATCCCACTGTTGTCTCGGGTACGTTCCTTCTCGAGAACTCATATGCTAATATTCTTTTCAATTCGGGTGCTGAGAGGAGCTTTATTAGTCATGCATTCAAACATAACCTAAAACATAATTTCCAAACTTTAACCGAAACGTTTACCGTCGAGATGGCTAACGGTGAGAAGGAAAGCGCTAACTAGGTATTCGTAGGTTGTACCCTTACCCTTAACGACCATTCGTTTCTTATCGATCCCATGCCAGTATCCATAAAGAGTTTTGATGTCATCATTGGCATGGATTGGTTGAGTCCCAATCATGCGGATATCCTTTGTTTTGAAAAATCCATCCGTCTCAACCTTCCTTCGGGTCAAACTCTCGTAATCTATGGCGACAAACTTAGTTCCAACCTTCGTATCATTTCCAGCATCAAAGCTCAGAAACTCCTGCGAAAGGAGTGTATTGCATTCTTGGCCCATGTAATTAACGAGAAACAGCAAGTTAAAGACCTCGCGAGCATCCCTGAAGTCTGTAACTTTCCTGATGTGTTTCCAGAAGAGCTTCCAGGAATCCCTCCCGAGCGTCAGGTCGAGTTCCGTATTGACCTAATTCCTGGAGCTACTCCCGTAGCGAAGTCTCCGTATCGCTTAGCTCCAGCAGAGATGCAGGAGTTATCCAGTCAACTTAACGAGTTGCTCAGTAAAGGATTCACTAGACCGAGTTCCTCACCCTGGGGAGCTCCGATACTGTTTGTCAAGAAGAAAGATGGATCTTTTTGTATGTGTATCGATTATCGCGAGCTGAACAAGTTGACTGTCAAAAACCGATATCCTCTTCCGCGAATAGATGACCTCTTCGATCAACTCCAGGGAGCCAGTTACTTCTCCAAGATAGACCTTCGATCAGGGTACCATCAGCTACGAGTTCATGAAAGTGATGTGTCCAAAACAGCTTTCAGGACTCGATATGGACACTACGAGTTCGTAGTGATGCCCTTTGGTCTAACCAACGCACCGGCGGTGTTCATGGATCTGATGAACCGGGTGTGTCGCCCTTATCTAGACAAGTTTGTCATTGGGTTCATTGATTACATACTCGTCTATTCCCGAAGCCAAGAAGACCACAAACAACACTTGAGGCTAGTGTTGGAGACCCTACGATCCGAGAAGTTGTACGCGAAATTTTCCAGATGCGAGTTCTGGATTCGGAAGGTAACTTTCCTTGGTCATGTGGTAAGCGAGGAGGGTATTCATGTAGATCCTTCCAAGATAAAGGCGATAGAGAATTGGTCAGCACCGAAGACACCCACAGAAATCCGGCAATTCTTGGGTCTCGCTGGCTATTATCAGAGATTCATCCAGAAGTTTTCCAGAATTGCCAAACCTCTAACCACTCTAACATAGAAAGGTGTACCCTTTTGTTGGAGTGATAAACAAGAAACCGCATTCCAGACGCTGAAGAAAGCCTTGTGCAGCGCGCGTGTTCTGTCCCTACTCGAAGGGACAGAGGACTTCGTTGTCTACTGCGATGCGTGTAATCAAGGCTTAGGTTGTGTGCTTATGCAAAGGGGAAAAGTAATTGCTTACGCTTCTAGACAGTTGAAAGCTCATGAAGTCAACTATACCACACACGACTTGGAACTAGGAGCCGTAGTCTTTGCGTTGAAGATTTGGAGACATTACCTCTACGGAACCAAGTGCACGATCTTCACTGATCACAAGAGCCTGCAACACATCTTTGATCAGAAAGAATTGAACATGAGACAACGGCGATGGGTAGAACTACTCAATGATTATGAGTGTGAAATCTGTTACCATCCCGGCAAGCCCAATGTGGTAGCAGATGCCCTTAGCCGAAAGGAGAGTGCAGGCCGTAAAGTGAAGAACCAGACGATGACCATCCATTCCAACCTACCCATACAAATCCGAGAAGCCCAATTAGAAGTCCTCAAACCCGAGAACAAGTTGATCGAAGCCCTAAGAGGAATGGAAAAGAAACTTGAGATCAGAAGTGATGGAGTCCACTATTTCATGGATCGGATCTGGATTCCCAAGTCCGGAGGATTCAGAGAGATAGTTATGGAGGAAGCGCACAGAACCAAATACTCTGTTCACCCAAGCTCTGACAAGATGTACTTAGATCTCAAGAAACAATACTGGTGGCCAAACATGATAGCCGAGAAAGCTACATTCGTGGGCAAGTGTCTGACTTGCGCCAAGGTTAAAGTTGAGCACCAGAAACCCTCGGGTCTGCTCCAACAGCCCGAGATCCCCGAGTGGAAATGGGAGATGATTACCATGGATTTCATCACCAAACTACCCAACTGTTCGAGTGGGTACGATACCATTTGGGTGATTGTCGATCGTTTGACAAAGTCCGCTCACTTCATTCCGATCAAGGAATCATACAAGATGGAAAGACTCGCACGAATCTACATCCAAGAGGTAGTCCGACTGCACGGTGTACCTGCGTCCATTATCTCTGATCGAGATAGCAGGTTTACCTCCCGATATTGGCAGTCTCTCCAGAAAGCTCTTGGAACTAAACTAGACATGAGCATGAGGTATCATCCTCAGACCGATGGACAAAGTGAGAGAACAATCCAAACCCTAGAGGACATGCTTAGACCATGTGTCATTGATTTTGGAAAGTTGTGGGACACACAACTACCTTTGATTGAATTCTCGTACAACAACAGTTATCACACCAGCATTAGGGCTGCCCCGTTTGAAGCCCTATACGGTCGCAAATTGCAGATCCCCTCTGTGCTGGGCCGAGGTGGGGGATACACAGCTAGCCAAGAGTCGAGTCCCGGACAGTGCTCTCACTGGTCTTGAAATCATCCGTGAAACCACCGAGAAGATCATCCAAATCCGAGAACGACTGAAAGCTTCACGTGATCGCCAATAGAGTTACGTTGATAACCGTCGGAAACCACTGGAATTCCAGGTTGGAGACCATTTTCTGTTGAAGGTCTCGCCCTGGAAAGGCACTATACGCTTTGGTAAGCATGGGAAACTTAATCCGAGGCACATTGGACCTTTCGAGATCCTCGCTAGGATTGGTCCGGTAGCCTATAAACTTCGTTTACCTCACGAGCTCAGTAACATCCATCCCGTCTTCCATGTTTCAAATCTCAAGAAGTGCCTATCTGATGAAACCCTAGTGATTCCGTTAGACGAGATCGAGATCGATGAAAACCTCAACTTGGTGGAGGAACCAATCAAAATCATGGATCGAGAAGTCAAACGTATGAAACAAAATCGCATCCCGTTAGTGAAGGTTCGCTGGAATACCAAGCGATGACCGGAGTTCACTTGGGAGCGAGAAGATTCGATGAGACAGAAGTATCCACAACTCTTTCTAGATCCATGATTTGTATTTTGTTTTGTATCTTGTCTTGAATTTCAGGACGAAATTCCCTCTAACGGGGGGGTAATGTAACAACCCTAAATTTCATATCACTTCTTGTAACTCAAATTGTAATCCAATTCGATCAACCAAACGCCGTTTCCAAATCCGTTTCCGATTTCGTCGTTAAATTAAGTCATTAACATATATCAACCTAAAATGACTTAATGGGTGTCATAATGCCATTAGGAACCATTCTAATACCCCATAATAGTTATCGGAATAATTCTAGAATCGACCATATCCGGTTATGGCAACTTGGTCGGGTGCGACCAAAAGCTCCGCCTAACGCCGGTATCAGGTAGAATTCCGTCGTGTCCAATTCCTGAGCACTATATAAGTGATTCAAAGCTTTCATTTGAAGCTTTTGGCCATTTCTTCCATAAACACTTCCAACCTCTCTCCTCATCCAAAATCAAAGGTCCAAAAACAAAGAATTAAGGCTCCAAATCAAAGAGGTAACATCCCTAACTTGTTATCTAACCTCTTTAGCTTTCAATTTGATGTTTAAATTGAGTTTTAGGACCTAGAACATGTGTTTACGGCCAAGGATCAAGCTTGGGCCATAAACACCTAAAATGGGGTTTTTAAACCAATTAACCCTTCCAAATCATTGTTGGGACTTAGATACGACCTTAAGGCTTGCAAATCGGGACTTGAAACATTTAAAACATGGATTTTGAGGGACAAAAGAGAGTTTACGGCCAAGGCTTGTTCTTGGGTCGTAAACTCCTCAAACATGGGGATTTAACACCTTAAAACATGTCAAAATGCCTTGTAACTCAACCAATAGCCTTGTGGTAAATCCTAGATTCATCTAAAAATAGTTTGGAGGTTTATAACACATCAAAATACCACATATAGGAGTTTACGGCCTAGGAACATACCCTTTGGCCATAAACTCATAAATTTATGTCAAATGATGCCCCTAATTCACCCCAAAGGCTTGGAAAAATTTCTAGAATCACATGTGATTGTTTTAAGTGTCAAAAGTTGATTATTCATGAGCATAGGAGAGTTTACGGCCATAGAACATGCTTCTAGGCCGTAAACTCCTAAAATGATGTTATATGGTGCCCAAAATTGATACCAAACCTTGGAAAATTAATTAGAATCACATGTGATTGCTCCTTGTGCCTCAAATCAATTTTTCTTCATCCTAGGAGAGTTTACGGCTGTAAACTCCAAGTTTACAGCCGTGAACTCCCTTTTAAATGGTATAAATCCAAACAAATTAATCCAAGGCATTTTAGAAGTCCATTCCAACAATCCCCATGTCCATTCAAGCCATTAAACCCTCAAAATCACACCAACGTGAGTTTACGGCCGTAAACTCATGTATGTGTGTGTTATGTGGCTGCAAACTCCATAAAATGTTTACTCTTGGGGAGTAAACTCAATTCCTAAGTCCCTAGTGCCATAATACGTCCGAAAATGTCACCCGGGTCACTCCAAACGCTCGTTTTGAGGTGTTTAACCTCGTTGGAGTGTAATGTTCCATATGACTAGTAATTGTAAATGTAATTAGTTATACATGGACTACATAGGGACATCGTGAGTAATTCAGCCCCAAACCAACGTCTAATATCCAAAACCGTCGCATTTCCGAGTCTGGTGAGTTCATACCCCTACCATTTTTCACTGTTTTCAGGGGGGAACACAAGCAAAGTACAAGGGTTTCTTGTACTCAAAAACTTGTTTTTCATGTGTGTGTTTCATACTTTATATGCTTTTAATACTGATTGATACAACTGATAACCATTCGAGCATGCAGATCACGTAAACATTTATTTGTGAAATGAGTTTTATAAACTGTTATGTTTTATATATTTCACAAATGTTTTCCCACATTTTATCAGTTAAAAGCATGACAATAGAACACATGAACAATATAATTTGTACATTGTCTTGTCCTCGGTAACATTCCACATAGATACACGAATGGAGGATTATCATATTATTACTAGTAAATTTGTTATTCCTGTATGATTGGAGACACGTCCTCGGCGAACACTCCACAGAGATACGCGAGTGGAGGACTACACCCGTAACCAGAATCTCTGGGATTTAGAGAGCGTGACTTGAGTGTATAGATCTATACGGGGCTGACTACCCCACACCTGGCTGCTAGCTACAGTTGAACCGATATGGTTCAAGGGTGACGAAAGTCATAAGGAATGTGGACTACTTATTGCCACAGGTTAAGTCCATCGTATGGTTATGGAACTCACAATTAGGATAACAGAGATTTACTTATAGTAATAATGAACAACTTTATATATCTTTTACATTGATAACCCACATTCAGGAAAGTATAGGAGTTTCCTGGGAAACCTTGTACAGAACCAGATTTATTAGAATACATCATTTACATCTTTTACAAACAGTAACCAACATTCAGGAAAGCATGGGGCTTTCCTGGGGAACATTTACATAACTAGAAAAGGGTAACAAACTAGATAACCTTACATCTTTTACAATTGGTAATAGACAATCAGGAAAGTATGGGACTTTTCTGGGAATCCATTGGTACATAACTAGAACAGTATAAGAAAACAGATAACATAAATGTACATTTTTCACAAGGGTAAACATGTTTTCAGTGTACAACTTTACTTTATATATTGTGAAATAACAATCAACTATTTTAAGAAAATATGGGATTTTCTTGGCGTGCATAACATTTTCAGAAACAGCAAGGAAATATGGACATTTTCACAAAACAAAAACCACTTATGAACTCACCAGCGTATGCTGATTTTCAAACCGCTTGTGTTCTCAGGTCAATGTTAGAACAGGTACCAAAGATCCTTTTTGCTTGAAGACGGAGTACTCAGAAGACTCGTTTCATTTTGTTCATATATATATATATATATATATATATATATATATATATATAAATATATATATATATATATATATATATATATATATATAAATATATATATGTATATATATATATATATATATATATATACTATGTATCACAACTGTACAACTTTACTTTTGAAACAATTGTAAAACTTTTCTATATATAATGTAATGGTTGTTCTACTTTACTTAGTATGTACATTGGATTTGATACTCAACGTGGAGTCAACCGCGGAAATGGTTCCGCCTTCGGTTTTCGGGGTGTGACACAGTGACGTTACAAAAGGATCATTGCATAAAATGTTAGAATCTAGCATATTCCATCAGTGGCAAGAATTTGATATTCTATCACTCGTGAAAAGGATTGGGAGTTGTGAAATGAGTATGATTGGAAATGTGTTCATTTGATCTATTTCACAAAGTAAGAACCATAGGTAAACATTGTGTGCATGCTAAGAGCATGGGATAAGTGTTGTAATAATTCAAGTAAAAAGTTGATTACCCGAAACAACAAATAATGAGTAATCGAAATGGTGATAAATAAAAAGTGTTTTATTTATGTTCAAAGGTTTGAGGCCATATGAGATTAGTATTATCCTTGTGTTTCACTTTTCATGTTTTGACTTCCTGAATAATTTAATTGGTTTAGAACAGTCAAATTATTCGAACGGGCCACAGTCGTTCATATGTTGGAAGTAGGTATGAATAAAGTCTATTGTTAATTGGTGTGTGGATTGTCTAAAGAGTATTAGACATAAGCAAATGTTTGTTGCAATGTTCATGAGTGCTTATGAATATGATTTGAGCATTGGATTAAACCGATGTTCACTTGGATCACTTCATGGATTGTTATCACGAGTGATTGGTGAGACGATAACATCTTATATTCTTGAAACCGAGATGTGTGAGTTGTATCTTGCAAATCGGTTGCACATTGATAATATGTAAACGCACCAGTAACTTGGTGTCATAAAACATATTGTTATGTGTGATTCGGTCAGTAAGTGCAAGCGAGCATTGAATCAAAGTTTATCCGTTCCTTTTATCCAAAGTAGGATAAAAGCGATATCTTTGGGCCCCTTGATGATTTACTGATGTCTAACGTAAATGCTCGGCCGGGCTAGGGCTAATTTGATTTGTTCAATTAGTCAGTCGTCATAAATCGGAAGTCGAGAAATAATACAGAGAGAATGATTAGAAATCATGTCTCATACGATATCTAGAATGGAGGAATATATGATCCCTTATCTAAAGGACACACGTATTTGATAGGATCAGAGTTGACAGCGGCTTTGGAAAGCTTCGATTGCAGATCAGGATCTGAAGTCATATGCATAATAGTTATTAGACTTATCCAAGTGGGAGACTATTAGATTAGTGTCATTGTCCATAACTATTTTGGTATGTACTTGACCCGATGGTGCATGGTTCTTTTGGGTTACCTTCACAAAAGCAACTTGATAGGATGAATTATGGAGAGAAAGGATTAAATATGATTTATTAATATATTATGAGAATAATATATTAAAGGAGAAATCATATTGTCTAATTAATATTAGTCAAGAATTAATAAGAATTAAGTTTGTGGCTAAAAGAGATTAATTAAACTTAAGGGACTGGAATTGTAATTATAAGATAATTGCAATTGGGCTATGGATTGCCTTATATTATAAGGTTGGACGAATTCTATGGGGAAACCCATTAGAAATCGTCCAAGGCCTTTAAGGAAAGGAGTCCATGGGTTGCTTAGGGCTTAAGCATCCAAATTAGGGTTTCCTTGTTAGATAACCCTAATAGCCTCACTATATATAGAACCCTTATGCTCCACAAACGTGGTGAACAAATGGTCTAGGGTTTCCACACGTTTTTGAGAGCCTCCTTCTCTTCTCCTCTTCATCCCCTTGCTCTTGGTGTTTGTGAACCATTAGAGGAGTGACATTTGTGACTCTAAGCTTTCTAAAGTCAATACAAGAAGGATTTGAGATTGTTATTGCTACATAACAATCAAGGTATGATCTAAACCCTTATTTATATGTTATATTGATTATCATATACTAGATCTAGGGTTTATAGTCTTGGATAACTTGCATGTACAATAGAGAAACCTAGATCCAAGCATTAGGGTTTGTATGAGCACATAGGATGTTCTTATGGCTAAAACCCATCATGATGGAGATCACGCAGGAGAGGCTTAGGGCATATAGAGCCGAGATTGCTGCAAGCCAAGTCGGGGCCCAAACTCTCTCATTCCGGGAGTTCAAGGCGTGTGGGGCGCCAATGTTTTTCGGGGTCATGGACCCCATTGTTAGCCAATATTGGGTGGCGGACATAGAGAATGCCCAGTACAAAAGATCTTTCCCTGATGCGGAAAAGGTGCAGTTTGCTTCATGTATGGTGAGGGATCGGGCTCGGGATTGGAGGGGAGAGGTGACTAGCAAAGTGGGAGCAGCCAGTGTAGCTGATATGACATAGGTCGAGTTTGTTAGACGATTTGTAACGCCCCGCTTCTCAGGTACTGCTTAAATATGAATTATTGGGTTAAGCTCTACTCGACGAGTTGGTTGACCTACTCGTTGAGTAGCAGTGGGATGGGATCGCGTGTTAAGTGACCTACTCGACGAGTCCGTATGGGGACTCGGCGAGTAGGACCTGGCAAATGAAACCTAAATCACGGGGTTTTCACCCCTATTTAAAGGAGCCTTAGCCTCCCTTGGACCTCTTTACAGTTCCAAAGGGGTCCTTGAGAGTCTTATACGTGTTTGTGTGCCTTTGTGTGGGTGTTTGAAGCTTGGAAAGAGAATCTTGGAGGAAGAAAGCTAGGAGTGCAAAGGAATTGAATCAAGGAAGGTGTGGAAAGCCGGATTTACCTCAGCTAGCATCCTTTGGAGGTATCAAAGTGCCATCCTTACTTACCTTTTTCCTTTTTGTTGAGTTTCTATGGATTTTAATAGATTTTGAAGTTGTAACTTCAAATCTGGACTCTCCTTACATTTTAGAAACATAAATTTATAACTTTGGTCGTGATTGAGGTCCCCCTTGTGCATGAAACCCCATTAAGAGCTTAGATTTGGCATTTAGAGCCTTTAAAGCCATGCATGCACGTAAAGTTTGCAACTTTACGTGATAAGCATGCCCTAGAAGCTTGGATCTATGATTTGGAACCACTGCATGCCTCGAAATAGATATGTATGGAAAAAGGACTAAATGGACTCGACGAGCCGTAAGGTTGACTCGGCGAGTCGCATGAAGATGGACGTGAACTCGATGAGCTGGATGAACTACTCGGCGAGTCCGATGAAGATTACCATAAGACTCGACGAGTTGAAGAACAATTCGGCGAGTCGGATGAGTTTTAATCAGGATATGTTTGCGTGTATATATGTCGGGTTGCAAGGAGGAAGCTCGATGGGTGGCCTTAAGGTTTGATCGAGATTTGAAAGAACTCGACGAGTCACCCCGATGACTCGGCGAGTTGGAATGTGCTTCAAGGGACTCGGCGAGTAGCCGGGTGTACTTAGCGAGTTGAGGTCAACATGGACTGTTGACCTTGACTGAGGACTTTGACCTTGATTAGGGGTTGACTAGTGGGTTATGGAGTACCTTATAAGGTTAAGGACTTATGAGTATATTGTACTATGATCATATGTGGTGGAGCCTGTGTCGAGTGATCCGAGAGTTGGAGTTTACCTTACGAGTCGACAACTGCGAGGTGAGTTATCCTCACTATATCGATAGGGTCTACGACACCACGACCGACCCTTTAGTTGTTATTGTTATGGTATGCTACATGTGATTATGATCTGCTTGATTGGAATCAGGGTAGACAGTATGTTATGCTTTTATGATCCGTAGGGATTGGTATGTTAGTGACTTGCTAGGTCAGTGTTCTAGAGAATTCCATGATTGATGATCAGTAAGATAGATATGCTTGATGTTTGTATATGCCCGTATATGATAGTTATGCGCACATGGTTATTTGCTTGTTGGTTGGGTTGAGGCGGTCATGCTTTGTGCTGAAGGCCAACATACCCTATGAGCGGTCCAGGGAGACTGTAGGCCCACATGGTGGACCAGTCATGCCGAAGGCTCGGGATAGATCCAGATAGACTGTCGGCCCAGTAGGGCGGACCAATCAGGCCAATGGCCCAGTACGCATGTTGATTGATTGATTGTTACTGATATGGTTTTTGTTAGTGTGGTATTGGTATTTTGGGGGTTTCTCACTAAGCCCTCGGACTTACCGTTTTCAGTTTATTATTTCATGTACTTCAGGAGACTATGGCAAGGAGAAGGCGTGACCGTACCGCTCTTCATCCTTATGATATGATTTTGGGACACTCTGATGGATAATGATCTGAAAACATTTTGTAAACAATCGTTTGTTGTTGAGTGAATTTAAGGAACACTCATGTGAATCCAGTCTCAAATCAAGGACATTTTCGGAAAGTAAAATTTTAAAATGGTTTTCAAAATATGGATGGAGGAGGCAGAGGGTACGATCAGCTGGAGCTTATAAGTAAACCCCAAAATACCATACAGTTATTTGATATTCTTATATGTTAGAACACCATGCTAGTGCTAGGCGAGGGATCTTCAGGAATCATATGATAGATTTGCCTGATTATATGTTGCCTATTAGCCTAGGGTTTCTTGTATATGGAATTGACGTCATAACTGTAGATGTTTAGTATATGCACCACGGCTATGTGTAATCAAGATCTTATAGCCTGAGAATGTCTGATTCGACCTTAGTATAGGATCGGATATTCGAAAGTCTATCGGGTCCAGCGTTATGTGCAGCCAGTGTACACTAGCACTGTAGGGGCTGATGGAACTTTCATAGATGTGTGAGTGGGGCAGAACTGCAGGATCAGTTGCGAGATAGGAGATGTCCCTTATTAGTGAGGGTTGAGCATATATTATGTTTCGTATAGTATTAGGGCGATGTGGTGATACTTGAGACAAATATGGGTAGGTGTGGAAGGTAGTATGGGTCCGTACTACTGAAAGCACAGGACCCATACGCGTAGCAAGGAAGTCAAAACCCCTAGGGATTGAGGGTATTGGTCTCCCGGCATTATATTGTTTATCTGACATATTGAGTGTATTTGCAGTATGGTGGTGATGAGACGTTTTGCTGATGGATCTGGGTCGGGATCTGGGTCAGGATCAGGGACGGGAGACGGAGGGTTAAAGGTGTCGATAGCACCTGAGCCCGTGGTTCAGATTGGGACTGAGGAGCTGGATGCCGGGATCCAGGAGATTCTGCACAATGAAGTCGTTGCGGCTTTTCGAGCACAGCTACCAGAAATGTTTGGGTTGATCAAGACCGCAATGGTTGAGTATTTTGATGAGCGATATGAAGCTCTGGCAGAGACAGCAGCCGCTGCAGCCACTTCGGCTGTAACCGCAACAGCGGTTGGAGGAGGAGCCGGCAGAGCTTTCCAGTACCGGGACTTCGATAATACAAAGCCCCCGACATTTGATGGTACCCAGGATGCGATCAGGGCTATGCGGTGGTTGTCTGACGTGGAGGGCTGTTTCTTCAAGTGCTCATGTGCTACTGACCAGAAGGTCAGATGTGCACTGAACCTGCTTCGGCTCGGGGCAAAGGACTGGTGGAGATTGACGACAGTTTCATATTCTGATGATCAACGGACTGCTATTACTTGGGAGCAGTTCTAGGATATGTTTCACGCTTGCTATATTCCGCGCGTAGAACGGGAGTGACTTGCTCAGGAGTTTTTGACCTTGAGACAGGATGGGGAGTCTGTGATGGAGATTACTCGGATGGTTACTGAGAGGCCTATGTTTTGCCTGGAGTTTGCATCGCAGCAGTCTCAGATGACTCGTTATCTGAGTATGCTCCAGACAGATATATGACAGTTTGTGGCTACACAACATTGTGATACCCTCCTGGATCTTCAGGAAGCCGCGAGGCGGCGTGAGTTGGAGATAGAGCTGCAACTGAAGGAGCAGCATCAGGCACCGACACAGTCTCAACCGGCGCCTAAGCGGTCTAAGACCGCTGATAGATGGTCCGTAGGTCAACAGAGCCGCGCTTGTGGAAAGTGCGGCAGGGTTCATTCAGGGGTTTGTCGAGCAGGAGGTGGATGCCACAAATGTGTCAAGGAGGGGCACTATGCCAGGGACTGTCGTCAGTCTGCCCCTCCCGCAGATATGAAGATTTTCTACCATTGTCATCAGGTTGGTCATGTACAGACCAACTGTCCGCAGCTCGCCGGCAAGCCGGCGTAGGTTTCCGCGCCAGCTACTGGGAGGATTGGGGATGGGAGGCCAGTCAAGGTGGAGCCTCCGAAGGCTCAGGGTCGCGCCTTCTAGCTCACAGCCGAGGAGGCCAAGGCAGCACCGGATGTGGTTGCTGGTAAGTTTATATTCTCTGTCTCAATTATTTTATTCGTGTTATGCTTATGAGTTGTACCTGTGATTAGGTACGTTTTTAGTGAATTCATTGGCTGCTTTAGTTTTAGTTGACTCGGGGGCGAGTCGGTCGTTCGTATCTCAGACTTTCAGTAGAGGGTTTAGTGTGCCGATGGATGATCTTGATTGCTTGTTAGGGGTTTTGATCGCCAACGAGCATTGGGTTTCTGCTTCTTCGTTCTACCGGAGATGCGAATTGGAGATTTTCGGGGTGTCCTTCCCGATAGATTTGATTCATATTCCCATAAGGGATGTATGCGTGATTATAAGGATGGATTGGCTTAGCCGTTTTGGCATCATGATCGACTGTGAGGGACAGCGGGTGGTGGTTGGAACCCCAAGTGGGGGAGAACTTGTAGTATATGGTGAGGGCACCAGGTTCGGATCAGGGTTTTGTTATGCAGCCAGAGCTCGACAGTATATTCAGCATGGGTGTGCCGGTTATTTGGCGTATGTCGTAGATACGCGGGTTAGGGAGAAGCTCTCAGTTTCAGAGGTCCCGGTGGTTAGAGAGTGTGCTGATGTGTTTCCAGAGGAGTTACCCGGAGTACCTCCAAAGGGGCAGGTTGATTTCAGGATTGATCTAGTGCCAGGTGCGGCCCCTATCGCTAAGGCACCGTACCGTTTGGCACTGCCTGAGATGCAAGAGCTATCATCACAGTTGCAGGAGCTGCTGGGTAAGCAGTTTATTTGTACGAGTAGTTCACCCTGGGGAGCACCGATCCTTTTCGTCAGGAAGAAGGATGGTTCGCATAGGATGTGCATTGACTATAGGGAGCTGAACAAGTTAACGGTGAAGAACCGTTATCCACTCCCGAGGATAGACGATCTGTTCGATCAGTTGCAGGGTGCATCTTGGTTTCCAAGATTGATTTGAGATCAGGATATCACCAGGTCAAGGTGAGGGAGGAAGACGTGGAGAAGACCGCGTTTCAGACTCGTTATGGTCATTACGAGTTCGTTGTGATGCCATTTGGGCTCACCAATGCGCCGGCAGTGTTCATGGATTTGATGAACCGGGTCTGCAGACCGATGCTCGATCGCTCAGTCATTGTGTTCATAGATGATATCTTGGTGTATTCCAAGACCCGAGAACAGCATGAGGAGCATCTCAGGGAGCTGCTAGGGGTTTTGAGATGGGAACGGTTGTATTCCAAATTCTCGAAATGCGAGTTTTACTTACGAGAGGTCCAGTTCTTCGAACATCTCGTTAACCAATAAGGGATTTTGGTCGATTCGGCCAAGGTGGAGGCAGTTATGCAGTGGGAGACTCCGAAAACTCCCTCAGACATCAAGAGTTTCTTGGGTTTAGAAGGGTATTATCGGAGATTCAATCGTGATTTCTCCAAGATTTCCGTACCCCTCACTCGTCTAACGAGGATGGGGATGGATTTTCGATGGAGCCCTAAGCAGCAGAGGGTATTTGAGACCCTGCGGCAATGTTTATGCGAGGCGCCAGTGTTGACACTCCCCGAAGGAGTTGAGGATTTTATGTATTTTGTGATGCGTGCATCACAAGCTTGGGGGCAGTCGTCATGCAGAGGGGACGAGTGATAGCTTATGCATCGAGGCAGTTGAAGCCGCATGAGACAAGATACCCCACACACGATCTGGAGCTGGGAGCGGTGGTCTTCGCTCTCCAGATCTGGAGGCATTATCTATACAAGGTCCGTTGTACTATATACATGGATCACAAGAGTTTGAGACACATCATGGGTCAGCCGAACCTAAACATGAGACAGCGTAGGTGGCTGGATGTGTTCAAGGACTACGATTGTGAGATCCTTTACCATCCTGGTAAAGCATACGTGGTTGCAGATGCTCTGAGCCCCAAGTTAGTTGGGTCCCTTACTCCAGCCAGGTCTATGAGGATAGCGGTGGATTCCCTGCTGGTGGGTTTGGTCAGGGATGCTCAGATTGAGGGTATGAGACCGGAGAACTGGAAAATGGAAAGGATTAAGGGAGAAAGCGCCGGTTCGTTCAGGATAGCTGCAGATTGTTGACCCGTACGGTTGGGTTTGGGTTCCGATGTCCAGAGGGGTCCAGCAGACAGTGATGGAGGAGGCTCATAAGTCTCGTTTTTCTATTCACCCGGGAGCCACCAAGATGTACCGTGATTTGATTTCGAGTTATTGGTGGCCTGGTATGAAATGAGATATCGCTTGGTTTGTTGAGAGGTGCTTGACCAGTTGGATGGTCAAGGACGAGCATCAGAGGCCGCATGGTAAGCTGCAGCCTCTGGAGATCCCCATGTGAAAATAGGAACGGATCGCAATGGATTTCATCACGAAGTTGCTAAATACGGAAAAGGTGTTCGATGCTATATGGGTCATCATGGATCGATTGACCAAAGGTGCCCATTTCCTAGCCATACGGGAGAGTTCGTCGGAAAAGAAGTTGGCCGACCTCTACGTCCGCGAGATTGTCTCTCGCCACAGGGTCCCAATTCCATTGTTTCCGATCGGGATGTCAGGTTTACTTCCCATTTTTGGCAAAAGTTCCACGAGGAACTGGGTACGAGATTGCATTTTAGTATTGCTTTCCATCCGCAGACTCCAGACCCTCGAGGATATGTTGAGGGCATGCATCATTGATTTCGGTGGGAGTTGGGATTCCCACGTACAGCTTGTAGAGTTCACCTACAACAACAACTATCATTCCAGTATTGGTGCCCCGTCTTTCAAGCTGTTGTATGGGTGGAAGTGTTGGACCCCAGTCTGTTGGCGCGAGGTTGGGCATAGGTTAATGGGTCGTACAGTGGTAGTTCTGCAAACTACCGAGATGATACAACAGTTTAGACAGCGACTGCAGACCGCTCAGAGCTGGCAGAAAAGTTATGCAGACCGATGCCGATCTGAGCTGGAATTTCAGGTGGGTGACATGGTTCTCCTGAAGGTCTCACCCTGGAAGGGTGTGATCCGCTTCAGGATGAAGGGAAAATTGGGTCCCCGTTACATTGGACCATTCAGGATTGTTTTCAGGGTTGGTTGGGTAGCTTATAGGCTAGAGCTTCCGAAGGAGCTCAGCCGGATCCACAACACGTTTCATGTTTCGCAATTGCAAAAATGTGTTATGGATCAGGAGTCAGTGGTATCGTTAGATGACATTTAGGTCGATGAGTGCCTGAACTATGTGGAGAGGCCTGTGGCTATTTTTGAAAGAAAGAAGAAGATTATGCAGAACAAGCAAATACCTTTGGTAAAGGTACAGTGGGAACATCAGAGGGGATCTGAGTGGACATGGGAGCCGGAGGCGGAGATGCGCGAGCATTACCTGCCATTGTTTATTCCAGCGGACTTCGAGGGCGAATTCTAGTTCAAGTAGGGGAGAGTTGTAACGCCCCCCCCCCCCTTCTCAGGTATTGCTTAAATATGAATTATTGGGTTAAGCTCTACTCGACGAGTTGGTTGACCTACTCGTCGAGTAGCAGCGGGATGGGATCGCGTGTTAAGTGACTTACTCGACGAGTCCGTATGGGGACTCGACGAGTAGGAGCTGGCAGATGAAACCCAAATCACGGGGTTTTCACCCCTATTTAAAGGGGCCTTAGCCTCCCTTGGACCTCCTTACAGTTCCAAAGAGGTCCTTGAGAGTCTTATACGTATGTGTGTGCCTTTGTGTGGGTGTTTGAAGCTTGGAAAGAGAATCTTGGAGGAAGAAAGCTAGGAGTGCAAAGGAATTGAATCAAGCAAGGTATGGAAAGCCGGATTTACCTCAGCTAGCATCCTTTGGAGGTATCAAAGTGCCATCGTTACTTCCCTTTTTCCTTTTTGTTGAGTTTCTAGGGCTTTTAATGGATTTTGAAGTTGATAAGGTGAGTACGGGTTAGATCTGAAGTTGTAACTTCAGATCTGGACCCTCCTTACATTCTAGAAACATAAAGTTACAAATTTTGTCATGATTGAGGCCCCCCTTGTGCATGAAGCCCCATTAAGAGCTTAGATTTTGCATTTAGAGCCTTTAAAGCCATGCATGCATGTAAAGTTTGCAACTTTACGTGATAAACATGCCCTAGAAGCTTGGATCTGTGATTTGGAACCACTGCATGGCTCGAAATAGATATGTATGGAAAAAGGACTGTATGGACTCGGCGAGTCATAAGGTTGACTCGGCGAGTCGCATGAAGATGGCCGTGAACTCGATGAGTTGGATGAACAACTCGGCGAGTCTGATGAAGATTCCCATAAGACTCGACGAGTTGAAGAACAACTGGGCGAGTCGGATGAGTTTTAATCAGAATATGTTTGCGTGTATATCCGTTGAGTTGCAAGGAGGAAACTCGACGGGTAGCCTGAAGATTTGATCGAGATTTGAAAGAACTCGACGAGTCACCCCGATGACTCGGCGAGTTGGAATGTGGTTCAAGGGACTCGGCGAGTAGCCGGGTGTACTCGGTGAGTTGAGGTCAACATGGACTGTTGACCTTGACTGAGGACTTTGACCTTGATCAGGGCTTGACTAGTGGCTTATGGAGTACCTTATAAGGTTAAGGACTTATGAGTATATTGTACTATGATCATAGGTGGTGGAGCCTGTGTCGAGTGATCCGAGAGTTGGAGTCTACCTTCTGAGTCGACATCTGCGAGGTGAGTTATCCTCACTATATCAATAGGTTCTACGGCACCAAGGCCGACCCTTTAGTTGTTAATGTTATGGTATGCTACATGTGCTTATGATCTGCTTGATTGGAATCAGGGTAGACAGTATGTTATGCTTTTTTGATCCGTAGGGATTGGTATGTTAGTGACCTCCTAGGTCAGTGCTCTAGAAAATTCCATGATTGATGATCAGTAAGATAGATATGCTTGATGTTTGTATATGACCGTATATGATAGTTATGCGCACATGCTTATTTGCTTGTTGGTTGGGTTGAGGCGGTCCTGCTTCGTTCTGAAGGCCAACATACCCTATGAGCAGTCCGGGGTGACTGTAGGCGCACGTGGCGGACCATTCATGCCGAAGGCTCGGGATGGATCCAGATAGACTGTAGGCCCAGTAGGGCGGACCAGTCAGGCCAATGGCCTAGTACACATGTTGATTGATTGATTGTTACTGATATGGTTTTTATGAGTGTGGTATTGGTATTTTGGGGGTAGCTCACTAAGCCATCGGGCTTACAGTTTTTAGTTTGTTGTTTCAGGTACTTCAGGAGACCATGGCCAGGCGAAGGTGTGACTAAAAAGTTTAATGATCTGAAAACATTTTGTAAACAATCATTTGTTTGTTTTTGTTTATGATTAAAAAGTTTAAATTTGGTGTAAATTTTATGGATGTTACACGATTTGACTTGGATTTTGCACCACCTATCGAGGTGCAACGGATAGTGAGGGAGTTTCATGAGCTTCAGAAGACCACTGAGACTGCGGTGGATATCACCGCCAAGTTTTGGGAACGGGCATTTTTGATTCCACAATATGCTACGGATGAGGACATGAGGAGGACAAGGTATCATTCCATGCCGAGGAATAATATCTGCGAGTTTTTGAGCTTTAAATGGTGTAAAACCTTGAATAAGATGGTTGAGAAGGCGCATAAACGGGAGATGGAGTTGGACTTCCGCACCAAGCGAAAGCCTGAGCAGGAACAGACAACAGCAGGTCAGGCTAAAAAGCCTAAGACCTAATATTCTTCTAGTAGGGGACAGCAGGGCCGTAGCCGGTGTGCGACGTGCGGTAAACCGTACAGTGGGGTTTATCAGATAGCGGGCTCAGGATGTTATGCATATGGCCAACCGGGTCACTTAAGCAGGGATTACCCCAAGAAGGGGCTGATTTATTTTCACTGCAACCAGACCGGCGATAAGCGAGCCGACTGTCTGAGGTTGTAGGGAGGGGGAGGATCAGTGGCAGTGCCTGTGTCCGCTACACTGAGGATATCAGGTGGATGCTCCTGTGGTGATGAGCCGCGCATTTCAGTTCACCGCCGAGGATGCTTGGGCAGCGCCATACGTGGTAGCTGGTATGTATTTTATCTTCCCACTCTATATTTATTACATTGCTTATGTGTATTTTGTGCTTATGTATAGGGACCTTTTGGTCAATGGTATGTCTGCCCATGTTTTGTTCGATTTAGGAGCAACCCGATCGTTTGTATCTCTTGCACTTAGCAAGAAGTTTTAGGATGCGACGGGGACTTTGGATTCCCCGCTTGAGGTTAAGATTACAAACAACCGCACTATGAGTGTTGCGACGGTGTATCGGGACTGTGTCCTGAAGGTGCTTGGGGAGTGGTTCTGTGTTGATCTAGTCCCGATATCGTTGCGAGAGCTTAAGGTAATTGTCGGGATGGACTGGTTGGGGGCCAATGGGGCCATGATAGATTGTGAGTGCCAGTTGGTGTGGGTTCGAACCCCTAGTGGGGCAGAACTAGTTATTCATGGGGAGAGGGCCTCTCAGGGGCCAACCCTCTATTAAGCTGTGAGGGCTAGGAGATTTCTGCAGCAAGGTTGTACGGGATTTCTAGCATATATCTTGGATACGAAGGTTAAGACCCCAAGGGTTTTGGATAGTGTACCGGTGTTACAGGAGTCTCAAGATGTCTTTCCCGAGGAGTTACCTGGAGTGCCTACGAAGAGGCAGGTGGAGTTTTGCATTGACTTGGTGTCGGGTGTCGCTCCGATAGCCAAGGCACTGTACCAGATAACTCCATCTGAGATGTCGGAGCTATCTACGCAGCTTTAGGAGCTGCTAGACCGAGGGTTTATCCGTCCGAGCAGTTCCCCGTGGGGAGCTCCGATCATGTTCGTGAAAAAGAAGGATGGGTCACAAGGATGTGTACATTTATCGAGAGCTGAACAAATTAATGATGAAAAAACATTATCCGCTACCGAGGATCGACGATTGTTCGATCAACTGCAGGGTGCATCTTGGTTTTCCACGATTGATCTTCGGTCGGGATACCATCAGATGAGGATTCAGGATGAGGATATACCGAAGATAACTTTCAGGACCTGGTACGAGCACTATGAGTTTGTGGTGATGCCATTTGGGCTCCCCAATGCCCCAGCAACGTTCATGGATCTCATGAACAGAGTGTTTAGACCGATGTTAGATCGGTCGGTGATCGTTTTTATTGGTTATGTCCTGGTCTATTCTAAGACCAAGGAGCAGCATGAGCAGGATCTAAGGGAGGAATTTTAGACATTGAGAAGGAGAGGTTGTATGCCAAGTTCTCAAAGTGTGATTTCTAGCTACGGGGGGTGCAATTTTGGGTCATATCATCAAATAGGAGGGAATTTCGGTTGATTCGGCCAAGATTGAGGCTGTGATGCGATGGGTAGTACCAAAGAATGCATCTGAGATTTATAGTTTCTCGGGTCTCAAGGGGTACTATCGGAGATTCATCCATGATTTCTCCAATATCATTGTGCCTTTGACCCGATTGACCAAGAAGAATGTCACGTTTCGATGGGGCATGGATCAAAAGTTGGCTTTTGAGACCCTAATAGGTTATGTGAGGCTCTGATTCTAGTACTACCCGAGGGGCTGGATGACTTGGTAGTGTACTGTGATGCATCGATGTCAAGATTAGGCGTGATACTAATGTAGAGGGGGCATGTGATCGCCTACGCCTCGAGGTAGTTGAAGCCTCAAGAGGCGAATTACCCCACTCACGACCTGGAATTGGGGGCAGTGGTGTTTCCTTCAAGATTTGGAGGCACTGCTTGTATGGAGTATGTGGTAGAGGAGGTGGTTGGACGTCCTGAAAGATTATGATTGTGAGATCTTATACTATCTAGAGAAGGCCAACGTGGTGGCCGATGCATTGAGCCACAAGACGGCAGGTTCCCCAATTGGGGAGCGTTTGTTTGAGGATGACGGTGATCTCTCCATTGTTGGATATGATCAAGGAGGATCATGTGTAGGGTTTGAAGAAAGAAAATTGGAAGTTAGAGTGGATACGGGGGCAAATTCCTTTGTTCTTCTGGAATGGTCAAGGTCTCTTGACCCAGTGTGGCCGAGTGTGGCTCCCAGCATCTGGGGGAGCGAGGTAGAAGTTATTGGAGGAGGCACACAATGATGGGTTTTGAGCAAAACATCAATCCTATGCTGTACATGCAAACCCTAAAGATTTGGATCTAGTTTGTCTAATGAACATGCAATAATCATCCAAAGCTCATAAACCCTAGATCTAGCATACATATTTCGAAATTATCATATAAGATCAGATCCAGATGATTACCTTTACAAGAATGGATTGAATCTTCTTATCTTGGAGCTTAGAGTCACAAATGTCACTCCTCTGATGGCTTACAAACACCACAAGAGAATGACTTATGAGAGGAGAAGAGGGCACCAAAAACGTCGAAGAACCCTTAGGGATTCCTTCCACATGTTTTTGGGGCCTTAGGGGTTCCTTATATAGTGAGGCTATTAGGGTTTTAAACTAGGAAACCCTAATCTGACTGCTTAGGCCCTAAGCAGCACTTGGACTCCCTCCTTAGAAGCCTCGGACGAATTCTAATGGGTTTCCCCATAGATTTCGTCCACTCCAACTTCTATGGAGTCCATTAGCCCAATATCTAGCTATCACACAATTGTCAGTTCTAGTCCCCTTTATTTAATTAAAGTCTTTTAGCCACATAATTAATTCTTGTCTAATATTAATTAAACAATATGATTTCTCCTTTAATATATTATTCATATAATATATTAATTAACCAAAATAACCTCTCTCTCTCTCTCTCTCTCTCTCTCTCTCTCTTTCCCTCTCTCCGTAAATCATCCTATCAAGTTGCTTTGGTGAAGGCAACCCAAAATAACCATGCACAACCGGGTCAAGTACATACCAAATATAGTTACGGGCTTAGACACTAATCCAACACACAAGTCCAAGCTCTCTATACATTTGGGGGGCTATAAAAATGTATGGAGTCTTGAGACTGAGTTACTGGTGGCCCTGCATGAAGCGGGAGATTTCCTAGTTTGTGGAGCGGTGCTTAACCTACCGGAAGGTCAAGGCCGAGCATCAGTGGCCTCATGGAAAGGTTCAGCCGTTACCCATTCCCATGTGGAAGTGGGAAGAGTTCACTATGGACTTCATCACGAAATTACCAAGGACAACGAGGGGTGTGGATGCCATATGGGTTATTGTGGACAGGTTGACGAAGAGTGCCCACTTTATTCCGATCTCCGAGAGCATCTCTGCAGAGAAATTGGCGGATATTTACATGCGAGAAGTGATGGTTAGGCACGGGGTGCTAGTGTCAGTAGTCTCTGACCGGGATGTTCGATTCACATCTAGATTCTGGAGGAAGTTCTACGAGGAACCGGGCACTCAGTTGCATTTCAGCACGACATACCACCCCCAGACACATGGCCAAAGCGAGCGGACGATCCAGACACTCGAGGATATGCTTCAGACATGCATGTTGGATTTTGGAGGTAGTTAGGAGTCATACCTCCCATTGGCAGAGTTTTCATACAACAATAGTTACCATGCCAGTATCGATCGACCACCATTTAAGATGTTGTATGGCCACAGATGTAGGACCCCGGTTTCTTGGGGCGAGGTTGGACATCGTCTTGGGGAGCACCTAAGTAGTGCTCAAGACTAGGTACGCAACCGGCTACGAGTCGCAAAGAGCTGTCAGAAAAGCGATGCTGACCGGCGGCGATCAGATTTTGAGTTCCAGGTGGTGGACGTTGTGCTACTAAAGGTGTCGCCATGGAAGGGAGTCATCAGTTTTCGGAAGAGAGGTGAGTTGGGGCCGCAATATATTGGCCCATTTAGGATTTTGGACCGAGTGGGCAAGGTGGATTACCGCTTGGATCTGCCGGACGAGCTTAGCCAGATACACAACATTTACCATGTGTCTCAGCTTTGGAAGTGTGTCACCGATGAGGCCGCTGTCATTTCTTTGAATGAAATTCAGGTGGACGAGAGCCTAAACTACATTGAGAGGCCTATTGCGATTTTGGATCGGAACACCAAGACTCTTCAGAACAAGGAAGTGAAGTTAGTAAAGTTGCAACGGCAGCACCGAAGGGGATCCTAATGGACATTGGATTCAGAAGAGGGTATGCGAGATCACTATTCAAACTTATTCGCATTAGCAGACTTCGAGGACGAAGTCTATTTCAAGTGGGGGTGATTTTTAACACCTATTCCAGGTATCATTTAATTTTTCTTTAGTTTTAGTGTTTTGTGTTGGAACTCGACGAGTTGGGGAGTTTCAACTCGTCGAGTAGAGATCAAATATGAGGATGCGGGATTTAGATCCTACTCGATGAGTCGGAAGGCCCCGACTCAATGAGTAGGCGTTGTAAAGGAAAACCCTAATTTTTAGGGTTTGCACCCTATATGATGGACTTAATCTGCCTCTTGTGTCCTCCCTTGCCACTTCATTACCCATAGAAGAAATACTAGCCGTTCTTTGTTGCTTCCTTGTGACTGTGGGACTAAAAGAGTGCATTTTGTGCATTTTGTAGAAGAATTTTGAAGGTTGAGAAGCTTGGAAAGGGAAGGAGCTTATAGATCTAACATCTACAACGTTTGGGCATCCATTTGAAGTTAACAAGTTGTTACCTTGATCATTCTAGCATTTGATCCCCTTTTTCTTAGGTTTAAGGTCATTTTTAGTACATTTGTAGAGCATTTCGGGTATTGGGCATGATCTGATGTTGGAACTTCAGATCTGGACTCCTCTAAGTCCTTAGAGTTATAAAGTCACTGAATTTATCAAGCATTAGCCCTTCTCTTTGGCTAAAACCCCTCCCTTATCTTGGTTTTGGCATTTAAGAGCTTGCATGCACGTAAAGTTTGCAACTTTACGTGGAAACCATACCCTAGGAGGCTAGATCTGCAATTTGGAGCTTTGGGTTAGCTTTAAAACGTCTGAACACAAAAAGGATTAAAGGGACTCGACGAGTCCCTTAGCCAACTCGACGAGTCGGGTAGGGTTTACCCGTTTTCAAGATTCTAAGTGATTTCGGTGGAGGATAAGAGTTTTCGGCCTAGATGAGTTTTCGGTCTTCTGGACATGAAGGAACTCGGCGAGTTCTGCATGTGACTCAGCGAGTTGAAGAGTTACTTAGGTAACTCGGCGAGTTGCTAGATGCACTTGACGAGTTGAGGTCAACATGGACTGTTGACTTCGACTGTTGACCTTGACTTTGGCTAGGGTTGACGGGGGTTGACTTTGAGGATATTCATGGTATTTCAGGATGGTGACAAGTTAGTCACATGATGATTATAGGCAGTTGAGTTGGAACAGTGTGTGGGATTTATCTGATCTTATCTTGTCAGTCCAGCATTCACGAGAGGTGAGTCTCCTCACTATACCAATGGGTCGAAGTCACCAAGGCCGACCCATTTTGTGATATGTCGTACACTTCTTGATGTAGAGATATGTGGTATGATAGTTAGTTATGCTTAGTATTATCCTAGCTATATATGTGATATTTGCAGAGAAGACCATGGGGGGAGCCCGTGACACTTGGATGTAAGATCATGTTGGGGAGCCCATGGCTTTTCAAGTAAAGGCCATGGGAGGAGTCCATGACACTTGGATGTAAGACCATGTGGGGGAGCCCATGACTTTCCAGCTCAAGACCATGGGGGAGCCCATGACACTTAGGTGTAAGACCATGTGGGGGAGCCCATGACTTTCCAGCTCAAGACCATGGGGGAGCCCATGACACTTAGGTGTAAGACCATGTGGGGGAGCCCATGGGATCCTGGAGTAAGACCTTGGGAGGAGCCCACGACATCCTTATATGTTTCTATGCATGACTTATGTGGTTTATGTAGCTTTTATAGCTATTATGATTATGTGATTATGTGGATTGTGTGGGGTGTGCTCTGGGGAGCTCACTAAGCATTAGCTTACAGTTTGTGGATTGTTTCAGGTACTTTTGAGCCTAAGGGCAAGGGCAAGGTCTAATGGCACGCCATGCACTCTCACAGGCGTTTTCCTTTTGGGACACTCTCATATTTGAAATAAAGTTTTTTGATCTATGAATTTGAAAACAATTGTTCTTGAGATTTTATGAATAACTGGAAATGTTTTGATATTTTAAAAATGAATTTTTTTTTTTGAAAATCGGGTCGTTACAAAACTCTACTGTTTTAAAAATGAAAAATTTCATTCGAAAATTAGTTCGTTACAAAACTCTATTGAAAGTGCTCTTATTGGTAGTCTATATAAGATGTTTTAGGATCTTTTGAAAACATATATATCTTGATATGTTTATCTTTTTTTTTTTTTTTTATTAATATACTGTTTTTATATGTATTTAACTTTTTTCTTTAAATATAAATTAATAAAATGTGTTTGTTTTATGACAACAAATTACTTCATACATAAATATTTATGTTTGTTATTTTCAAGCTCAATATCCTCATATTCGATTGTATGCGTATACACAGAGGCCTATCCCTAGTTATCACATAAATCAAATTATTAACACGACATTCAATATAGTTAGCCTTAAAAACACTAATATAACCATCATCATTTAATCATGTACTGTAGTGATTCAACTCTAAAATTGTTAACCTGCTGCATCAAAACAAAAACCTACACAAAATTAATATAAATTAATATAATTAATCAGTATTCATATGTTGTTCGATGTAAAAAATTTAACACCCCGTAACATGTAACTGTAATTTTTGATATTTCAATAACTTTTATTCATTCTAGAATGTAAAAAAGTGATATTACGTAATTAATCTTGCTTTTGTAATTGGATACATTTCTTTATTGCTTGTTGTTGTATTTAAATGTTTGAGGAATCTTGTAAAGAATTACTAATATACTCCCGTGACAATTTTCAAGTTTGACTTTATCAAATGAAGATCACAAATCTTTTGACATTATAATACAAATATTATATAATTATTATTCATAATTCTTTAATATATGCATGAATCTTAAATATATTTATGATATTTTACCGGTGTTTTGTTTTTTTCTTAATTAATATTAGTGAATCATCCAGAAGAAAAGTTTTGCACACCTTTTATGGTACTTTCAACTAGAACTAATGACGTGGAGTTGCACAAACTATATACATAGTGCATGATGCAGTTACTTAAAATAAAATACATTTTTAATTTGACGTATCTTTTCTTATAATCATCCTCTAATGATTCTTACAAGGGAGGTCCCAAATTTTAATTATGATGACTTCAATGAGTAATAGTGACCAAGATGGAATATATAATCAAAATGGAATAATACAACATCGTTTGCGAAAGCAAGACAAACATTTACATGTTTTCATAAAATTTGAAACGTTCATTTTAAAAGATAATATTCATTCCAAAAACATTCATCCATAGATAAGAAAACTCAATCTTCGATAAACATGAAAATCCAAGTATGCAAAATTAGAGTAAATAACATTGTCATGGGGAACCTTCAAAACATAATGTTGACATGCATGTGTACAGTTAATCAATGCCCTTCCCGCTCTAAAAAAATACCTTAAAAACATTTAATCCACAACGGTGACCATAAAACTTAGTGAGTTCCTCTATATACCACATATCATAATAACAGCTCTCATGCACGTCTAGTCACGACTAACAGGCCTAGCGCATATCTATTCATTTCAACGGTTAATGGCTCTCATGAACATCTAACCCTGAACACGAGTAATCTAGGCTATCGGCTCTCATGTCGATCCACCATCAACTTCCCAAACATAACATCTCAACATATCATATTATCTAACAATCAAATAATCAACATGCAAATGACTAAGCTAGCCTACTTACCTAATCAACACACCACACTGTAGGGTTTTTGAGCATTCTAACACTCGTAAGGTGTACATGCAACCCTAGAATCTTTGGATGTATGTTTCTCTAAAATACATGCAAAATTTGATTTCCAAGGTTCTTAATCCTATCTAGCATACATGGGGAACTTTAATCATAAAAGTTTGCTAGAAATACATACCTTATAGTGATTTGGATTCCTTGAAACCTTGTGAGCCTAGTACCTCAAGTGTGATGCTCCAAATGTCTCACACAACACCAAATGCACTTGGAATAAAGTTGAGAGATACGTAGAACATTTAGAAATCGGCTTGCCCTCACTTGATCACTTAGGTGCCGATTTTGGTGTGTAACTTGAAGCTTATATAGTGTGTTACAATTAGGGTTACACCATGTAAACCCTAATTATCATGACCTTTCATTTCCATGACCCATGGGTCCTATAAACACCATGGAGCATCCTATGAGCCTTAACCCAACTTGATAATCCATGGAGCATTTAGCCTACTATATATGTATGAGTGATTTACACAATCAACCCATATATTTAATTAGTCGCCTTTTGATCACTTAGTTAATTCTAAATTAATTCTTGATCAATACTAATTAAATAATATTATTAATATATTAGAACTTATAATATATTAATAAACCATAAGTGTTATTTCTCTCGTTTTAGTCTATCCAAATCCATGATACCATGCAACCCAAATGGACCATGCCAAACCGGGTCAAGTACATACCAGAAATAGTTATGGACTTAGACACCTTATCCAACAGTCTCCCACTTGGATTAGTCTAATAACTATATCTGCAAGTATGACTTCAGGAACCGATCAACAATCGTAGCTCTTTCAAGGTCTCTCAGAACTGAGATGATAATGATACGCCATTTAAGATAAGTGATCATATAGTCCTCTGTTCTAGATATCAGTCGGACAAATACATGGAACAATGTCTTACTTATTGTACAACAGTTTGTTTCCCGATTTCCAATTTGTTTGACAAAGAACTTAATCAAACACATCAATTTAGTTCTGACTGGGCCCGGTACACAGGTCAAATCAAAAACATCTAGGGGCCCAGATATCGCTTCCAATCCAAGAAGGAACAGATAAACTTTGACTCATATGCTTGTTGTACTACTTGTTGAATCACACACAAAAGTACGTTTTATAACATCGAGTTACCAATATTGTTTCGTACGATCAATGCATAACCAACTTATAGGCAACAACACATATCTCTAGGTTTGAAGGCTTATATGATATTACCGTCTCACGATCACTCGAGATAAATTCCATGAAGTGATACCAGTGAGCGTGGGTTGAGTCCAATACTCGGAACTTATGAGTACTCATGGAGTGTCGTAGCACAACATAAATATTCTGGAACCCGACATATGACCGACTGTGGAGAATTTGAATAATATGTAATACACAACTTAAATATTCTGGAACTCAAAACATGCAAAAGAAATTATAGTAAACGATTGACAGAAGATAACAACACTTTACTCATAAATAAACACAACTTTTATTCATCATCAAATGTCAATTACATTTTTCAAATTTCTGAGCTATCTAACTTCTAAAAACTAATATCATCCTTCAACCCTATGCGCCTCGCATGCTGGAGATGCTTAACCCTACCCAGTCCCTTCGTGAGAGGATCTACTAGCTTCTCATCCAATGATAACCTCTTTGCAACGAGGAGTCCTTCTATTCGATGTCTGATGAAATGGTATTTTCTGTCGATGTGTCTGGATCTTCCATGATCCCTTGGTTCTTTCGCTAAGGCAACTGCACTTTCACTATCATAGAAAATTTCCATAGGCTCCTTTATAGCTGGTATATACTCTGATTCGCAAGTTGAATCAGCCACTGTCTCTTGCTTGGTACTTTTCCAAGTAATTGCTCCTCCGTTTAAGGTAGCGGAAATTATCCCTATCAGTTTGGAATCTAGCATCACTATACCCTACAACTCTGAAGTCATCACTCCCACTGAGGGTAAGGACTTAGTCCTTAGTCCTCCGAAGGTACTTAAGAATATTTTTTACCGCAGTCCAGTGCGCCTGGCCAGGATTTCCCTGATATCTACTGACCATGCTCAAGGCAAAGGCCACATCAGGACGAGTACAAGTCATAGCATACATAATCGAGCCTACAACGGAAGCATAAGGCACTCGACTCATTTCTACTATCTCAGCCTCTGTACTCGGGCTTTAAGGCTTACTCAATCTGGCGTTACTCTGGATAGGTAACTCTCCTTTCTTGGAATCCTGCATGCTGAACCTCTTTCGCACCTTATCCAAGTAGGTACTCTGACTAAGTCCAATTAGTCTTTTACTCTGGTTTCTCAGAATCCTTTTCCCTAGAATATAGACAGTTTCTCTTAGGTCTTTCATAGCGAAACACTTCCCAAGCCAGGACTTCACTTCCTGCAAGGTTGGGATGTCATTTCCTATGAGTAGTATGTCATCCACATACAGTACCAAAAAGCTAACTATACTCCCACTAGCCTTGACATATACACAAGATTCATCTTTACTCCTCGTGTAGCACCTGGTTCCTCGTACGTATTCCTTGTAATTAATATTTTTTAAATAATGCATTTTGCCTTGGACTCGGCGAGTTGAAGGACCAACTCGCCGAGTAGAAGCGGGATAAGACGCGGGGTCTAAGCTTTGGACTCGGCGAGTCGGTACCCGGACTCGGCGAGTAGACCCTGTCTGGGCAAAAACCTTAACCCGGGTGTTTGCACCCTCTTTAAGCACTCTAACTCGACCTCCCTGGCCCCTAACACTTCTAGAGAAGCTGAAGAACGAAACCCTAGCCCCCTTATTGTTATTGTGAGTGATTTTGGCCTTGTGAAGGAAGTTTGAAGCTTAAGAGAAGAAGAAGGAGGTGGAAGAGTGCAAGGAGTAGAAGTCGATCTGACATCTAGCCTGCAAGAGGCTTCCATTCAGGTAGAAAAGTCCCTACCTAGATCACCAGTTCATTAGATCCCCTTTTTGTCCCTAATTGGTGGTTTTCAAGCCCTAAAACCCCAAACTCTATGTGTTTGTGCTCTATGATCCGAAAGGACTTCAGATCTGGACCTTATGGGCATCTTAGAAGTATAAAGTCTCTGTGGTTGAAGTTATTGAGGTCCCTATTGAGTGTATGACCTCTTAAAGAGCTTGGATTCACCTTTTTGAGCTTATAGGGCCATGCATGCACTTAAAGTTTGCAACTTTACATGATAAGCATGCCCTAGGAACATAGATCTATGGTTTGGAAGCGTTGCATGTCTCAGATTTGGTTTGCATGGGAAATGGGTCGATGGGACTCAGCGAGTCCCAAAGTGGAACTCGGTGAGTTCTATAAAGATGGTCTTAGACTCGGCGAGTTGGAAGAACAACTTGGTGAGTCCTATGAAGATTGCCTAGAACTCGACGAGTTGTTCTTCAAACTCTACGAGTCATATGAACTGTAACTGAGTAAGAGGGGTTTAAGTGTTGAAGGTCCAACCCTTCGTATCTGCACGCAGAATTAGCAATTTAACATGTAGCAATAGTCCCAGAAACCCAAATCCTCATAAAGGATGCTCTGGTGAGGATTTGGAAGCGAGTAGGAGATCTGCTCGTGGGGACTCGGCGAGTTGTTCTCGGACTCGGCTAGTCGGATCGCTTGACAAACCCAAATCCTCATAAAGGATGCTCTGGTGAGGTTATGCCTGACAGTATGAGTTTAGCGTTTTATGCTAGTTCAGTTTCTCTGTATGAGAACAGATTTGCTTGAGGTTGTTCCCTTTTTTCTGAATGCTGCTTGCTTTGTGCTTTGTGGGACTCTGAGTGATGGGAGTTAGCCAGTAAGTGAATACGTCATCTCACATGTGATCAGGGTTGAGTAATCTTAGAGTGTTGGATTTGGCCTTATTGCACAGCTCCCGTTTGAGTCTAACCGTTGTAGGGACGAGTCTGTTACTCGAAGGATTATCTGAGCCTCATCACATGTAATGGTATTCAGGTAATGGCTAATTGGCATTACAAGGAGGCCTTCAGCAGCTGAGGACCGGGTAGGGTGGAGTCAGAGATTTCCCTAGGCCATGCCTACGATGAGGATAGCAGTGATCAGCAGTAGTGAAAGGGATCTGGTGGAGTCGAGGCAGTCCTTACAGAAGGTACGAATAGATGTGGAAGGTAGTATGGGCCCGTACTTCTGAAAGCAGAGGATCCGTACCCGAACTAAGGAAGGTCGAGACAAGACCGGGGAACTTGTTGTGGGTGTGATCCCTCAAGAGGTATTAGTATCACTAACGGTTGTTATTTACGTATTACAGAATGGTGGTACTACGACCGAGGCCGACAGTTGGCAATTCAGGAGAGGGATCGGGTTCGGAATCAGGTTTCGAGCCAGTAGATGAGGGGCTACGCGAGTGCATCACGTCAGAGATCACCACAGGCATCCTTGAGTCGACCCCCATCATCTTCTGGTCGATCAAGGAAAGGATAGTTGAGCTGATGGAGGAATGCCTCGGGGCGTTCAGGAGAGACATGGCATCTGGCTAGTCGGTATCTCGCACACCGTCCTTTAAGGACTTCAGGGGTAGTGGTGCGCCAAATTTTCACGGGGCGAAGGACCCCATAGCTGCCAGGCGATAGATTGAAGACATTGAGTCTGCACGGTTGACTAGCTTCTGCCCTGAGGAGTCGAAGGTGAGATTTGCAGCAGGATGTTTGAGAGACCGAGCTAGAGATTGGTGGGAGTCCTTCGGTGACTCGTTGGGAGCCTCGGCTGTTGAGGCTATGACCTGGTCGGACTTTGTGACCAGGTTCAGGGCAGAGTTTGCATCGGCTGTCGAGCTTCAGTAGCTGGCCAGGGAGTTCTTAGATATGAGGCAAACGACGGAGACTGTGGCGGAGATCACCGCCAAGTTCCGGGAGAGGGCATTGTTGGTGCCCCAGTATGCGGGTGATGAGGATATGAGGAGGAACCGCTATCATGACATGCTACGAGCTGATATTCGAGAGCATGTCAGTTTTTCAGCTTGCCCTACCCTGAACTTTATGATTACCAGGGCAAGGGAGAGGGAGATAGATCTGGAGCACATCCGGAAGAGGAAGGCAGAGGAGGGCAGGTTACGGGGGCTTCGGGGAAGATGCCCAAGGGACCAGACGCAGGGCCGAAAGGCCAACAGGGGCGAGGCCGCTATAGGAAATGTGGCAAGACGCACGAGGGAGCATGCAAGTTGGGATCGTCAGGCTGCTATAAGTGCGGCAAGTCAGGGCACTTTAGCAGGGATTGTACCACCCCTGCAACTGTAATATAGACGTCTGAGTTGCTATGTTTCCATTGCAACCAGAGGGGCCACTAGAAGGCCAACTGCCCCCAGTTGACAGCTGCAGCGCCAGTGAAGGTGCCAGCTCCAGCGACCCTGCGGATTACTGATGGCCGGCAGGGCAAGCCAGAGGCTCCCGTGGTGATGAGCCGGGCATTTCAGCTGACTATCGAGGAGGCACGTGCTGCACCCGATGTGGTGACGGGTATGATTCTTTCCCTCTATTTTATTTATATGATGCTATGATATTGATATGTGCTCTGTGTATATGCGTTAGGATCGTTCCATGTGAACGGTATCCCAGTTCAGGTGTTGTTTGACTTGGGTGCCACCCGATCGTTTGTTTCTCTTGCACTTAGCAAGAAGTTTACTGAGTCTTCGGGCATGTTGGATTGCCCTTTAGAGGTAGAGATTGCCGATGTTCGATCGGTGTGAGCATCAGCAGTGTTCAGAGATTGTGTTCTAAGGTTGTTTCAGGAGCACTACTTGGTGGATTTGGTTCCCATTCCGTTGCGTGGGAACAAGGTGATTATAAGCATGGATTGGTTAAGCCCTAATGGGGCGGTGATATATTGCACACAGCACCTGGTGCGGGTCAGGACCCCAAGTGGGGGAGAGTTGGTGATCCACGGCTAGAGGTCACATCGAGGACCCACAGTATGTTCAGCAGCAAGAGCTAGGCGCTACCTTCAGTAGGGTTGTGCGAGATATGTCGCGTATGTTATCGATACCCGGGAGCCGGGTAAGGCGACAGTGAGCGAGGTTCTGGTGGTACGAGACTATGCTGATGTGTTCCCAAAGGAGCTTCCTGGAATACCTCCGGAGTGACAGGTAGAGTTCAGGGTCGACCTAGTCCCTGGTGCGGCTCTGATAGCCAAGGCACCGTACCGGTTAGCTCCTCCCAAGATGTAGGAATTATCTGCACAGCTGTAGGAGCTGTTAGACAAGGGATTCATTAGACCGAGCAATTCAACCTGGGGAGCCCCGACTCTGTTTGTGAAGAAGAAGGACGGGTTGCATCGGATGTGTATAGATTATCGGGAGCTGAACAAGGTAACGGTGAAGAACCGTTACCCACTCCCAAGGATTGATGATCTCTTTGACCAATTATAGGGGGCATCTTGGTTCTCCAAGATTGATTTGCGTTCGGGTTATCATCAGATGAGGGTCAGAGAGGAGGATGTGCAGAAGACTATGTTTCGGATGCACTATGGCTATTTTGAGTTCGTGGTGATGCCGTTTGGGCTCACCAATGCTCCTGTGGCGTTCATGGACCTCATGAACCGCGTGTGCAGACCGATGCTGGACCGGTATGTGATAGTTTTCATTGATGACATCTTGGTTTATTCCAAGACGCAGGAGGAGCACAAGGAGCATCTGAGAGAGGTTTTGGAGACCCTGAGGAGGGAGAGCTTGTACGCTAAGTTCTCCAAGTGCGAATTTTGGTTGCGCGAGGTGCAATTCCTTGGGCACCTTGTCAACCAGAATGGTATACTGGTTGACCCGACCAAGATAGAGGCAGTGATAAGATGGGAGGTTCCGAAGTCTCCATCTGAGATTTAGAGTTTCTTGGGATTAGTTGGGTACTATTGGAGATTAATCCAAGATTTCTCCAAGATAGCCGTACCCCTGACACGGTTGACTAAGAAAGTCGTGGTCTTTTGGTGGGGGCTTGAGCAGCAGGCAGCGTTTGAGATTCCGTGACAGAGATTGTGCGAGGCACCAATCTTGGCCCTACCAGAGGGCGTAGAGGATTTTGTAGTATACGGTGACGCGTCTATTTCAGGATTGGGCGCGGTATTGGTGTAGAGAGGGCATGTCATTGCTTACACCTCGAGGCAGCTGAAGCCTCATGAGGCGATCTACCCGACGCACAATTTAGAGTTGGGGGCGGTGGTCTTCGCCCTCAAGATTTGGTGTCATTACCTCTATGGGGTTTGGTGTACCATTTACACGGACCACAAGAGTTTGAGGTACCTCATGGATCAGCCGAATCTGAACATGAGACAGCGCCGGTGGTTGGACGTGGTGAAGGATTATGATTTCGAGATCCTTTATCACCTAGGGAAGGCCAATGTGGTGGCCGGTGCGCTTAGTCGCAAGGCAGTGCCGATCGTAGGCGTGTGCATGAGGATGACGGTGGTGACTCCCCTATTAGAGCAGATTCGGGAAGCTTAGCAGGAGGCTATGAAGGAGGAACATCGGAAGAGTGAATGGATAATGAGTCAAGTTACCTCCTTTGATTATGATAGCCGAGGATTATTGACACTACACCGTAGGCCAGGTCTTGATGGAGGAGGCGCACAAATATCGATTCTCCATTCATCCTGGGGCAATGAAGATGTATAGGTATCTTCGTCTAGACTATTGGTGGCCCTGCATGAAGCGGGATGTGGCTTGGTACGTTGAGCGATGCTTGACCTGTAGGAAGGTCAAGGCCGAGCATCAGAGACCGCACAGAAAGATGCAGCCGTTGGATATCACGTTGTGGAAATGGAATGATATTACGATGGATTTTATCACAAAACTTCCTAGGACCGCGCGAGGAGTGGATTCGATATGGGTCATCGTGGATCGATTGACCAAGAGCGCCCATTTTATTCCGATTCAGGAGAGCATCTCGGCCGAGAAGTTGGCCGACATCTATATTAGGAAGATAGTGGCGCGGCACGGGGTGCCAGTATCAGTGATTTCAGACAGGGATGTGCGTTTTACTTCCAAGTTTTGGAAGAAGTTTCATGACGAGTTAGGCACTCATCTGCATTTTAGGATCGCCTTTCACCCGCAGACAGATGGTCAGAGTGAGCAGATCATCCAGACTCTTGAGGATATGTTGCGGGCATACATGCTAGACTTCGGTGGTAGTTGGGATACCTATCTTCCTCTAGCTGAGTTCTCATACAACAACAGCTAGCACGCGAGTATTGACCGTCCTCCCTTCGAGATGTTGTATGGGCGGAAGTGCAGGACCCCGATATGTTGGGGTGAAGTTGGCCAGAGGGTCATGGGGAGCACCGAAGTGGTGCTCAAGATGACCGAGAGGATTCAACAGGTTCGGAGCAGGCTTCAGACTGCACAGAGTCGACAGAAAAGTTATGCCGACAAGCGCTGTTCATACCTGGAGTTCCAGGTCGGGGATATGGTTCTCCTGAAGGTGTCGCCTTGGAAAGGCGTCATTCGATTCAGAAAGCGAGGCAAGTTGGGCCCAAGGTACATCGGGCCATTCAGGGTTGTAGCCCGGGTGGACAAGGTAGCGTATAGGTTGGATCTGCCAGCCGAACTCAGCCAGATCCACAACACTTTCCACGTCTCTCAGTTGCGGAAGTGTATGGTGGACGACTCGGCAGTGGTGCCTTTGGAGGATATTCAGGTCGACGATAGCTTGAATTACATTGAGAGGCTAGTAGCAATCCTCGACCGAAAGTCGAAGAATTTGAGGAACAAGAGGATGGAACTCGTGAAGGTGCAATGGCAGCACCAGAAGGGATCGGAGTGGACTTGGGAGCCGGTGGAAGAGATGAGGGAGCACTACCCCGAGCTGTTTCAGGGACGAGCAGCAGACTTCGAGGACGAAGTCTAAAATAAGTGGGGGAGATTTATAGCACCTGGTTCCTAGTACATATTCCTTGTAATTAATATTTTTTAAATAATGCATTTTTTCCTTGGACTCGGCGAGTTGAAGGACCAACTCGCCGAGTAGAAGCGGGATAAGACGCGGGGTCTAAGCTTTGGACCCGGCGAGTCGGTACCCGAACTCGGCGAGTAGACCCTGCCTGGGCAAAAACCCTAACCCGGGTGTTTGCACCCTATTTAAACACTCTAACTCGGCCTCCCTTGCCCCTAACACTTCTAGAGAAGCTGAAGAACGAAACCTTAGCCCCCTTATTATTCTTGTGAGTGATTTTGACCTTGTGTAGGAAGTTTGAAGCTTAAGAGAAGAAGAAGGAGGTGGAAGAGTGCAAGGAGGAGAAGTAGATCCGACATCTACCCTGCAAGAGGCTTCCATTCAGGTAGAAAATTCTCTACCTTGATCACTAGTTCATTAGATCCCCTTTTTGTCCCTAATTGGTGGTTTTCAAGCCCTAAAACCCCAAACTCCATGTGTTTGTGCTCTATGATCCGAAAGGACTTCAGATCTGGACCTTATGGGAATCTTAAAAGTATAAAGTCTCTGTGGTTGAAGTTATTGAGGTCCCTATTGAGTGTATGACCTCTTAAAGAGCTTGGATTCACCTTTTTGAGCTTATAGGGCCATGTATGCACGTAAAGTTTGCAACTTTACGTGATAAGCATGCCCTAGGAACATAGATCTATGGTTTGGAAGCGTTTCATGTCATAGATTTAGTTTGCATGGGAAATGGGTCGAAGGAACTCAGCATGTCCCAAAGTGGAACTCGGCGAGTTCTATGAAGATGGTCTTAAACTCGGCGAGTTGGAAGAACAACTCGATGAGTCCTATGAAGATTGCTTGGAACTCGACGAGTTGTTCTTCAAACTCGGCGAATCATATGAACTGTTACTGAGTAAGAAGGGTTTAAGTGTTGAATGTCCAATCCTTCGTATCTGCATGCGGAATTAGCAATTTAACATGTAGCAATAGTCCCAGAAACCCAAATCCTCATAAAGGATGATCTGGTGATGATTTGGAAGCAAGTAGGAGATCTGCTTGTGGGGACTCGGCAAGTTGTTCTCGGACTCGGCAAGTCGGATCGCGAGTCGGTCCAATCGTCCCAAGTAGTGAGTTAAGGGTGACTCAGTGAGTGAGAAGAGGGACTTGACGAGTAGGACCGGGTTAGTAGGAGAGTGACTCGGCGAGTCTGTGCCATGACTCGTCGAGTCCAGTCAACTAGAAGTTGACTTTGACCAAGGAGTTGACCTTGGACTAGGGGTGGTTAAGTCATCTGACATAAGGGTATTTATGAGTGACTAATCTGTGTTTATGGATTTATAGTCGGAGGATTACCGGTTCAGTAGTCAGACGCTTAGCAAGCAGACTTTCAGCAGCTACGTTTCGAGGTGAGTTACCTTCCAGTAGCAGTAGGTCTATGGCCACAATGTCGGCCCACTAGTAGGATTTGTATGATTAGATGATTGTCTCTGTGATATTCATCTAGGGTTGCTACTACCTGTGATATGTTTATGTGCTAGTATGATATGATGTTATGTGCTATGTCCCCAGATTACTGGTCGATAGGGTTGAAGGGGCAGTCATGCCCAGCCATGCTAGATAGCTTATGTGATATGAGTTAGGTGGTAGTAGTAGGGGTGAAATAGTCCCCATCATCCGGTCTATAGGACCGAAGGGGAGACCAGCACCTAGATATGCTAGTCAGTATCCGGTCAAGAGGACCGAATGGGAGGCCAGCACCCAGATATGCTAGTTAGTATCTGGTCGAGAGGATCGAAGGGGTAGGTCAGGCACCCAGATATGCCTGACAATATATGTATGCATGTGGTTATATGTTATGTGGTACAGTGGGGGAACTCACTAAGCTTCGTGCTTACGATTTTCAGTTGTTGTTTCAGGTACCACTTCAGCCAAGGGGAAGGAGCTGGCACGGTAGCGGCATATAACACATGCTCTTTGTTTTCCGCACTATGAGACATTCTGGGATTTGTACTCTGACATTATTATGTTTTACGTTTTGGTTTACAGACACGAGACATGTTTTTATTAAATGATATGGTTGAATGATATTTTGTTACAAACGTTTTGCGAATCACTTAATTAAAAATGAAAATTTTGGCCTGTAGTTTTGGGATGTTACACCTCGAGAAGCCAAACTCTTTGATTTTCTCATTGAAAAAAAGATTCCATCTGCGAGGTGCTTGTTTCAATCCATAGATGGATTTCTCAAGCTTACACATCCTATTAGGGTATTCTGTACTGACAAAACCCTCTGGCTGACACATGTAAACATCTTCAGCCAAACTTCCTGTTGGGTTGCAGATTTGTTTAGAGTTGCGTCATTGGGCTCGGTTAAAAGTCCAATTATTTTGTACTCCGGTTTGGGCCTGTCCAACCGTGAGCTGTTAGGTTTACTATATAAGAATATGCTTGCATGCATATTAGGTTAACGATATAGAGAGAACGATCTAGAATACAATAGAGAGAATTACGATAGCTTTGATTTTCTTTATCGTTCCTGTAAACCTTCTAACCCTCTACAGTTGATGTTCTTGATCGAGCTCTTCTGAGGGTTGTTTTATAATCATTCGACTTGTTTGATTCGTTCTTGAGTTGTTTATTATTTTCGTGTTCTTGCTGTTTAATCTTTATTTTACCTGTTAAAGATCTAATCGATCTTCAAGATTAAGTTTTAATCTTATCAATTGGTATCAGAGCAGGAGGCTGTGTAATCGATACACTTCTTTTCTGTGAAAAAGGTTTCAATTAGGGTTTTCCGCAATTACTGATATTTATTGAGTCGTCATCTCATTATTGACGTATCTTGATATTTATTGTTTTTCCCTAATCTGATTTTTTACAAGTCTGATCTTTGAACAGGTTATTCGATCATTATGGACGAGTCGCAATCGAATCCCATCAATATTTCAAACAGCATTGGATCAACAACGAAGATTCCCATCCTATACACCCACGATTATGAAGTCTGGGCGCATCACTTTGAAGATTATGTTATAGGATCTGAGGATAATGGATACCTCATCTGGGAAGCAATTATTTCTGGTCCGTTTTCTCATTCTGCAACTTCAAGGATTATTAAAACTCAAAAGGAGTATAATGATCTTCTGAAAGATGTTAAAGATATTGCGTAAGATGAAAAAGATAAATTTCAGTGTAATATCAAGGCGTTAAGATTGATCAGATTCGCCCTTCAGTCCGACACTTTCAGGTTGGTAAGCTCATGCATGACGACAAAGGAAATTTGGGATAGGCTACATGAATTGTACTCTACAGACGAGGATCTTGAACACTCTATCCAAACCTTACTCTTGTCTGAGTTTGGAGAATTCAGGCAAGGAGCCGAAGCAACTGTGACCCAAACGTTCGATCGCTTCAATCATCTTCTCAGCAAGATGATCAAACATGACATCGAAAGGAAGCTTATTGAGCAGAAGGTTACGTTTTTAAATGGTCTAAGATCAGAGTGGAGAGCAGTGGTGTCTACAGTTAAAGCCCATGAGCAATTTAAATCATATTCCTTGGCGAAACTGGTGGGTATTCTCAAATCTCAGGAGAAGATTGTGCTGCAGGAAAAGAATGTGGTTTCAAGCCTAGGTTCGTTGGCCCTCCTGTCCAAAAGTAAAACTGTAATGGAGGACGAAGACCTCAACTTGGAGGATTATGATCTCACGTCTGAAGATTATGCTATGATGGTGTCTAACCCCAAGAGGTTCATCAAGAAGAGATTCTCCAACAACAAAAACCGAAACTGGCAGGGGAGTTATAGCTCAGAAAAGGTTAAAGATGAACCGAAGGTTGAAGAGTCTAAGAAGAAACCGAAGGCAGAAGGTGATTCTGGAGTAAGCTGTTACTACTGTGGAGGGAAAAACCACTATGCAAAGGATTGTGTCCTCAAAAAGATGGCTGAAAAGGATGAGGAAGCTTTGCTGCAGAAAAAGCTTGATAATATAAGGAAGAAGAAATCTACCGCTAATCCTTCTATGAATGCTCTAATTGTGCAGGGTTCGGTTGTTGATGACGAGTTCGGTGGCGTGGAAGTTTGGTCAACCGATTCTGAAGACGATGAAGTGAGGAAGCCCTCTCATGGAAAGGCTTGTGTGGCAAAAGAGGAAAGCAATGGAGGAAGGTGCTTGATGGTGTCTGACGTATCTCAGATGAGGGGATACAACACTGATGGTGGAAGCAATGAACCGAAGGAGCAACAGGATATGTGATTTACAGCCAAACCGCTCAGCGTACAGTTCAACGAGCTCGATGAACTAATCAAGAAGGTACAATCGATTTTTGTTTTGTTTAAAGTTCCACAATGCTCATATGAAAAAGAACTAAAAAGTGTTAATTCACAAATTTCTCATCTAGATAGTAGTTTAACTCAAACTCGATTCACCAATTCTAACCTAATTGATCAATTAAGCAGGGTGTCTTCGAAGAGTGAGGAACGGCGCATGTGGATCGAATTGAAGGATTCAGAATTAATCAAAATAAAAGATGAAAACATTTATTTGCAAAGAGACAATTTAAAGCTTTTGAAACAACGAAATGTCTTTTTTTAATTGCTAAACGTCTTTACACTAATATTACTCAGCTTCACTTGGATTGTGAAATAGGAAAAAAGATTCATCGCATGATTTTGCCCTTCCTTGAGTTTAAGGAGGATGAAATTGATGCTGAAGCTTATAATTGTGAGAGTGTGATATCATCTGATGATGTCAATCCGACCTATATGTATGGACTGGACAAAATAGAATCTTTCGTTAAATCCAAGGACCATAAGGACATGCGTAAAAACCTTTTGGATGAAAATGATAGACTTAAACTAAGAACCGAAACCATACAAAAATTTGACTCTTTAAACTCCAACTTGAGCTCAGAAAACAAAATTGATGTTGAAAATGCATCTGAGCTCAATAAGGATGACAATATGAGTGAAATTTCTGTAGAGGACACGGTTGACTGCTTAGAATTTGTGAAAAGCGAACCTGAAAACCACAAGAATCTAATTTCAGAAAATTCAGTGGAGTTCGCTCGATTGTCCCAACAAAAGTCCCCGATCCTAGCAGAGAAGGCTGTTGTATATCAAAAAGTTAGGACTACTCCAAATCAAGTGTACAAGGTCACAGGAGTAACCGAACATCAGACTGCTGAACTCACAGCAATTGTAAACGAAGACAATGCTGATGGCTGCAATGAGTTCTTCTGGTCAGCTCCAATCGATAATACTGATGAAACGGTAGGCTTATCTAAAAGGACCTCATGGAAAAGTAAAGGTAGATACGTACCAGAACCCTTGAACAAGCCAGATAATTTTGATGTGCCAAGTACCAGTGGTACGAAAGACATTCCTCAAGAAAATGGAAGTTCGGCAAAAGAAAACATTCCCTCTAGTTCCTCAGTTCAAAGTGAAACTTCCTCAGTTCAAAGTGAACCAGCCGAAGAAAAACCGAAACCAAAAGCCAACATCGATCATCAACTGAAGCAGATGAGAAATCAGAAACGTCAAAGGAATCAGAGATACAGGAAGAATCTCTCTGAAAGAAAACAGTTCTGGCAATCCCAGAATGCTTATTTCTCACATCAAGACAAGAACCTAAAGTATGAGAAAAATCCTGTTGAAACGCACGAGAGCCACAACAACCGAAAGCAAAGGTTCGGTTCTGAGAATGACTCCAACCAAAAGCAAAGGTTCGGTTCTGAGAATGACTCCAACCGAAAGCAAAGGTTCGGTTCAGAAAAGAATACCAACCGAAAGCAAAGGTTCGGTTCAGAGAATGATTCCAACCGAAAGCAAAGGTTCGGTTCTGAAATCAAAAGAGATCAAAACTCTAAGGTCAGTCCCACCAATGATCAAAAACAAAAGGGTCACCTAGAGTCTTCAGCCAAGAAGTCATCTCAATCTAAGCCCTCTCAATCTCACTATCTAATTCTTCTAATTCTTCCAATTCCTCTCCACCTCGTTCTAAATTCCATTCAATTCCTTCTCGAAAATCTCAATCTTCAGCTGAACAAAAAGGGAAACAGAAGGTTTCAGCATCCAAACCAGAATCTAAACCGAACGCACCTAATCCTAATAAAATCAAAGTTTTTACCATCAAAAAGAAAGATGAAACAACACTAATAAAACGAACATATCTTGTTGACATCTCTCTTACTATTCCTGTACCTGTGAAAGGCTCACGTGGACCCAAGAAACTTTGGGTTCCTAAATCTGCTTAATTTTTGCAGGTTATCAGTGACGAGCAGTTTGACAAAGAATGGTACATCGATAGTGGCTGCTCGCGTCACATGACAGGGAGGAAAGAAGAGCTGAGGGAATACAGGTCTCTTTCAAATGGTGGCAACGTCAAGTTTGGAAACAACTCCTTCGGCACCATAAAGGGATACGGAATGATCACTAATGGTGATTTCACAATAAGGAAGGTTGCATACATGGAAGGACTACAACACAACCTCATCAGTGTATCTCAGCTTGTTGGAGGTACCGCTCTCAAAGTCTCTTTCGACGTTGAGGGTTCTGAAATTATTGAGAAGAAGACAAAGAAAGTTAGTCTCAAATCGGAGCGTAAGGGTGAAATGTTTCCTCTAAACCTCAAACCCATCAAAGGAAACCCAGCTATATGCCTGTTATCAAAAGCACAATCTGACGAAAGCTGGTTGTGGCACCGAAGGCTCTCTCATCTCAACTTTAAAGATATCAACAAACTTGTCACTGGAGGTCATGTTCGAGGTCTTCCATTGCTCAAATATGATAGAGATCATTTGTGTGCTGCATGCGAAATGGGGAAACAGAGTCGTCAAAGTCATCCATCTATAATAAACACTACAGTTGTTGAACCACTTGAATTACTTCACATTGATTTGTGTGGTCCATCATCTACCGAAAGCATCGGTGGTAGCAAGTATATTCTTGTTATTGTTGATGACTTTTCGCAGTTTACAAGGGTGTTCTTTCTAAAGCTTAAATCTGAAGCGACTCATCAGCGGAAAGTGTTCATCAAGCAGATTGAAGTACATCTGAAGAAGGTGGTTCGCAACATCAGGAGCGACAATGATCTGGAATTCAAAAATAGAGAATTCGAAGAATTCCTGGCAGAATAGGGAATAAGTCAAAACTTCTTAGCTCCCTACACACCTCAACAGAACGGAATTGTCGAAAGACGAAACCGATCTCTGTGTGAAGCTGCCTGAACCATGCTAAGTTTCGCTTCCTTACCTCTTTATTTTTGGGCTGATGCTATTTTTGCTGCTTGTTTTACACAGAACAGGTCATATCTCAACAAACGATTCACGCTCACTCCTTATGAGATTCTCAACAATAGGAAGCCTAATGTGAAATTTTTCCATGTGTTCGGCTCAAGGTGTTTCATCTTTAACTCTAAGGAACACCGCAACAAGTTCGATGTCAAAGCCGACGAGGGAATCTTTCTGGGCTACTCTCTCACTTCCAAAGCATATAGAGTATTGAACAAGCGTTCAAGGAAAATCGAAGAGACTTATTACGTGACTTTCGATGATATACAGGCCAAAGAAGACACAGCTGGGGAAATATTTCCTCAAACTGTCCAAGTCACAGTCTCGATCGCTAATCTACTCGAGAAGTTTATGGAGCTATTTGACGAACCAGAGAAAGCTACTCTCTTAGAAGCAGGCGCAGCAGACAACAAGGTAGACCATATGAAGCAAATTGTCGAAGAAGTTGCCAGGAGAATGAACGAAGGAGGATCAAATTATGACGAACCTCCATCAAACGATGCTTCTGTTGAGGGGGAGGATCAACCGTCATCAAATCAGCCGACCTCACATGTTAAGGGGGAGCCAAGGTCTCCAACAGCTCCCGAGAGCACTTCTCCAACCGAAAGTGCTTCACCATCCGAAGGTGCATCAGCGCCTGAAAGCCCAACACCACAAGAAACCTCTGAACCTCAAGTTTCTCAAAGCATTCCAGAAAGCTCATCTATCGAGGGGGAGCAAGCTGATATGTCATTCGACTACGAAAGCCAGTCCGAGCCAGAAGAAATGATAAATGCTGAATTAGATCCTACCTTTGATCCTCATTACCCACCACTCACCAAATGGACAAGAGACCATCCTGTCTCTCAAGTGGTTGGTGATGTCTCTGAAAAGGTTCTGACCCGATCACAACTAAAGGCAAAACAGACATCCCTATTTTCCAAAGTTGAATTTTGCATGTTTAACTCATTCGTATCAAAAGTTGAACCGAAGACAGTTAACACTGCTCTCGATCACTCCGATTGGGTTCAAGCGATGCAAGATGAACTGAACGAATTCGAGAGGAACAAAGTTTGGCGCCTCATTTCAACTCCTCCAGATGCCTTGGTTGTTGGTCTCAAATGGGTCTTTAGAAATAAAATGGACAAGGAAGGAAACGTTATAAGGAACAAACCTCGTCTGGTAGTAAAAGGATATTGTCAGGAGGAAGGGATTGATTATGAAGAGACTTTCGCTCCTGTAGCTAGGCTTGAATCTGTAAGAATATTTCTTGCCTATGTTGCCCACAAAAACTTTGAAGTTTTCCAAATGGACGTCAAGTGTGCATTTCTTAATGGAGAACTCGAAGAAACAGTGTACGTGGAGCAACCTCCTGGGTTCGTGAACGAAAAATATCCAAATCATTGCTACATTCTGGATAAAGCTGTGTATGGACTCAAACAAGCTCCGAGAGCCTGGTATGAAACGCTAACTAAATTCTTAAAGATATCTAAATTCAAACAAGGTTCGGTTGACCCAACCTTCTTTCGCAAAAAGGAAGGTAACCACCTTATGATCGTTCAAATTTATGTCGATGATATCATCTTTGGCTCAACAAATCCCAGCCTAACAGCTGAATTCAGAAAGCTGATGGAGACTAAATTTGAAATGAGCTCAATGGGTCCTATTAACTTTTTCCTTGGCTTAAATATTAGACAGGGACCCGAAGGCATCTTTATCAATCAGGAAGCTTACACGAAGACTCTCTTAGCAAAATTTGGCATGATGGGAGATTCCAAAGTCAAAGTCCCAATGGCATTCGGCACCAAGCTAACTCCATCCCTAGACAAACCGGCTGTTGATATCACGCTCTATCGTCAAATGATAGGCTCACTGATGTATCTCACTGCTAGCAGGCCTGACATCATGTTTTCTGTGTGTTATTGTGCTAGATTTCAGGCAAACCCACGCGAACCTCACATGCTTGCAGTGAAGAACATCCTACGATATCTCAAGCGAACTGCCTCCTTAGGTCTATGGTATCCTTCCAACTCAGGCTTCTTTGTTCAAGCCTACTTAGATGCAGACCTTGGAGGATGTGGACTCGACAGAAAAAGCACCACTGGCGGCTGTCAATTCCTTGACGGGAAGTTGGTTAGCTGGCAATCAAAGAAACAAACGTGCGTGTCGTTGTCTACTGCCGAAGCTGAATACATAGCAGCTGCATCATGCACCTCTCAAGTGATTTGGATCCAGAGTCAACTTCGAGACTATGGACTCAATATGAAGAAGATCCCACTATATTATGACTCTGAAAGTGCAATTAGGATCTGTCATAACCCAGTGCAACACTCCAAAACCAAACATATAGCACTGAGGTATCACTTTATCAAAGATCATGTGGAAGATGGAAACGTTGAAGTACACTTTGTTCGAACCACTGATCAACTGGCTGACGTCTTTACCAAAGCTCTTCCTGAAGCATCATTCAACCGAATTTTACAAGGGCTAGGTATGATGGAATCAGAGTCAGTACCTCAAACTACCTCTCAACCTCAAACGTAAGAAGCGAAATTGACCGAACGTTCAGGTTCGGTTAAATCATCTGACTCGCTCATCACCACAAAGGTAGTTTTCTTGGTTGTAAATTTCTTGTACAAAGTTGTTTATCTTAATGTCAAATGTATTTTCTTATTGCAAGCCTAAATTCCTTGGTTTTCTAAAATTTTTCAAAACCGAAACCTACCGAAGGTTCGGGTTCGGTTTCTCAAAATTTTCCAAAACCGAAACCTACCGAAGGTTCGGGTTCGGTTTTTCAAAACTTTCTCAAACCGAAACCAACCGAAGGTTCGGGTTCGGTTTTTCAAAATTTTCTTAAACCGAAACCAACCGAACGCTCGGGTTCGGTTTTTCAAAATTTTCTTAAACCGAAACCAACCGAACGCTCGGGTTCGGTTTTTCAAAATTTTCCAAAACCGAAACCAACCGAACGCTCGGGTTCGGTTTCTCAAAATTTTTCTCAACCGAAACCAACCGAACGTTCGGGTTCGGTTACCAAATTTTTCCAAAGTTTATTTTACTCTTTCTAAGTCTTATTTTTTTTTCTTGCTTATTTTTTTATTTATTTTATTTTCTTTTATTTTTTCTAATATATATCAAAAACTCCAAAAATATTTTTTCATTTTATTTGTGGGTTCGTTCATTTATGGGGATATAATTGCTGGATTAGTTAGGTGTCCCTAGAAGCATGCTGCTGTATGTGTCCCCAGCCTCATAAGATTCTGAATAATAGCCTTAACGACTTGGTATAAACAAACCTTGTCTTCCCAATTAGGCTATCACATTTATTCTAATCGTGAGCTACCTCACTCTCTTCTCACATGAGATAAGAGTTTTTCTGCTTGGTCCTTATTTTCGCAGCAGAGGTACTTTCATTTCTAACACCATCTCCATTACATTTCTCCATTACATTCGTTTCATCAACGTAACCCTTGAGACTCTCAGAAATTACCACTGAGGTTTATGGTTACACAACAACTGTGTTTATGATCTTAGTTTCGTGGCACTACGAGCTGAGTGAAACCTAAAATTCAACACCATATCTGAATTGACGGTGCACAATAAATTTGCTCAAGTTTTCACCATATCTGAATTGACGGATGTACCTTGATGAAATCTCAAATTTTATTTTGTGTGATTCCTATGAAATTGTTAAATCCCATAACATTTCTTCCCTTGGGATCCAGTTTTATATTTTTTGTGTGTTGAGATTTCATATTTTCCAAGCCACTTTACAATTAATTCCTACCTACTTGTTCGACAGACTACACCGGTCTCACAAGTACTTTGTTCACTTTCTTTCTTATTTCAAGATTAGAATTGTTGCATCAAAGCGAAAGCCACCCTTAAGTAGTCTAATTAAAAGAAGCCTTTCAACATTTATTAATAAGTGTTTGATCGTCATTCAAAGGGAAACCACATCAACACTTTAAGGTCTCTCTTGACCTTGAAGGAAGAGATTCGTGCCCAGGATCATTTGTTTCGTGTCATTATTGACATCACATTTATTCCTAAAAATAGTTGCTTTATTTCTTTCTTTTTTTTACACTCTTAGCACGAAAATCTTTGATTTTCCAAAATTCTGGTACTAATAATTACAGGCTGTTTTACTGAATGGGAGGTTATTTACAAGTTGTGGTCAAAAATAATCCACGTGGAAATTTATTGAAAAGATGCCATTCAAAAGATAAGATGAAGGGTTGCTGACTCAGGCGGGAGTTAAATGGATTGAATTTCAAACGGCGGTAAAAAAGGGACGCATGCGAATTTGAAACGCCCACTCTTTTACTGGCATAAGGGACGCGTGTGCGAATTTCAAGCGGTTCCTCTCTGGCACTTAAAGGCGCGTGTGGATTTGAAACGGTTTCTTCAGAAACGGCGCTTGTTGGGCGGCGTGTTACAAGGAATCTGACACTCTCTCTCCTACGTGATCATCGCATGCCTTAACTGTCACGCATCTGTAATTCCGGGAAACCCTTTCGTATTTCGATAGAAGATTTGAACAGATTTTTCTCTCTCCTTTCATCCACTATAAAAGGCAATCTCCACTCCCATTTACCTCTTTACTGCATCCGAATTCCCAAGAGAGCAAAAATTCCCTTAAACCCTTACTGTTCATCTTCTTCATCCCAACTTCAACAATGGCAGAATCATCATCTGTTCATGCTACCTCACACATCCTTCCCATACGCCCTCAACAGTGTTTGGTGATTGACCTAACCTCTCAGCTGTACGATTCCTACATGTTTCCGATCATTGAGTGCCTGAAGTACTCACCAATCGCTCCTGCACTTTCTAGGGTTGAGTCTGTGCCCATGGAGCTCCTATCGCAGGTGTATGCGACTGCACATTATGATAAAGCAGTCGATAGGGTGTTCTTCGAGGTTTCTGATCACAAGACCTCGATTTCAAAGCAACGATTTGGGGCATTGCTAGGGTTTGCTGCTGACCCTTCAAGGATTAATCCGGAGACGATTCCGATTGGGCATCTTTACAACATGTTTTACAATATGGGGTACACGGAGGCGCTCACCTCCGTAGCGAAGTTTAAAAAATCCTGCTTGCCGCCACAGTGGAACAGCATGTTCACGGTCCTCTTCAAGGGCTTATCTGAACGGAGCTCAGGATCCGATGGTTCTAGTCGACTCTTCTTGTCGATAATGTATGGCGTCTACAACGGTGTCAATCTTGACTATGGGGTTGTTCTCTGGAAACAACTCATCCAGAGCCTCTCTTCTTCTTCACGACATTCTGAGGTGTCGTATGCCCGGTTCTGGACTCTCATCACCAAGTGGGCGATGGATAAGTTCGATGTCCCCACTGCTGCTGGTGCATCGATGTCTTCGATCGGTACTTTTCATACCACGAAGATTATCGTCTCAGATGCATCAAAGTTTTCTTTCATTGGCTCAATTCCGGAGACAATGTACGGCGATGTTCCATCTAACAGCAGGATAATCAGGACTATTAAGGAGTTCAAGGCGTCTGGACCTAGGGAACTCACACAGGAAATGCTCAAGTCCATCCATGACGCTGATAAGCCTGTTCATAGAGGCAAAAAGGCGGAGAAAGGGAAGCAAGTGACCAAAGGGGCTAAAGGTCCTTCTCCCAGAAAGAGGAAACCGACCAAAGCTGCACAGTCCCCGCAGCCGAAGAGGCGAAAGACTCAACCGAAGCGAAAGCTCATAATCGCTTCCTCTTCGAGTGATTCAGACGGTGAGAGTTCGGATTCGGACGGCTCTCAAAGAGGCGAAACCCCTCCAAGAGGCAACACCCCACCCCGATCACCTACCCCAGACATGGAAATCCATGTCTCACCCATTCCTTCACCTACTCAAATAGTTCCTACTTCCATTCCCACCATAAACCCCTCTACCACCATTCCTAAAACCTCTTTCCCTATACCACCACCCATTTTCACTGATACAACAACAACAACAACTGCAAAGGTTACAACCAACGTATCTGATACGGGGGTTCATACCGATGCAACCGAAACACCTCCTGTAACCGAACCTCCTCATACAACCGAAACTCAACCATCAACCGAACCTATCCACACTCAACCACCACCCGAAACTACCCCCACCAACACTCAACCTGAACCTACACATACAACAACACCCCCAGCTTCACCACCCCCAACATCTCCAGATCATGCCTCTGATGGAGATAACCCTTTTCCAGGGAGGGGAAAATATGACCTTTGATTCGGTCTACTTTAGTTCGTTTCAGGTCCAAAGCGACGATGATGAGGAAGCTCCAGTAACAAAGAAGCATCTTAAGGAGCTGCACGAAAAGGTTGACATGCTTATTGCATCATCCTCCAACACTCAGTCCTCTCTCTCTGAAGCAGCTCTTCAGAAGATTGTTGATGCCTTCTCCAGGGCTCAGCATGATTCCGTCGCCTCTGCCACTGCAGTAATTGACGCCTCCACAAAAGCTTGTGAGGCAGCGACCGCAAAAGTCGATAAACTATTCTCTGAAGCCTCTTCCTTGTTACAGTCCTTACAGGAGAGCGCTGACGCTACAAAGACAACGTTGGAACCAATCGTTCAACAATTGGCCACGTTCGTCTCAACGGAGTTAAAGTCTTTCGCTACCCTTCGCCAATTCATCAGCGACGACAACTCGGCCCTTCGTGCCTCCATTGACGAACGCCTCTCTAAACTTCAAGAGGATCTCGCTGCCGAAAACTCGTTAATGGACGTTCTTGCTAGTAAAACCACCGCCCTCAAGGTCAAGAGCGCTCAGCTTTCCAATTCTCAGCAACAGATTGAAGCTCTTCGATCCGGACGGGAGGTTATCAAAACATATGTTTCGGATGTACTGTAACGTGAAGAATTTAAAAATAATTTTTCGCATTTAATAAAGACAAACTTCATTTAATATTCATAAAAACATCATTGTTTGTAATTCATTTCATAACATATATAAAAACCCCAAGATCACATAATATAAAAATCCCGCGTGTGTGCACTGATCAGGCCGGTGCCTTCCCGCGATCCTCACTAGTACCTGAAACAAATAACACCAACACTGTAAGCATAAAGCTTAGTGAGTTCCCCAAAATACCATATAACACATATTAGCCACTCGAGGCTATAACTCTGTGGGTCCGTGCACCCATACTCTGTGAACCCTCAGGTTCTAACTCTGTAAACAAGCATAGCATAAATCACAAAGAAGAATGCAGTGCAACACATAACATACATAGCATACAAATACTCTATCATATAACTCTGGTTACCTACTCAAGGTAAAGTATAGTGAGAAGACTCACCTCGCGTGTCTCGATATCTCACAACCTGGGAATCCCTCGTGCCCGATTCTCCGAGCTCTAATCCTCCTATAACATCATAATGTCCCTAGTTAACACTTTATATCTCTAATGTTGACTATCCCTAAGAAGTCAACACAGGTCCACTCTGGTCAACGGTCAACGGTCAACGGTCAACTTTGACCAGACTCGGCGAGTGCTAGGGCGACTCGGCGAGTCTACACGTTCTCACCAATTCTCTAAGATTCCCTTTCTACACGTCGAGTATCCCCCCTGACTCGACGAGTTCCTCCTGGAAGAATCGCGGGGCCACCCCGACTCAACTCGCCGAGTCTGAAGAACAACTCGACAAGTCCCAGTTCGACTCAGACCACCTATTAACCCTCTCTAACTCGCCCTGACTCACCGATCCAACTCATAACCCGGACAGGACCACTCTAAGGCAATCTTCAAGCTACTCACCGAGTCTGTTCATCGGACTCGGCGAGTCCATGCCATGCAACCGCTCAAACTGCTTTCTAAGGTCAGATCTGCTCCGACAATTCACAGGTCTGGCCTTCCTAAACTGGTTCATCACGTAAAGCCCTCATTTCGGTGCTCATAATACACCCCATGACTCATAATTTACGTTTTGACCTCAGGCATAAGGATTCCAATCCAAAACCTCCATTGATTCCCTAAATGCTCAGGCATGGGACATTCTGGACTTCCAAGGGTCCCAATATAGGGTTCCAATTGCTTGGGGGACTAAGGAAACACTCAATCTAGCCACAAAAGGGTTCAATAAACCCTAAATCCATATACACATCAACATAGAAGAATGCAACTCGAAAATATTACCTGAATAACGTTGCTCTGTGTCCCCAATCCTCAGAATGTGGCTTCTCTTGTTGTTCCCTTAACCAAGCCTCCTCCTCCTTGCAAAATAACACTTCCAAGATCAATAATGGTCTTCTACCTTGCTCCAGATGCTCACAATCAAATTAGGGTTTCTTTCAAAGGACTAGGATGAACAATGACGGCCATAAGGCCCCATATATATGTCCCAAACCTGGACGGTTAGGGTTTCGCTAAACAGCGCAGACTCGCCGAGTCCATATCCGGACTCGTCGAGTCCAGTCGCGAACCCGCGACCAGATCCGCAATCCTACTCGGCGAGTCTGAGCTCCAACTCGCCGAGTCCCCTCTTAAAACACCCAAAAATCATAAATATAACGATACCTGGAATTCCGGGCTGTTACAACTCTCCCCCACTAGGACTAGACTTCGCCCTCGAAGTCTCACTCTGAAAATAGCTCCGGATGCTGCTCCCGCATCTCACGCTCCGGCTCCCATGTCATTTCCGATCCCTTCCGGTGCTGCCACTGAACTAACACCAGAGGTATCTCCTTATTCCTCAGAACCTTGATCTTCCAATCTCTGATGGCCACTGGTCTCTCGGCATAATTCAGGCTCGCATCCACCTGAATGTCCTCTAATGGAACCACTGCTGACTCATCGGCTATACACTTTCTCAATTGCGACACATGAAAAGTGTTGTGGATCTGACTCAATTCTGCTGGCAACTCCAAACGGTAGGCCACCCGGCCTACCCTCGCAATCACACGAAAAGGCCCAATATACCGGGGCCCCAACTTGCCCCTCTTCCTGAATTGAATCACTCCTTTCCAAGGAGAGACCTTCAGGAGTACGAAGTCGCCGACCTGAAACTCAAGCTCGGATCGGCGTCTGTCTGCATAACTTTTCTGTCGGCTCTGGGCGGTCAATAACCTCTGTCTAACCTGCTGAATCTACTTTGTCGTCTGAAGCACTATCTCTGTACTGCCCATCACTCTCTGTCCCACCTCTCCCCAACAAATGGGGGTCCGACATCTCCTACCATACAACAGCTCAAAGGGCGGCATACCGATGCTCGAATGATGGCTGTTGTTGTAGGAAAACTCCGCCAAGGGCAAATACGCATCCCAGCTACCCCCAAAATCCAACACACACGCCCGAAGCATGTCCTCGAGCGTCTGAATCGTCCGCTCACTCTGACCGTCTGTCTGGGGATGATATGCGGTACTAAAATGCAATCTAGTACCCAACTCCTCATGAAATTTCTTCCAGAACCTAGAAGTGAAACGCACATCACGATCTAAAACAATCGAGATCGGCACCCCATGCCGAGATACTACTTCTCTCACATACACCTCCGCCAATTTCTCTGCTGAAGAACTCTCACTAATGGCAAGGAAGTGAGCGCTCTTCGTCAATCTGTCTACAATCACCCAAATTGCATCAACTCCTCTGGCAGTCCTCGGCAATTTGGTGATGAAATCCATAGTGATCTGTTCCCACTTCCACTCGGGAACCTCCAATGGCTGCAACTTGCCATGCGGTCTCTGGTGCTCGGCCTTAACCCTATGGCAGGTCAAGCACCTCTCGACAAACCACGCGACGTCCCTCTTCATGCAAGGCCACGAATATTCTCTCCTCAAATCCAAATACATCTTTGTAGCCCCGGGATGGATCGAGAATTTCGATCGATGTGCCTCCTCCATCAAAGTAGTATGCGTACCGCCCACAAACGGTACCCAAATCCGACCCTGAAAGGTCATCAACCCTCGAACATCGGTAACGAACTCTGAAACCAACCCAACGACCCGTTCTCTCTTCTGCATCTCCGGTTGCATAGCCTCAGACTGTGCCCCACGAATGGCATCCAGTACTGGAGCTATCACGGTCACCTTCAAACATACATTTCGTAGTGGAGTGCTCTCCCCCTTACGGCTCAACGCATCTGCTACCACATTAGCTTTGCCCGGGTGGTACAGGATCTCGCAATCATAATCCTTGACCACATCCAACCACCTCCTCTGACACATGTTTAGGTTGGGCTGGTCCATCAAGTACTTCAAACTCTTATGGTCCGTGTATATCGTGCAACGAACCCCATACAAGTAATGATGCCAAATCTTGAGGGCGAACACTACTGCCCCTAGCTCTAGATCATGCGTGGAATATCTCGTCTCGTGAGGCTTCAGCTGCCTCGATGCATATGCTATTACATGCCCTCTTTGCATCAGAACTGCACCCAACCCCAAAATAGATGCATCACAATAAACTACAAAATCCTCCATCCCTTCTGGGAGAGCTAACACCGGGGCTTCGCACAGTCTCTGGCGAAGTGTCTCAAAAGAGGTCTGCTGCTCGAGTCCCCATGAGAATGCAACCCCCTTTCGGGTCAATCTAGTAAGTGGCACTGCAATTCTGGAGAAGTCCTTAATAAATCTCCGATAATACCCTGCCAATCCAAGCCCACGATCTCCTCGAGAGCAGGAAGACTCTTTTCCCTGCTTGGACTCGAGAGAGAATGATAAAGGAGGCCATAGATACTCCAAGCATCCTATGGCTCGAACCAGTGATCTCCTTCGACTGCTACAATTCTGTCGATTCGCAGTTCGATATGCCCTTGACCCGAAAGGCGTTTATCTTCCACGCCTTCTCCAACATTTTTGAAGTCCCTCATCCTAATCCTGAGGTTGATCGGGAGTTAATCGAATTCTATCTGAAGGCTGCTCAACCACAGTACCAAACATGGAGCGCTCAGAAGATCGTTAATGTTCGTGTTCTGAAGCCATATACCGAAGGGAGATTCATCAACGTTCGGTTCAGGGTGATCAGAGGGTCTGCAAGAACCGAACATCTTATATCCTTAGCAGATCTACCGAACCTCAACCCCCATGATTGGATCGTTCTGCATAACATCCTCTTGACGAATGAAGCTGAATATGGTCCAATTATAGACCATCTCAAAAGGATGATAGTTTGTTACATCATGGAGGTCGCCTTGATGGATCAGGAGATAGCCACAGTCTTTAAGAAGAAACCGAAGATCTCTCCTGTTGGCTCAGCCAGTGATCTCAATCAGATGAAGATGGGCAAGATTGACCCGAGGCGTAATTCGGTCATGTTCACTAGAGCAGAAGGACAGAAATGTCTCTTTGCCTTAGCGGATAAACATCTTTATACCACTGCTTGTCTAGAGCATGTGTTGTCGATCATCCATCGGTGTAAAGAGAATGCAGCGGATGATATCAAATACTTCAATGATATGATTCAGTGGTACATCAGATTCAGACAAACGATACTCGCTCTTATCTCCCGTCTGTTTCAGACTGTAAAGAAGAAGGTACCTGCCGCTGCTGCTGGCCCAAGTAAGAAGTGAAGATCTCGCTCCAATTGACGCAAAGGGGGAGATTATTGGGTTGCAGATTTGTTTAGAGTTGCGTCATTGGGCTCGGTTAAAATTCCAATTATTTTGTACTCCGGTTTGGGCCTATCCAACCGTGAGCTGTTAGGTTTACTATATAAGAATATGCTTGCATGCATATTAGGTTAACGATATAGAGAGAACAATCTAGAATACAATAGAGAGAATTACGATAGCTTTGATTTTCTTTATCGTTCCTGTAAACCTTCTAACCCTCTACAGTTGATGTTCTTGATCGAGCTCTTCTGAGGGTTGTTTTATAATCATTCGACTTGTTTGATTTGTTCTTGAGTTGTTTATTATTTTCGTGTTCTTGCTGTTTAATCTTTATTTTACCTGTTTAAGATCTAATCGATCTTCAAGATTAAGTTTTAATCTTATCACTTCCATTAAGGAAGCCGGTTTTGACATCCATTTTCCATATTTCATAATCATGAAATGCAGCAATGGCTAACAGGACCCTATTAGACTTAATCTTTGCTACTTGTGAAAAAGTGTCATCATAATCAACTCTCGGTGTTTGAGAAAAGCCCTTTGCAATTAGTCGTGGCTTATAAGTGTGTACATTACCATCCATTTCGGTCTTCTTCTTTAAGATCCATTTGTACCCAACTGTCTTATGACCTGGTACATTGTCAACCAAGTTCCAAACGTGATTGTCATACATGGTCTGTATCTCGTTGTCCATTGCCTCTTTCCATTCAGCAGACTCAGGGCATGCCATGGTTTCCACATAGCTGTTAGGTTCATCTAGACTTACCAGTGTCTCATCACTGATAAGTGTCTCACCTTCCCCAGTAATATGGAAACCCTAATGGTGCTTAGGTGCATTCCTAACCCTTGTGGAACGCCTCAGAGGTACAGACTCGTCAACTGGATCAACATGAGTTTCCTCCTCAGGTTGATTGCTAGGGTTTGAGGTTCCTTCACCACTTGACTCTTGAATTTCGTCAAGGTCAATTTGCTTCCCATTGTTTCCTTGGCTTATGAACTCTCTTTCTCGAAATACAGTTCTTCTTGCTACAAAGACCACATTCTCACTAGGTCTGTAGAAAAGGTAACCAAAGGATTTTTGTGGGTAGCCGATGAAAATACACCTCTTACTTCGAGGTTCGAGTTTATTATGAGTATCGCGTCTCACGAACGCCTCGCAACCCCAAATTTTGATGTGTTCTAGACTAGGAACTTTTCCATTCCACATCTCATGAGGAGTTTTGGCAACCTTCTTTGTTGGGACTAGATTAAGGATATGGGTGGCAGTCTCTAAGGCATACCCCCAGAATGAGATTGGTAGCGAAGCTCGACTCATCATGGAACGAACCATATCCAACAAGGTTCGATTACGCCTCTCAGCCACACCATTCAATGGAGGTGTCAATTGTGAGATAATCCCACATTCCTTAAGATAGTCGAGGAACTCTATACTAAGATACTCACCACCACGATCGGATCGAAGCATCTTAATGCTCCTACCCAATTGATTCTCGACTTCTTGTTTAAACTCTTTAAACCTTTCAAAAGTCTCTGACTTATGCTTGATTAATTAAAAATATCCATATCTACGATAATCATCTGTAAAAGTCACATAATAACGATTAGCATCCCTTGTGGCGGTTTTGAAGGGTCCACACACATCTGTGTGTACTAGATCCAACAAACCATCACCCCTTGCACAAGAACCAGTAAAGGTTGACTTTGTCATTTTTCCAAGTAAGCATGATTCACAAGTATCATCTGACTTTAGGTCAAATGACTCCAAAACTCAATCCTTTTGGAGTTGGCCTATGTGTTTCTTGCTTACATGTCCAAGACAACAATGCCTTAATGACGCTTTATCCAAGTTATCATTAGAAGAATCGAAACACAACACATTATTTCCTAAGTTATCTACAACATACACAACTTCATACACACCATCACAAGGTAATGTTTTAAAATAAAGAACATTATTAAAGAAAGCATTTATTCCACCAACTTCATTATCAAAAGAAAAGGTACAACCTTGTTTGTATAAAGCATGAAAGGAAATAATATTTCTTGCCATTTCAGGCGAGTAACAACATTTATTCAAATCTAATGTAAACCCACTACTTACCATCAAAGAATAAACTCCAATCTTGGTGACAGGTGAAGCTTTCCTATTACCCATGATCAAGTTTATCTTTCCATGCTCCACATTCTCACTTCTTCTTAGTCCCCACACATCAGAACTTATGTGAATTCCACAACCTGTATCAAGGACCCAAGAGTTAGAATAGGGTGAGTTATTAGACTATATTATGTAAATACCTGCATGGGTGGGTTTTATTTTCCCATCCTTAATATCTTGCTGGTACTTTGGGCAGTTCCGATTCCAATGCGACCTTTCATGGAAATAGAAGCATTAAGTGTCTTTTGGGTTAGAAGAAGGAGTGACGAAACCTTTCTTGGTTCCACTTGGAGAGGATCCTTCAAGGGTCTTACCTTTGGTACCCTTCGAAGGGTTCTTCCTTTTTTTCCCTCTACCATTCCCGATTTCCAGGATAGGGGCGGAGTTTGGAGTAGGAGTAGGAATGCTAATAACCGTCTTTCCTTTAAGACTTGTTTCAATGCTCTTAAGGAGTCCTTGAAGGTTGCTGAGGGTAACTTCCTCCTTGTGCATGTGGTATGCCATGTTGAATTGATCATAACACAAGGGTAAGGAGTGCAAAATGAAATCTATTGCGAACTCCTCGGGGAAGTTCACATTAAGTTTTAGCAACCGGTCCACATACCTTTGCATTTTCTGCAAGTGGCCAGTGATGGGTTCACTATACTTCATTCGGGTTGTTATCATGGAGAAAATGAGGGAATATCTCTCTTGTCAAGCACTCTGATGTTAGCGGTCCATCAAGTCCTGTTGCATCTCAAAAGGGTAATAGTCCTTATAGGACTTTTGGAGCTCGGCTGTCATAGTGGCCAACATGATGCATGCCACTTTGGTAGCATCTTTTTTCATGTGTCTCATATTCAGCGACCTCCTCAGGAGAAGCATTTGGCTCGGGTACCTTAAGCTCCTTGTCGAGGACATATTCCTTCTCCTCATACCGAGTGACCATCCTGATGTTTGTGATCCAATCCATAAAGTTGGATCCATCAAAGATGACTCTCCCACAAAGGTTCATGAGAGAGAAGGACCTGGTAGGGTTTGAGCCAGAAGCAGCATTGTTGGAAGACATCTGAAAAGAAGAAAACAAGTTTAGATTAGATATTAAGATAGTCGTTAATAAAACACCCAAATGTAATATTAAGGCTAGGATCCAATCACAATATATTATAACTTAGAAGAGGGATGCAGTAATCTAAGCTATAACATATTTGAAAGGTAGGTGAATGACGATTCACCAATTTCAACCATGAAAAACGAAATATAAATTATTAGGTTTTAATTGGTTTATAGAAACTCCCAGATTCTTTTGAGATTCATTGAACTTTTCAATGGCATGTTTCAATATTGAGTGTACCCTTCATGTTTTGTGACTAGGAAACCAATGATCACAAAATAAGACGTGAAGTAACCATGCAAATTACTTGGTACCCTTAATGTTTTTCACTTAATCGATGTGCCGGTTAACCACACGCGCTCCACCGACCTATGAAAAACCTTAAGTCACCCTTTGCCTACCTTGTTAAGTCCAAGTTAGTAATCCGGTTAACAACACACGCTCCACCAATGAATTAATCAGAGTGCAAAGTGTAATTTCATGGGTTAGCACCTTATTCACATTTTCCTAAAGTAACTAAGATTGGGAATTTATAAAAACATTTAGTTACTTTATAATAATCATTATACTTTAATAAGAAGTTTAAGTCACTGTCCTACCTGTTCGACTAACGACCCTCCACCAGTCAAGGAAGCAGTGGGTGAGAGTGGACACCCATTAAGCTGCCATTTTATAGGCGACAACCTTATACCCCCCCCCCCCTTATAGACCGGCTTCATAAATGAGGCCTACTAACAGTAAAACGACTTGATCTTTTACATATATATATATATATATATATATATATATATATATATATATATATATATATATGTACACATACACACACACATACACACACACACACACACATATATATATATATAAATATATATATATATATATATATATATATATATATATATATATATATATTATTAACTTATAATATTATAAAGTATAAGGGTTGAATTTTAACTTTTAAAATTCTAGGGGTTGGAACTAAAGTTTATTAGATGACTTTACATGTTCCAAAACTTGAGGGCAAGTTTTGTAACTTTACAAAACCTTTCAATTTATAACTTATGATTTATTTAAAAATGAAGACTCTTCATTTTTGTAACTTATGTATTCTTTTAATGGATTTAATACAAAATGATTTTGGTTATCCATTACTTGAGGACATGTTATGGACTCCATTAAAACACATAAGGATCATAAATTAAGCATTAACCAAGTAATTCTTGTGATCTATCAAGAACTCATAAGAACATGAATATTCATATCAAAATTTCAAGAACATATGAACACATATAAACATGGAATTTTGATATTAGCCATTGTAAATGGATTAGAACAACCATTACACCATGTAAAACAAGTTTTAAAACACCAAAACAGTTTAGGGTAAAGTTTCTAGTCCATTTCCAACAGCAAAAATCGAAAATCTGCACTCTGCATGGCCAACTCGTCGAGTGCATGAACCAACTCGCCGAGTTGGTTGATGATTCACTTGGAATCGGCGAGTCCCCTGTGCAGGCAGCAAGAATATCGACTTTTTTTTCACTATTTTGCATCAAGTATCAAACAAACAACCTAGGCTCTTATACCACGGTAGGGTTTTTGAGCATTCTAACACTCCTATGGTGTACATGCAACCATAGAAACCTTGGATCTATGTTTGTCTAAAATACATGCAAAATTTGATTTCCAAGGTTCTTAATCCTATCTAGCATACATGGGAAATTTAATCAAAAAATTTTGCTAGAAATACATACCTTATAGTGATTTGGATTCCTTGAAACCTTGTGATTCTAGCACCCCAAGTGTGATGCCTCAAATGTCCCACACAACACCAAATGCACTTGGAATAAACTTGAGAGATATGTAGACCACTTAGAAATCGGCATGACCTCACTTGAACACTCAGGTGCCGATTTTGGTGTGTAACATGAAGCTTATATAGTGTGTTACAATTAGGGTCACACCATGTAAACCCTAATTGTCATGACCTTTCATTTCCATGACCCATGGGTCCTATAAACACCATGGAGCATCCATGGAGCATCCTATGAGCCTTATCCCAACTTGATGATCCATGGAACATTTAGCCCACTATATAAGTATGAGTGATTTACACAATCAATCCATATATTTAATTAGTCACCTTTTGATCACCTAATTAATTCTAAATTAATTCTTGATCAATACTAATTAAATAATATTATTAATATATTAGAACATATAATATATTAATAAACCATAAGTGTTATTTCTGTCATTTTAGTCTATCCAAATGCATCATGCCATGCAACCCAAATGGACCATGCCAAACCGGGTCAAGTACATACCATAAATAGTTATGGACTTAGACACCTTATCCAACAAGTACATGTACATCTTAGCATACAAGGGACATATACTGTAACATGTAGTATATTAAGAAACCTCATCTAAACCAGCAACACAGAATCAAACTATTGAAATGGCTAAGATGAACTCCCTTTCTAAACATGTTACATCCATACCACTAACTCTACTTATATCATTTCCCGATAATACACATTTTATACTTTATTTATACATTTACTTTCAGAATCATTCATGTACAATCATGTTGTACACACATCTTTTATTCACCTTTTATTCATCTTTTGTACAAATATTAGGGTATGTATGATTCCAAAAATATTCCTAGATTTCAACGCACCATACACACACATTACCCTAAACCGGGACTCACTTTTTGTTTTAAACACTCACTTCCCACCAAACTTGTAATACATGATGTGGGTTATGCTTTAATAGTAAAACTTAGCTAGGAAAGTAAAATGTTGTTTCTTGGTTCTAGACATCAACACAAGACTAAAGAAAGTTAAGGGAGCCAATTACTAGGCCTAGCAACCTTAAAAAAGGTCAAAAACATATACATATGCTTAAAAGAAGAACCAAACTAATCCATTACAAAAATCTTGAAATATAAGTGTATGAGAAGTTTTAAAGACATTTGAAGTGGTTTACTTGGTTTTTGTTGTCCAAACTCGATAATGAGAAGTTTTAAAGACATTTGAAGTGGTTTACTTGGTTTTTGTTGTCCAAACTCGATATCAGGTACTATAAGAACAATCTAGCATCATTATAAATGATTTAAAAGATCTAGAGCTTGCTAAAACCCAACTGAAATGAATCAAAATAGAAAATCCAGTTATTAATGGTTTTTAGTGATTTAGAGGTTGTTGGAGGTAGCTTAGTCGTCCATAGTCAGGGGGATACTAAGATGGAATGGGACCTTAACTTCCTTGGAGATGGCTTGAAATGAGCTCCACCACAACTTCCCTTCCTGATAACCCTAACGAAAAACCCTTTTCTCTCATAACTTTCACTCAGGAATGGGGCTAAAAGCGATGGAGAGAGGTTGACTTTTACGAACAAGGATAAGCATATAAGGGGTTAGGATCATTTTGCTTTCAAAGAAATCGAATTTTGTATGTCCAAAAAAAAAAGAATACAAAGCGTGTGTTTTCGCGTAGATGTCGCGTCACTATTTAAGGAAGGAGATAAGGCAGGAATTGATTTTTGGCAGTTCAGGTCCCTTAGGTCTGGCATGTTGGCAGAAAATACCCAAATTCGAATTCGCTTAATACAACAAGTTCTAAAAATTATAAATTAGTCTCTGTACTTATAAATTTCAAATACTTCTATTATTATTATTATTATTATTATTATTATTATTATTATTATTATTATTATTATTATTATTATTATTATTATTATTATTATTATTATTCTCAAACATCTAAAAAGAATTACATATCGAGAATCGAAAAACGAGTGTTATAGTTCTCATCTACTTGACTTAGATTTCTTCCTCGAAATCTGTCTTTCAAAGTCCAATCGGGTACCTCACCCATACACTTAATATGGGTTCTCCAAGTTTATATGTTGTTATACCTGAGCTAATCATCTGCTCTTACTGAACCAAGCAATAATTCATCAAATCACTGCCACTCATCTTAAAGCATATTAGTCCAGACCAAGTCCTAAAGAGAGAACTTACCAATACCCAAAATTCACCAATCCGAGATTCAATTAATCCTTCTGTTTCTGTAAATAATCTTCCTGACTTACGTACTGACTATCTTCCAAAGAGAACAATACGAATCCAACAACGCTTAGAGATCATTGGGTTACCCCGATCCCTCAAACCCAAATGACACTTGATCTCAACCCGATCCATCAACCAATAATGACTCTCAAGCTCAACCCGATCCATCAACCTCTAATAACGACCGGGCTCAACCCAATCCATCAACCACTAATGACTCTTGATCTCAAACCAATCTGTTAACCACTAATGACTCTCAGGCTTAACCCAATCTATATACTACTAATGACTCTCTGGCTCAACCTGATTTGTCAACCCTTCCATAAAATCAAGTCAAACTAGCATAAAACATAAGCCGAACTCACAAAGCCTAACTTTCCGTAACTAACTTTCAGAGTATGACTTGAACCCCAAGCCCTATCAGATAATAACAAACATGGAGATTTTCCATCACAACCCTCAACCAGAGTCCCTTAATATCCTTGAATTCTATACATTGACAAACACCTTAAAATCTTAGAAAGTTCCTCTACAATCTGCAACTATGGTTAGCCGAAATATATATATATATATATATATATATATATATATATATATATATATATATATATATATATATATATATATAGGTTTAGGTTCTAGGGAAAACAAAAAAAACCCTAAAAATCATAAAAATGCATAAAAAAATACTTAGAGATCACAAAACTTTTTTTTGAATTTTTTTTTTATCAAAAACTCGCAGCTTTTAACATAAAAGCGCTGAAAATTTTTTACAAAAAAAAATTGATTTTTTATTTTTTTTCAGCAAAATTGTAAAAAAGGTTGCGATTTTTTGATAAAAAAAAATTCAAAAAAAAGTATTGTAATGTCTAGTTATTTGTTTATGCATTTTATGATTTTTAGGGTTTTTTTGTTTTCCGAATAACCCTTCCCTATATATATATATATATATATATATATATATATACATTTCTAACATAACCAACGTAGGGCGCTACAGTCCGTACAACCACTGCAAATCCCCCACTTGGAATTATTGGACCCTCAAATGTTGTCAAAATACCATCATAATGCTCCTAACCATCCCATCTAAAATAATACCAACCTTGTTCCTAAGAAACAAAACATAAATGGAATTAAATAGTCCTTTGAATAGTTACCCCAAGAGCTTAGGATGTCTAAACCAAATATTTGCCTACAATCTAACTGTCATCGCACAAAAGTAAAATACCATACATATGCATAAAATGATGAGACGAAAGAATATAATATAAATAATATAATTGGTACCAGAAATCACCACACGTACCACTCCTACCCATATCGTCCATATGTGATCCTTAGTGTTATACATGTTGGAGTATGCATTGCGTTAGCAACGAGAACGGGCAATTGGCCTTGATGTGGCCTAACTAATCGCCATGGAAACATACGTGCATACTCTGCCTAAAGTCTCTATTAACCCTCCCCGCCACAAATGTGACACCTGGATGATTGACACACTCCATCATGAAGTTTCCCACACTTACTACTCAGGGTCCCTCGGGCCTTCTGTTCCTGATTCGTTTGTCCTAGATTTCATCGTTGCATGTTGTCATCGGCCTTCAGTATGTCTTTTCTATCTCTTCTTGGTTTCCAATTCTGACTCTCTCCTCCTTGCATGCGACTTCAACTCTGATAAAGTGTGATATTTGGAGTTCAACACAAACTTCCTGATCTCGATCTTCAACATACATAAATTTCGAGATATATTTATCTCCTCTATGGATGTGTAGTTTGGAGAAAATAAAGCTCTCTCAGTAAACTTATTGGTGATCTTGGTTACCGAATTTGTTGTCTACTTCAGGGATAGGTTCTCTTGAGCCATGCGCTCCCTCTCAACTTATGGGATATACTCCGCTCCAAATATGACGGTAACTGCTCCCAAGCCATCGCCTCATGCTCAATAGGAGAAATGCTCTTGGAAACCGGGCCCCACCAATCCTTCGCCTTTACTTAAGAATGTTCAGTGCAAACGTGAATGTTAGGCCATACAAGCAACAAGACATGGTAAAAGCACTCTCCACATCGATGATCCATCTCATGTTGATGATCGTATCCATACCAACATCAAAATCAAGAGGGTGGATAGTGTAGACGTCCCGGTAGGTCACCATCTGGGCTTTCGGTTGTCTAGCAGCAGCGGTGAAAACAACAACATCAGTGACCATAACATATATGTATCAACCCTAAAACAGTGATAAAAGTTTTCATTTTTAGATCCAATAGTTTCATTCATCAATTTATTAAAAAACCATCACCAAATGTAATATGATAATATCAGAGAAAAAATATCCAAAAGTGCGGAAATCATAAGTGGAGGATGTTGTGCCATAACGTCGAGTCCTTCCCTTTCGAACTAGAAGTAGCTGAAACTATAAACATAAACTGTATGCAAAAGGCTTAGTGGGCTTCCCAAAGTATCACATACAAACACATATACACATAATATCACGTGGTTGTTTTAGGTCCGTATCAACCCCTTATGACAACACGTAGCTGTGTTAGGTTCGTATCAACCCATATGGCAGTAAGTAATTGTGTTGGGTTCGTATCAACCCCTGAGTCCATAATGACTCTGAGCCAATATTAGCTCTCTCTCTCTCTCTCTCCCTCTATCCCTTCCTCCCTCTCCTCTCTCTCTCTCTCTCTTTCTTTCTCTCTCTCTCTCTCTCTCTATATATATATATATATATATATATATATATATATATATATATATATACAGGCACATAAATCATTCAATCATATCAGTCATAGTTACATAATCATGTACATCCAACACATACAAATCAGTGGGTTGACATTGGTGCCTTCGATCCACTAGGTAGCTGCTAGAAAATCTCTTCATGTTAAACATATCCAAACAACCCTAGTTAGCAATTAAGGTAACATTCCATAAATAAGGGTCCTAAGCTTACTCTCCTTAAGGTAAATGAAAATCTTGCCCCTTTTGGCTAGAACCCACCCCTAAAGTCAAAACGTGTCAAGAAGTCAACCCACAAGGTCAAATCGATGGGACAAAACCCTAATATCGGGTCTCACATTGTAACCATCCCTTAGTCACGTCGTGAGAGTCCATGATGTCCGATTCCAACAACTCGTTCTAGACTCAGTCATCTCAGTTGCCGGTTTTCTACTGGATAGACCTCATGGAGTGAGCATCACCATGTCACATAGTGAGTTTCAAATACTCAATGAACTACAGTCTTTTTCATTGTCATGTCGTGAGACCTTATGTCTCACATCGTGACTTCAATCTAAAGGTCCATAAAAATATTTTATTTGTGGACGTGCATGCATCATGCATGTCCCAATCTATTATAGGTAAAATAAAATGGGGAAATATGCATCAAACTCCCATGTATGACTCTAATACCTCACCAACTTCCAGATTTGGACAATATGAAGTCCAAGATACCCCTAGAATACATAAAGTTGCAAACTTTATGGGTTTACTCCACTCAAGCTTGCATAAACATGAATAATATGGACAAAAACCTAGAGCTACCAATGATATGCAATAAATTTTAAAGCTCTAGCACTTACAATGGTCCAACAACAAGAAGAGATGATGAGGATGCTACTTTGCAAACTCCACCACTAGGACACTTCCTTTCCAGTTCTTCTCTTTTTCTTCTAGCTAGAAATTGCACCAAAATGGCTAAGGATCTCAAAGAGGGTTGTGATTAGGGTTTCTAGAGGCTTAGAGAGTAAGGGAGGCAGAGGGTGGAGAACCCAATCCCTCTCATTCTATTTAATACCAAAAAAATTTGGTTTTTCGTCATTACACCGCTCTCAAGTCATGAGCATTAAGGGATCACATCATGAGACTAAAGGAATACGTGTTAACAAGTCAACCTTGGCTCATGACATGAGAGGTATTGCTCATGTCGTGACTTCATCCAAAGGCTAAAGAAAAACCTTGAAATCATATACCTTAAAACTTAATGTTACAAATCTCCCTTAATAGAATATGACTTCACCATTGAACTACTACACCTCGAATAGATCAAGGTAATGTTCCATCATCTCGGTCTCAGGTTGTCAAGTCGATTCGGAACCTTTTTGGTGCTGCCACTGCACCTTCACTAGATTCACCTCCTTGTTGCAAGATTTCTCTATCTTTCGTTCGAGAATTTCAATTGGTCTCCATACGTAATTCAGGCGCTCATCGACTAGAATATCATCCCAGGGAATCACCACGGATTCATTAGCTAGACACTTTCATAACTGAGAGACATGCAAAGTGTTGTGGACCTGACTAAGCTCATCAGTCAAATCCAGTTGGTACATTACCTTGCCTACCCAGGCGATAATCATAAAGGAACTAATGAACTAGGGGCTAGCTTGCCCCGTTTTTGAGATCGGATAACACATTTCCGAGGTGATACCTGCAGAAGCACCAAGTCCCTCGCTTGAAAATCGAGGTATGAACGTCGCTGATATGTATAACTCTTCTACCGACTTAGAACGACTTGCAACCTATCATGTACTACTGAATCAACTCAATGGACTTGACTACCACTTCAGTACTTCCCATGACCCGATGACCAACCTCACCCCAACAAAATGGGGTCCTTTAACTCCTCCCATACACATGATAACTTTTATTGTATGAGAACTCAGCTAGTGGGAGGTAAGTATCCCAACTCCGTCCAAAGTCAAACATGCACACCCGCAGCATACCTTCGAGTGTCTTAATCGTCTACTCACTCTGTCCATCGGTATAAGGATGATATATTGTACTGAAATGCAGCTGAGTGCCTAACTCCTCATGGAACTTCCTCCAAAACCTGGAGGTGAAACGAACATCTTGGTCGGAAACCACCAAAACTAGCACCGCATGTCGAACCACCACATCTCGAATGTAAATCTCGACCATATTTTCAGCAGATATACTCTCGATGGTCGAAATGAAATGTTCATTATTGGTCAATCTATCAATCATGACCCAGATAGAATCTACTCCCCATGTCGTCCTTGGAAGGTTTATGATAAAATCTATGGTCATCTCTTCCCACTTCCACATGGGGATGGGTAATGGTTGCATCTTGCCATGAGGCCTCTGATAACTTAACTTCAAATCCCTTTTCATGCAAGGCCATTAATAACTTAACTTCAAATCCCTATCCATCTTCATGGACCTCGGATGGATTGAAAACTTTGACTTATGAGCCTCTTTTAGAATTATCTGCCTCACCCCACCGATCGTCAGAACCCAAACTCTACCACGCTGAGTCAACAACCCCCGACTGTCTCGGACAAATAGAGGAATTTGCCCCTTGATTCACTCAGCTTTGTAATTCTCCTTTTTCAAACCCTCCACCCGAGCCTTCATGATCAAATACAATAATGGAGAAATGATAACTATCTTCGCACAAAAATCTCCAACAGATGTACTCACTGTCTTGCAGCTCAAAGCATCAGCCACCACATTGCGCTTCCCAGGGTAGTTAGGATCTCGCAATCATAATTCTTTACCACATACAACCATCTCCTCTATTGCATATTCAAATTTGGTTGATCCATCATGTACCTCAAACTCTTTTGGTCAGTGTAGATAGTATACCTCAGCCCATAAAGATAGTGCCTCCAAATCTTGAGGGAAAAAGCATGACCTCCAACTCCAAATCATGTGTAGGGAAATTCGCCTCATAAGGCTTCATCTACCTCGAAGTGTAAGCAATCACATGTTCTATCTTCATGAGGACCACTCTAAAACCCAAGATAGACACATAAAAATAAACCACAAAATCATCCATGCCCTCAGGAAGCATGAGAATCGGGGCCTCGTATTACATCTATCACAGCATCTCAAAAGCTACTTGACGATTGGGCCCCCATCGAAAAGTAACATTCTTCTTTATCAAGAGGGTTAGTGGCACTGAAATCTTGGAGAAATCGTGGATAAATCTCTTATAATACCCCGTCTGACCTTGGAAGCACCAAATCTTAGATGATGTTCTTGGAACCTCCCATTGCATCACGACCTCGATCTTGGCCGAATCGGCTAATATACTCTCCTGGTTCATAATTGGAGAATCTGGTATACAACCTCTCTCTCCTTAGGGTCTCCAATATCTCTCTCAAGTGTTCCTCGTGCTGCTCTTTGGTCTTGGAGTAGACCAGTATATCATATGTGAATATTATCACCAACTGGTCAAAACATCGATCTACAAACCCAGTTCATGAGATCCTTAAATGTTGTTGGTGCATTGGTAAGCCCAAATGGCATCACCATGAACTCGTAATGACCATAGTGAATATTGAAGGCCATCTTCTGTACATCCTCGTCTCTAACCCTCATGTTATGGTAACCTGATCCTAAATCAATCTTAGAAAACCAAGATACACCCTGAAGTTGGTCAAATAATTCGTCGATCCTCATGAGTGGGTACCGCTTCTTCACTGTTAGCTTAGTCAACTCTTGTTAGTCAGTGCATATCCTATGTGAACCATCCTTATTCTTCACAAATAGGATCGATGCTCCCCAATGTGAGCTACTCGGCCAAATTAATCCCTTGTCTAGTAGCTCCTAAAGCTGCATAGATAACACATGCATATCGGGTGGTGCCAAGCGATACTGTGCCTTGGCTATTGGAGCCGCACCAGGAACCAGGTCAATCTGAAACACAACTTGCCTTTGAGGAGGCACTCCTGGAAAATCCTCAAGAAACACATCAGGAAATTCCCAAACAATTGGAACCTCACTCAATGTCGTCGTGCCCTCAACTCGAGTATTTGCCATGTAAGCTAGGAACCAGAACATCCCCACTCAAGATATCTCCTGGCCCTCGCAGCTGTACAGAGAGTCGGCCCATACGAATCTCTCTCACCAGGAATAACCAGTACTCGTTACTTGGTGTTCAAGCTCTCACTAACTAGCACTCATAGTTCATCATGGCCCCATTGGAACCTAACCAATCCATCCCAATAATAACTTTCAACCCTTGCAGAGGAAATAGCACCAAATCAATATAGTATAAGTCGCTGAATAGATTTAGAATGCACCCGTGATGAGCCCTCGAAGCACTCATAGAACGGTCATCCACAATCTCAACCTCCAATGGCTAATACAGAATCCCCAGAGTATCACAAAACATCTTGCTAAGCGGAAGAGATACAAAGGATCGGGTAGCACCCAAATCAACCAAAACATGAGCAGTCATACCATTGACTAGGAAAGGCCATATACATGATTAGATACAATATAAGTATAAATAAGAAAAATAGTAAAATACATAACAAAATTACATACCGGTAACCACATCCCCACTGCTCGAGCCTCATTAGTAGTTAGCCGAAATGCCCTACTCTTCACCACAGGTGTCTCTGCCTTGCCTCTACAGCCATCGATTATCCTCAAAGTCGCTGGTGCAGGTGCTGCGACTGCTCCAACTGACAACCTCGGACAATCGACATTTTTATGGCACGTCTGGTTGCAGTGAAAACATATCAATGCACTCTGGGAACAACCCTACTCACATTCCCAGTATGACCACACCTGAAACATCCAGAACCCACCAATCGACATACCATACTACCCGGCTTGCTGCACTTGCCTTAATGTCCCTAGCCCTACTAGCCCCAGGAATGTGACTCTAAAGTCTTACGACTTTTAGCCTAACTCACAACTTCCTGCACCTGCTCTGGCTTGCGCTTCGTCTAAAGCTCCAACTCGATCTCGCTCACGGACCCTCTCAATCATATCATTCAGTGTCTTGCACCCCAAAAAGCTTACAAAATCTCTGATATATCATCTCTCAACATGTCATGGTACCTCATCTTCATCATCTCCTCATCCACAACGTACTGTAGGACCAATAGGGCCCTCTCTCAGAACTTGATGGTGATCTCTGCCATAGTCTTGGTATTCTAGTGAAGATCCTTGAACTCCTTCGCCATCTGCTGTACCTTGATTGCTGGTGCAGACTTCCTCTGGAATCTCATAACAAAATACTCCCAAATTATGACTGCTACTGTCGCAGACCCTGTAGCTCGGCCAGCTTCATCCCAGTAGTCTCGTGATTGGGCTCAGCAGGCAAGATGCAAATCCCACCTTTGCCCCCTCAGGGCACAAAATCGTCCACTAAGCATTCTCCATGTCAGCAATCCAGCGTCGGCTAACGATGGCATGCTTCACCCCAAAGAAATCAGGATCTCTAAAAGCCTTAAACTCCCAAAACGAGGGCGTCTACTGAGGATTTTATATTTTTATGTTCTTTCAAATTGGTTTTTTCTAGAAAAAAACTTTTTTTTATATTTTTTTTAGAATCTTTATATTTTTGTTTTTTACATGTTCTTTTTTGTATTGTTTCAATGTTTTAAGACTAGAATTATTAAAATTTCAGTGTTGATAACTATTTTCAGTTTGATAAATCAGTTTATTTAAATTTTAGTTTATTGCAGCAGACTGCAGATTTTTGAAAACAAACATACTTCATATTACATGTTGCAGCTATTTGGTCCACCTCTTCTGTTGTAGAGCGTTGCAGAGGTGATTTGCAGACTTGAATATTTTTCTTTTCGAAAAAACAAACAACACCTTAGGGTTCAAACCTTGGTTGTTCTTTTTCTCTCTAAAATTCATCCAAGGCTTCTCTCTCCCCTTCACATGAAATTCATAACCCCTCTCATAAGGTGAATGAATTTCTCATAAACCATAATCTAGGGTTTTTCTTTTTTTTGCTTTTGGTGTTAGGGCGTCTGACTATATTAGAGGGATTCTGCTATGGACCCTTCATCCCTTGTGATCACTGGAAATCACAAGGTCTCAAGCAAAGAACAAAGAGGTTAGTATTCTTATTTTTTTGTTTTTAAAGTTTGTTTCTATAACTAGTAAAACCTAGATCTTAGGGTTCATGTATGAATAGGTAAATTTGTGATTGTTTCCACTGCCTTTAGAATGTGTATTAATGCTAACAAAACCCAACAGAAAAAGGTAATGATGTGTAATTGATAGTCTATAAACTTGAGATAACTTGAAAACCATCACATCTGATAATGGCGCCAAAAACTTATAACATAAAAGATATAGACATGAAAATAAAAATCTAGTTTTACATTTATAATTGCTAACAAACCAAACTGACTATCTATACCACAAAGTGGACCTTATTAATAACAACATAGCTTAGGTAAGTAAGAGTGTCGAACACATGGGGAACAAAAGTGTACTAATACATCAATATATTCTTATTAGTCAATCTTAAAAGAAAGTAGTTAAAGGGAATAATTGTCACCAGAATAGATAGAAAATAAGTAAGCATATAATTAATCATAACAACTAATATCATCAACCATGGATAACTATATAGATAACATAATATGATGGTACTCATACTTGTATTTAATCTATCCCAGTTCAATTGATGATTTCTATTGTGTGCAATGGATATTGGTATGTTGTTCATTAATTCCTAAATTGTTAGATCGGTTGGTCAAGTCACTAATTCTATGATTCTACGTTGTCTACCAGCAATGATAGCTCCCCTAGACTCGGTCTATTTGTTCATATTGTGTGTTGAATCAATTGGTATAATTACTTCAAGGGTTAGTGGTAACTTCTTAAATTGTCCAAGCTATCGGGTTACTCATGAATATTAAATGTTTTTTTATTATGTTTACCCTAGGGATGCCTCCACTAGTTTGATTTTGTCTACACCTTAACTAGTTAAGTTTTGATCTCCTAATTGTTAACTAAACAGTTAATTCAAGATACATAATTTGAACCTAATCAAAAATCATGCACTTGGGTACATAAACATAAAAAAATCAATATCAATACGCATGAATATTTAATTGAGCATGAACATAATAAATTAAATTACTCTTAATAAGAAACTATTAATCAATCCTTAAAACCAGGGTTTCATATATATCAAATAATCATAAAGGGTTTAATCTCCAACCTTTGAGAGAACGTATAGGACACCAAAAAGTTGACAAGTTATAGTGAAAAAATTAAACATACTGGCAACCTAATGATTTCTTCTCTTGATCAATATATTTTTGCATCTATATTATCATGTCGGCTGATATAACCTTCTAAACCCTCAAAACAGTCTACTTTGGTCGTTTCATTCTGTATTCTGTGTATTTTCTGATGTGATACATTGTTGTGGATGAATTTAGGTTTATATTTATAGTTTTCAGTAACTGAACCAAATCATGGCAAGATTTGAAATCTCGGAGGTAAATAATAAATCCGGAAAATATTTTAAAGAATCTTCAAAATCTTTCCCATGCTTAACTCCAGTTTTATTGGTGCGACTTCAAGGCTGATTTTGGACAAGACAAAAGCCAAATTAGCAAAAATATGATTATAAGTAAGTTGTAGGAAAATTTCTCTAGTTTCTAGAAAAACATTTAAGCTCATTAATTGGAGTTACGAATCATATGATATGACTAAAGCTTTGTAAATGGGTCCATTACCCAATTTATAATTTTGCAGACCTTTTTCTATTTTCTCCAAATCATCAATTTAGCTCCGTTTTATCCCATTTTCACTTCTATTTCATCAACATCGAATTTTTACCTACAAAATATAAATAAGAAGGAATTAATCACCTTTTTTCGTATTTTAATTATAAAAATGCTCATAAAATGTCCCTTAAAATATCTATAATTTACGACATATCAAGTTAGGACCAAGGAAATTGTACAACACCAAAACCCTAGAGGAGTCTTAACCTCCTTCCTTTCTTTCTATTGTTGTCTCATGTTTCTTCAATAAACCTGCATTGGTCGATTTTGACCAGGGTTTCTTAAGATAAAATCTTGCTTGCTTGCTAAGGGGTACGATACTATCAAAGGGTTCTGGTTTGGACGGTAGTCTCCACTTACCTTCATCACAAGGTAATCCTTAAACCTTACTTGTAGGTTAAGTAAGTTTTGTAATGTATGAACAATGATACCACTCGTTAGATCATAGTGTTTAATTTATTCGCTTCTATTATCCGTTCTTGTCTTGTTATTAGTAACATAGCACTGTGATCCAAAACTAATTCATAGCCATCTGTTCATAACTATTGACTCAGGATGTGTATTATAATGCGCTAGTTTTTAGTTTATAATTCCTAGTCTATTGTGTCTAAACTACACCTTACATGCAGTAAACCTGGTCAAGTATTATATAGTTTTGATAAGCAAGGGTGTCGAACTCAATGGGAACAGTAGTGAATTAATATTAGAATTCATGATTATAGGTTACATTAAATAAATGAAAGCAATAAAAAAAATGGACTTTGATTATGAAAGACCAATTAAATCAACAACCAAGCTAACAAGATAAACTGATTGGAAACGGCTCACTTAATGTACTTTGGATTAGATTGGATTACATCTCAAAATCATGGTTAAATTAATTAATAGTGCAATGGATTATTACTTGGTTACCGAATTCTAATATGACTACTTATCTTGATTCGATTTCCTAGTACTAATAATTAATGAACAACTAACACAATGTTCATGTAATTAGTGAACACGTAATTAATTTAATATATATACAGAATATGAAAGATATGATCTATTGATTCCTCATAAATGGTCATGACAATTAATAGAAGCATAACATTGATAACTAATGCTCTCTCACATAGTCAAAGTCAACAACTAATATGACCTAACCCTAGGATTTGTTAGATCTCTAGTCCTAACAGTTTGTAATCATAAAACAGTTAAGATTCAACTCAATGTAATCAGATTGGCCATCTAGACTACACATCACTCAGCAATAGGTAATAAAAATCATAACTTTAACATGATAGGTGATGCGATCAGTCAAACACAATTAAAAACCAAAATAATATAATCTGAATTAACAAATTCAACGCATAATATCGAGGTTCATCTACTATAAATGAAAGTAAAAGGTTTTAACAACCTAATTCTGAAAAGTGAAACACATATAGAAACAATTGGAAAGCTACTCATGGTCGGAACAACAATTTGAAATATTCTTGTCATGAATAAGCTCTCTAATCCTTCAGATTTTCACTCCATATCTGCTTAACGACCCTCCGACCACCTTTTAGACCCTCAAAACAAGAGCTTTGGGGATTATCATCGCAGGAAACAAAGTGGAATGTAAGATATCCATTTAGGGTTAATTTCAGCTTAATTTATAGGTTTCAACGTTGCCACGGCATGGAGAAAGACTTGCCACATCGTGGTAATTGGAATCTGTAACGTATTCAACCTATACACCGACACATTCATTTTTTGGCGATTTTTGATCCAGCACGTCATGGTAATTCCCATTCACGATGTGGGAACTAGAAATTCATATTCAGTATGAACATGAAAGTCATCCAAAATTTTGTCTAATTTTCAGAACATTTTGAATCTCCTTCATCAGAGTTACAAGTGATTAGATATTCCCAAAGTAATGAAGAGATGTCAATTCGTCTAGCAACATCATTTTTGCATCTTTTCAGCTCCATTCACCTCCTTTGGCATCTTAGCTCCCAATTTAACTCTAATTGAACATTTCAAAGCGTATTAGGTATCATATATCTTAAAATATAACATTTTTACTCAAATATGTTAGGATAATGGCCTAAAATACATAGTTAGATAAGGCTATATCAAAATACCCCACACTATTCTTTTGCTTGTCCCCAAGAAAAACTAGATTCATTATGATTTCAATTAATCAATATATTACATCCAAACTTTTCTCACAAACATTACACAGAACAATCCAACTTGAACTCACGAATTATGTTTCTCCTCAATGCATACATTTATGTCTAAAATCCTAAATATTTCCCAATTCCTAAATACTCACAATCCATTTAAATGTTGCATACTCATTTTAAACAACATTCATATATGTTATTTTCTCTTTAAGTAGTGTCACTTGGTGCTTGGAAATAACTTTTGAAACAAAAGGGAGTTTAACACTAGCAAACTAGTCCTAACGCAATACTATCAGAACTAAATTTTAAAAATTAACTAGATTTTCTTATTTACACCATTTTTCAATTTTAATAAATCTAGCATATATATAAATCTAGCATGCTTGTTGTCCTTTATCTTATCCCCATACCCCACACCTAGTTCATACAATGCCACTATTGTATGTATAAAACAAATAAAGCACATAAATGCTAATAGGGAGAAAAAAGGAATATACTCCCCTAAGATAGTAGTGATGAGATCAAATCTGACTATAGTGGGTAGCTTTAATTTCTCCGGAAACTGAAAAATGGAATGTTGCACTTTTTTGCTCATATCGAGACTTGGTACGTGAAAACATTGGTGAAAACTGAAGTTGCAATGAAATCGGAATGAATAATATGATCAGAGTAAAGTATGAACGATGAACATTTGTTTGGCTCAAATTAGCTTTCAATGGAGTACAGAGTGTTTAGACAAGATTACAACGATAAGCAAAAGCAGAAGTTCTTATCTACTCTAGTACACTTCCCTATTTATAGGAAAGATGAAAGCGTACAAAAAATACAAGGGACTAGACACACTAAGTTTCAAAATATAAATTCCCTTGTAATAAAGTTAAAAACTAACAAAACTTAATAACAACATTCAACACCTCACAACTAAATTTGACATCTATATTCTCCCCCTTTTTGAGCAGTGACGAATTAGGTCATTAAAACCTTCGCAGTTGATGAATTATCCTTCAGAAGTCTACATACTAGTTCCCAATATTCTGAATTTCTTCCTTCTCCTTATCATTATTCTTGTCACAACTATTTATCCTAACTAAGACATTTGTATAATGAGAAGATGTATATCGTTTAACATCACACACTTGAAACAGGAATTTTGAATTATTGCCCTTCTTGTTTTTGCCAACAAAAACAATTCCTAATGGTTTCAAGGTGATTTCCCCATCTTCAAATTTATTTAAACTAGCCTTAGAGATAAGCATAGTTTGAGGAACTTCGAATTCTTTGACCAATGACTTAGCCAATTTAATATTTGTTAAGGCTAATGCGCCATTATACCCATCAATGAAAACCTTCAAGTGACCAAACCCATTCAAGAAATCTTCTTTACTTGTCACTTGTAATTTCGAAACATCCACATTCTTTATTATCATTGCCACAACCAACAGATCATGAAGATTCATCAGCGGAAAGTCTGCAACCGAGAAATCGAAAGAATGATTGTTTGCTCAGACAACATGAAATCGATAGTTCCGCATCATGCCCTAGAACAAAATATCTTTGGTTATGCCAAATCCCGAGCTATCTTGACTAAAAAATAAATCTCCTCTTCCTTCTTTCCCAGTACAACGTGGAAACGAAACTTCATTCATATGTAATCTAATTTATTCTTATATTTGTTAGCAATATCAAACTGTTCTCCAAAAAACATCATTTTATTCACTGGAAAGTCCAATTGATTCATGGTTGAGTTCACAGTGCCGTAACTTCTTCTGGGTACCTTTGCAAAATCATGCATCTCCCCTATTATAGTCAATGCCTCAATATACTCATAATGATAAAGCTTTGTAGGATCCCCTTTATTGAGACCAAGAGGATCACTTGCATGTTGTCGAAGAATACTCTGAATGTGTCTTTGTTTTTCCATTTCTGCTTCAAGAGCAGATTTCTTCTCTTCTTTCGACAATTCACTACTTATGCCTTTACCTTTTCCTTTATCTTCTTCATTTGGCTTGGGTTTCGATGATCCTGACTCTCCACCAACAGTTCGAATTACAATTCCCTTTGTGATAGGCCCTGTCGTTGTTATTGTTGATGAAGTTATAATTGAAGTATTTGATAGAGATGTTGGAATTTGAGTAGCCAACACTTTACCAACCATCTTCGCATCACCTCCAACACTTCCAGAACCCCCTTTTCCTTTATATCCACTTCCACTACCAATATTTCTCCTTTATCCCCCTTGCACCCCTGTGCTCACAGGCGGGACATTCATTGGCATAAATTTCACAAACTTCGCAAGTGGAGCAAATTCTTTGTGAACTGTTGACTCTAACAAGCGAAATTTTTCATTGAAAAAATCAGGAGATACGACCAAAGTCCTTGAAGAATCATACTTGGACATGAGATCCTTTAACTCTTGCAAACATTTATCAATGTTCCCAAAGCTGGTAACATCCACCTCAGCCATTTTATCAAACTTCGGAACCAATGAAGAATAGATTTCAACGGCTTTTGCAACAACATCAACAATTATATCTACCATATTGTGAAGAGTAGAATAATTGTGATTTAAGGCAGCTATCTCCTTCTTCATGTCTTCTCGTAACTCTTGTACCTTTATATTGACATTTTCCCGAACAATCTTCACATCTTGACATATAGAACATGTTGAGACCTTGCAGTGTCATTTAAATCACGAAGTGCACCAACTAAAGACTCATACTGAAATTTAATCCTTAGCTCATTGTTCTTTTCCATTCTATCAAACTTATACATGAGACGATGCTCTTGAGCTTACAACATGACATCAACCTCAAGACTATATATCGAATGTTTACCTCCTCCATCAGCTTGAAGTTGAAGCAAGGACTTCAACTTCATGTTCAGAATCTTAAACGTCTTTCCTGACATCAACATGTGATCAGAAATGTTCTTTTCCTCAGAACTAAACTGAATTTCAGCGAAGGAACCCACAAACCCTCCATCATACATTTCATCTTCATGAACAGATTGAGGTTCCTCAAAAGATTGGGAAGGAAACAAAAATGTAATGGGTTGTTGTATAACGGTATCAAAAGTAGGAGAATCAGTGAATGAAGGATTATGAAATGGGTTGGGAACAATATGTGACATCCCCATTCTTAAGGCCAAAAAAGACCGATTTGTTTATGCTTTATTTTTAAAATCATAGTATCTTTCAAAAAAAATATGTTGCGGAATTTGTTCCTAGAAAAACATGATAAATATGATATCAAAACAATTCTTAAGAAATGTATTTTATTCATTTTAAAACGTTGGGATGTCATCTTTAATACAAAACATAAGCATATACAGACCTTACATTCATTTACACTAGTGATATACATCTCCTTAATCTCTCTGTGTAATATAGCTTAATATCGACACTTGTGATACAAATAAACTGAGTGGGTCAGGTTGGGAAACCTGAAGAGTACATAGGGATTTCAATCCCATAATGTTATATCATATATATATATATATATATATATATATATATATATATATATATATATATATATATATATATATATTGAACTCACAAGTATACAATTTCACCATGTATAAACAACTCTTACATCACCCCGCCAATCCTCTCAACGACACTATCCATACTCTCGGATCTAAAATTTACCTTTTTACTTAATCCATACTCCCGGATCTAATTCATGCTCTCGGATTAATAATTGTGTTCATTCTATACTCTCGGACTAGGGACAATTGACGATGGCTAAATCCAAACTCCCAAATTAATGACAAATAACTATGTGCGATCCATACTCTCGGATTAAGGACAACTGACAATGTCTTAATCCATACTCCCGGATTAATGGCGAATGATTGTGCCCAATCCATACTCTTGGACTAGGGACGAATGATATGTTTAATCCATGCTCCCGGATCAATGAAATAATTTAAAGTTCTATTTTCCGTGTATATCTCACTCGTACCCATAAGAAGATACTACACAATATTCCTCATAATTAATTTAGGTTTACTCTTTATCCTAAATCATCATATATTATCAGGTATGCTCTTTAACACGTATTTTAGGATACATCAAATATTTCACACATAAACATATATTTAATACCTCAATCAATACTTGTATTAAAATCATGTTCATGAAAGAGACTGTGCACTCACTTGTTAAAGTGATGATTCCAAAATCGGACAGCGCTTCGCTTCTTAACAATATAATTTCCTTCGGCAAAACCTAGTATTATTATCACTAGATTTTAGTCTAATATTTACCATGAGTAATTATTATTCTTAGCATTAATATTATTATATAAGCGTTTAAACAATATTTTCCAACCACTATGTACAGACAGGGGCCAGACATAAAACACCGGAGGGTAGGACCATTTTGGCATATAGCACTTCTAAAATCCAACAACCCTATGCGGCCCTTTAAACCAGATTCTCCGTACCGCGAGTAGTTAAAACGATATTACAACGACAATTATATAAGTCATAATAATAGCCCAAATATTTATTATAAGTTAACAATAATAATACAAATTTTAAATATAAGCTATATTAAAAATAGGGGCAAAACTTCGTCGCTGAATCTTTCTAACAAAGATTCTTGCAGTGCTTCAGTTCTCACCTTACTATACTAAAACTACAGAAAGAGAAGTCGAATCATGAGGGACCGAAATGCTCGGGGGATAAGAAGAGAAAGACTCTTGAATCCAAAGAATGGTGCAAGAAATATGAGAGCCTAGAGGCTCTTATTTATTGTAATTGAATTTTCAAAAACCACCCTCTATATTTACTTAAATGACTAAAAACCCCTTTATAATACAATTTTAAATAGATTTAATGATATTTGTACTAAATTAATGTTGAAAGTACGCAACACTAGTTTTATAACGACCGTATCGTCGATACTTTTCTAATGATATATACATATGTATATATATTTATACATATATATGATTTACACTTTATTTTAATACGTAAATGTGCTATTAAAATTATAATTCGTTCAAACGAACTCCATTTTGACGTTCATAATATCCATGCGTAGCTATCGACGAGATCTATAACTTTTGTTTAGACTCCGTTGGCTACTCTTGAATTTATATTCTTGTCCATATTTTTATAAAATTAAATGATTTTGCTAAAATCTTAACTCTCTCGTACGGACACCATTTTTGCCATTCTTTTTCTCAAAATTCCTATTTTAAGGAGTACTACGATTCTTTTGCCGCATTAGCTAAAAGTCAAACATTCTCTTCGTAGCTTCTTACGTCATACATTCGTTGTGTGCGTCTGACTTTTATATCTTATAAATATCATATCTAATTCATACGGAGTCAGATTTCTACGAACTTTATACTTTTGGGATCAGGAAGACGTGTACTTTATATATATATATATATATATATATATATATATATATATATATATATATAATATATATATATATATATATATATATATATATATATGTTTTGGCGCACTTATTTTTACGATTTACGGATGATTCGAATGATTTTTCTTATTTTATTACATTATAATAATCATGAAACATATAACATTCACATAATTCTTCTTTATTAAATCTAATATGTTACAATTTTTGACCATAGCTATTACTTTGGTTAAGATTATCTATCCTAGATAATAAAAAAAATCATTTTTAACGTTTATTACTGACTAGCTCGAATTTGTGGGTGTTACAATTATCTCTCTGTTAGGATGATTACGTCCCAGAATCATCTACAAAACAGGGCTTTTATAATGACTTCATACATTTCCTTTCCATCCTAGGTGGTAATCGTAACTATTATGTCCTTTCAAATTAGTATCTAAGTCTAGGACTCCTTGACTGATGGCGATGTGCAATCTTGCAGCCGCTCTTTATCCTATGTTGGACTTTTAATCTTAACCTTCGAGTTACAAAGTCAGTCCTTATTGGAGACTCCTGCTTCTTGTTAAACATACTTAACTTACAATAAGGTCTTTACTACGATTACCGTAGTAGACTGATGGTTCATATTCTAATGAACTCTTATCGTATGATGCAATGCTTAGATTCATGTCTTTTTGAGTCAAATTCCAGAATGGAATATACCTTCCTTCAGGTTCTAATGTTATATAATCACATTCTAGCTTGTAGCACTTCTATCTATAAGGTTCTTACTTTAACAACGATCTCGATACCTCTACTGCCTGCTTCAATTATCTTTCCCTTCAATCTTCTGGTTTAACTTAGATACTACATCGAACTTGGTTCTCTGAACCACGTAATACACTCATCATAGTCGGACTCGGTTTTATATGCCCACTAGGCTCAGGATCATAATCATCTTCTTAGTCATTACAGAAACGATGGTAACGACATACATGAACAAAACGGAATCAATTACTAGCGCCTTGGTAACCTTGTGACATTCGCTGATCCAAGTGTGAGTCATGTGCTTCCAGTAGTATAGGCCTCTACTACAATCCACACCTACTCATACTCGTCCCAAGTATTGTCTCGCAATTTTCCAAGTCACCATTTAAGAAAACCATATAGCAACTTAACACACCAGATAATATAACCAAAGTTTATATTATTTCTCGAAACGATTACATAGATGTTAAAGTTCATCCTATATTATGCTTCTAATAATCTAAGCCACATGATACCATCCACATGGCTACTTCATAACTTGATCTTCGGATATCGGTCCTCACTCCTGAGTCCTTACATTGTCAGCTGCTTGGTCAAGGATCATATGGAATGCTCTAGCCTTCGACTATGGCACACATTTTGCTTTGTATCCCCTTCCCTGTTCAGGCAGTCTTTCTTGAAGTGACCTTCTCCACTGCACTTAAAGCAAAACTCTCTCTGGTTTGTGCATGTGTGGGCATAGTGACCAGTCCTCCCGCATTTGAAGCAGGTTACCTCTTTAGGACATCTCCCGGTGTATTTCCTACTGCATTTGTCAGACCACCTTTCTTCATTATTATCCCCATATCTCATGTTGTTGGGGTCAGTCTTTGGGGACTTATTTCTTTTTTCGGATCTATATGATATGTTAAACTTCCTATTCTCTCCTACCTCATCTCTTTCCAACCCTTTTCCTTAAGTTGGATCTACACATTCTTAGCTGCTCTAACGGCTGTGTTCAAGGTAGTTGCTATTTTTACTGTTGCACCAAAGTCTGTTGGCAACCCATTAGCAAACTTATCTATCTTGGAGAGTTTAGTAGGCACCAAGTAAGGAATTAGCTTCATCTTCTCAGTGAATGCGGTGGCATACCCATCCACACTCATCTTCCCTTTCCTCAGGTTTTGATACTCGTTGTTTAGGTCTATCAGATCTATTTTGGAGTAATATTGCATTTTTAACTGCTCCATAAATGCTTCTCAAGACAACCTCAGGGCTTCTCCCTGTGGCATTGTATCTGCCAACAACTTCCACCAACTTAAAACTTCGATCTACAGTTGTCTAACTACAAAGACGGTCTTTTACTTATCGCTACAGTTGCAGCTTTCAAATACCATTTCCATCTCAGAGATCCAGTCCATGATCTCTTCAGGCTTCGGGTTTCCAAAAAGACTCGGTGACTTGGCACCCTAGAAATTTTTATACATGCGCCCATCCCTGTCAGTCCTTTTATCCGGGTCATTTCTCCTGACCACTCGGGGTCCAACTTGACTTACCGTACAACTATAATTTCCCTACTCTGAAAACTCTTCATATAGCTCGGGCTGTTCAACAGACAATGTAGGTTCATCCCGATTTTGTTAGAGCAAACACCTTGTTTCTTCCATTTGACGATCCAACATCATCTGGATCATCGCTTGCACTCCGACCATCGTGATTAGCTCTGGTGTAGCTGCTACTACAGGTACTTGCTCAATCACTTGGGTTTACAGTTGTTGATTCCTGTTTCCATTCGTGTTTCTAACTCCGCTTCAGGTCCTTGCCATTTTGATCTATACACCAAATCAGACGTTTGGAGTGTAATGAAGAGAATAAAGATAGGAAAGATTTTATTTACAATCGACATGTAAATCTCGTTATCACTCCAAAATGTTATATGCCAGTTTTAATACCGTAATTAACGTTTTAAAATTGGAACACATAAAATTTCTAGATCCAATCAGCAACAGACCAAAGATCCGATTAAATGATAGTATTATAAAGCATTAAAAATCATTTAATACATAAAAGCATGTTAGGCATCTTTCCTAAATAAGCTAGTGCTCGTGTCTATTCAGGTGTACTAATTAAAATATATTAGACACACATAACTCACAAACATTGCTTACCATTCTAAGTTTAAATATAGAAATAAATCATTATTCCTAGTTCGCTTAAATTAATGCTCTGATACCAACAATGACATCCCCATTTTTAAGGCCATAAAAGACCGATTTGTTTATGCTTTATTTTGAAAATCATAGTATCTTTTACAGTAATATGTTGCGGAATTTGTTCCCAGAACAACATGATAAATATGTGATCAAACCATTTATGAAGAAATGTATTTTATTCCTTTTAAAATGTTGGGATGTCATTGTTAATACAAACATAAGCATAAACGGACCTTACATTCATTTACACTAGTGATCTACATCTCCTTAATCTCTCTGTGTAATATAACTTCATATCAACACCTAGATACAAATAAACTGAGTGGGTCTGGTTGGGAAACCTGGTGAGTACATAGGGGTTTCAATCCCATAATGTTATATCACACACACACATATATATATATATATATATATATATATATATATATATATATATATATATATATATTTGAACTCACAAGTATACAATTTCACCATGTATAAACAACTCTTACCACACCACGTCAATCCTCTCAACGACACTATCCATACTCTCAGATCTAAAATTTACCTTTTTACTTAATCCATACTCCCGGGTCTAATCCATGCTCTCAGATGAATAATTGTCCCCATTCCATACTCTCGGACTAGGGACAAATGTCTATGTCTAACTCCATACTCCCGGATTAATGAAAAATAACTATGTCCTATCCATACTCTCGGACAATGACAACTGACTATGTCTTAATCCATGTTCCCTGATTAATGACAAATGATTGTGCCCAATCCATACTCTTGGACAAGGGATGAATTAATATGTCTAATCCATGCTCCCGGATCAATGACATAATTTAATGTTCTATTCTCCGTGTATATCTGACACGTACTCTTAAGAAGATACTACCCAATATTCCTCATAAGTAATTTAGCTTTACTCTTTATCCTAAATCATCATATATTATCAGGTATGCTCTTTAACATGTATTTCAGGCAACATCAAATATTTCACACATAAACATATATTTAATACCTCAATCAATACTTGTAGTAGAATCATGTTTATGAAAGGGACTATGCGCTCACTTGTTAAAGTGATGATTCCCCAAACTCGGACAGCGCTTCGCTTCTTAACAATATAATTTTCTTCGACGAAACCTAGTATTATCACCACTAGATTTTAGTCTAATATTTACCATGACTAATTATTACTCTTAGCATTATTATTAATATTTAAGCGTTTAAACAATATTTTCAACCACTATGTACAGACAGGGGCCAGACATAAAACACCGGAGGGTAGGACCATTTTGGCATATAGCACTTCTAAAATCAAACAACCCTATGCGGCCCTTTAAACTAGATTCTCCGTACCTCGACTAGTTAAAAAGATATTATAACGAAACTTATATAAGTCATAATAATAGCCCAAATATTTATTATAAGTTCATAATAAAAATATTAATTTTAAATATAAGCTATATTTAAAAAAGGGTAAGCATAACTTACCTATAAGGGGATTTTATCAAGGAGTCAGGCTCTGCAGGGGCAGAACTTCATCGTTGAATCTTTCTTACAAAGATTTGCAGGGCTTCAATCCTCACCTTACTATACTAAAACTATAGAAAGAGAAGTCGAATCACTAGGGACCGAAATGTTTGGGGGATAAGAAGAGAAACACTCTTGAATCAAGAGAATGGTGTAAGAAATATGAGAGCCTAGAGGCTCTTATTTATAATAATTGAATTTTCAAATAAATCACCCTCTATATTAACTTAAAAGACTAAACACTCATTTATAATACTATTTTATTAGACTTAATGATATTTGTACTACACTAATGGCGAAAGTACTCCATACTAGTATTATAACGACCACATCATCAATACATTTCTAATGATAAATGCATGTGTATGTGTATATATATATATATATATATATATATATATATATATATATATATATATATATATATATATACGAATATATATATGATTTACATTTTATTTTAGTACTTAAATGTGCTATTAAAATTTAACTCGTTCATACGAACTCCATTTTTGACGTTTTTTATATCCACGTGTAGTTATCGACGAGATCTACAACTTTCGTTTAGACTCTATCAGCTAATTTTGAATTTATATTGTTGTCAATATTTTTTATAAAATTAAATTATTTTGCTAAAATCATAACTCTTTCGTACGGACTCTGTTTTTGGCATTCTTTTTCTCAAAATTCTTTTTTTAAGGAGTACTATGATTTTCTTTTGGGTCACATTCGCTAAAAGTCTACGATTCTCTCATAGCTTTTTACGTCATACATTCGTTATGCGCGAATTACTTTTATATGTTATAAAAATCATATCTAACTCATACGGAGTCGGATTTCTACGAAATTTATACTTTCGGAATTGGGAAGACGTGTACTTTATATATATATATATATATATATATATATATATATATATATATATATATGTGTGTGTGTGTGTGTGTGTGTGTGTTTTGGCGCACTTATTTTTACGATTTACGGACGATTCAGCTAATTTTTCGTATTTCATTATATTAAATAATCATGGAACATATAATATTCAAATAATTCTCCTTTATTAAATCAAATGGTTACAATTTTTTACCATAAGTATTAGTTTTGTTAAGATTATTTATCCTAGATAATAAAAAAACCATTTTTAACGCTTATTATTGACTTGCTCGAATCTGTGGGTGTTACACAATGTAAGGTGGAAACGAAACAGTAGTGTCAATGAAAGAAGTGTGAATAAAGGAAGATGTAACGAAAGTAGGATTACCTCAGGCTGGATTAGTCATTACTCCTTCACCCTTATTAACATTTACACCCATATCAGATACATGTGCATTATTGTTTGAAGTTCGAACCTCCTCATTAAATGATTCAGTATGCGAATCTTTGGGTGGTATGACCGGTGTCTTCTTAGGAGTAGAATGTTTTGGTTGTTCACTGTGATTAATGGTTGAGTTCACCATAGAAGTTTCCACAATGCCATTAATATTTCCAGTCACCTTGAAAGTCGACTTAACTGGAGAATCCCTCACAGGTGAAGAATGACCCAGTATAGTATCAGCAATTGGATTTATCGGAACCACTTCGTCATCAGTTGAGTTTTCTTGAAAAACTAATTTCCTCTACTTCTTGTGATTCTTCCGTTTCGTTGAAATATGCTTGGCCACGTCATCAGCGCGCCTTTTCTTTGATTGTGGAGAAACAGGATTCAAAATTTCATGAAAAATCACCCCCTTTCGATTCACTTGTTGTTTGTAATGAAGTTTCAGTGAAAAGCTTGCAGATCGTTCATTGGAATTGTAAGCCAGATACATGGTTAACCAGAAGTCTTGAAATCACTAATCTTATGAAGAACAACTTGATGACCCATCGTTGAACATGTGAATATTTGTGCATTGGTAACCTTATAAAAAGGTTCAACATGTGGAATAGTCAGAATTTGAGCAAAAATTTTCTTGGTTAACCTAAATTTCATATCATTCACTAGTTGGAAAGTGACAATCCACATTGTCTTGCTGTGAGTAGTAGTAGAACCAGCAAACAATAGCCAAGTGAGAGGAACTGAAAATGAACTGAACATAGCCATGGACAACACAGAATTCTGAAGAGCAACTATTAGCATCCGTAATCCCTCTGGATAAGCATCAACATCACCAAGAACTTGATAACTGGTACTTTGAATCTTCATGATTGGGTGAAAAGTAATGTCATCAGTGGTTTATGATTGATTAGCAGCCATGGTTAGGGTTTTGACGTTAAAAAATCAAGACACAAATCTTTTGAGAATCTTAAGTAAGCGTAAACTTGGAATCAATCCCTAAAAACCCTTTTTATAGTTGCTCGGAAATTTGAATTTGAAGACGTTTCAGCATTAAATGCAGCTGACATGTTTCCTTGAAAATCGCACCAGTAACCGGAAAAGTATCCATGCTTGACAAAGTGTTCATCATTTTTTCCTTGAAACCAGGAATGGAACACAAAACATCACATCACACAGGCTGTTAACTTGCCCCAAGAGAATGAGAACGTCAAAAACCTTCGGAATGGAGGTTGGGCTCTTTCACTTTTGTGTTTTAAAGCGAAGTCAAGTGCCAGACGTTTGAAATCATCAGCATGAGTTGGTATTACTCAGAACCTCAAGGATTTCATGAGTTCAATGTTTACCAAAGAAAAAAAATAAGAATCAAAGTAAGAAAATTTTGGTTTTGTGATGTCAAAAATATTTTGACACAAATGCAATTAGATCCCAGGCATAGATCGCTTCGCTAATCATCAAGAGAGATGATCAACAACTTGTGTGGTTTCCTATAAATTACAATCAAATACTTTTAGATAAGTATTGAAGGGCTTCTTTTATCAAGTTTCGAAGGCGGCTTAAAATTTCGTTACAAAGCACATCTATACATAAGAGTGACAAGTTGTAAACAAAATCACTTGTTTGGCTAGTGTAGTGAGGGACAAGTAAGCTTTGGAAAATTTTAGTAAGTATCTAAGATTTAGAATGATACTCATACTTAAATCATACTCCATAAAACATAACTATAGCTGGATCTTGTTGGATAACAAATGTCGTGGGTTTTGAACATTTGATCAAGATCACTCAAAAAGAAAGAATATGACTTTGAGTATCGAAAATGGGTACGGAAACAAAAAGTTTCGTAAAATATGGAACAAAGTTCCCTATGAATTCCTTAATCGGTTCATAATTTTGGGTTTCACTTTCATCACGGCCTCATGATGTTAGATCATAAACACATAATTTTGATATCTCTAGATCGTGATTGGTTTATACTAGAAATCTCTTGGACATATGTAATTGTGTGTGATCGTGAAAGAACTTTAGGATTAAAAAGATTTGGTTTCGAAATAAAAAGTACCACTGCTATGATTGGACCAAGCAGTTAACTGTTAACTTATATGAGAAGAGTAAGGTAGCTCAGAGACTAATGTGAATACATCATAATTGGGAAGGAATTTTCGTGATGAAAACAAATAGATTCATGGAGGCTTGGGACAAAACGCTGCAACATGCTTTTAGGGACATCCTAACTAGGATAAAATTTATGAAAATACACCTTTCCCTCAAGCATCGTAGCATGTACCAGCAAAATCTACACAAAAATCTACACAATAAAATATTAATAAGACACAAAAATATTTTTGAATTTTTGATATGTGAAAGAAAAGAACAAGAATAACGAAAAATCTTTTTGATATTTTTGATTTTTAATAATGAAAGACAGAAAGGAAAATCTTTTTGGCGTTTTTAATTTTTAACTATGAAAGACAAAAACGAAAATCTTTTTGGTGTTTTTAATTTTTAACTATGAAAGACAAAAACGAAAATCTTTTTGGACTTTTTAATTTTTAACTATAAAAAAAACAAAAATTCATAACAAACGAAAATAAAAAAAATGATAAAATGAATGAAAATTTTTGTGAAACCAGTGTGCACAACTGTCGAAATTGAAGCATGTCGAAGCGTTGACTATGAATAGTAACTGCTGAATCAACATCTTTCCACTTTGTTTGCTTGTCATTCTAACGAAGTGTGTCTAGGAACATAATTCGCATCCAACATTCCTAATCCATTCAGAATTCTCATGAAATAATTTTCGTCCAATGGTTTTGTAAAAATATCAGCAAGCTGATCAGTAGTTTTTATAAAATGAACTTGAGTGTTTCCATCCTCGACATGATCTTTGATGAAGTGATAATGAAGAGCAATGTGTTTTGTTTTCAAATGTTGCACAGGAATGTGACAAATGTGTATTGCACTTTGTGAATCACAATACAATGTAATTTTCTTCATATTGATTGCATAATCACGCAGTTGACTTTGAATCCATATGATTTGAGAAGTATAAGCTGCAGCAGCAACATATTCTGCTTCCGTAGTGGAAATCGAAACACATGTTTGTTTCTTCGATTGCCAGATCACAAGCTTCCCATATAATAGTTGCCATCCGCCACTTGTGCTTTTTCGATCTAATTGACATCCACCCATATCAGCATCTGAGAATGCTTGAATGAAAAACCCCATTTTTTAAGGATACCACAATCCTAACAAATTATGCCTTTGAGATAGCAAAAGATATTTTTCATAGCTGTCAGATGAGGTTCTCTAGGATTCAATTGGTACCTAGCACAACTGCACACATAAAACATGATATCAGGTCTACTAGCTGTAAGGTATAGTAACGAACCTATTATGCTTTGATACAATGTGATATCAACCGCTGGTTTTTCCAATGAAGGACTTAGTCTTGTGCCAACTGCCACCGGTACTCTCAACTTTGTGCTATTCGTTATTCCAAACTTTTCAAGTAGATTTCATGTATACTTCTCTTGATTGATAAAAAAACCCTTCTCTGATTTGACGAATATCTAATCCAAGAAAATTGTTTATTTTCCCCATCATGCTCTTCTCAAACTGACTTTTCATCATGTTTTTAAATTATCATGATAATTGAGGGTCAATGGAACCAAAAATAATATCATCAGTATAAATTTAAACAAGCATGAGATGATTCCCAACTTTCTTTTGAAAGAGAGTGGGATCAACATATCCTTGTTTAAATTTCGAAGGTTTAAAGAAATTAGTAAGAGTTGCATACAAGGAACGAGGAGCTTGTTAAGACCATAAACAACTTTTTCTAATACATAACAATGATTAGGGTATTGAGAATTGACAGAACCTGGTGGTTGTTCAACATAAACTATCTCTTCGAGAATGCCATTGAGAAATGCACATTTAACATCCATGTGATAAACATCAAGATCCTTGTGTGCTGCATAGGCTAAAAAGATTTAAACAGCCTCGAGTCTTGCAACAGGGGCGATGGTTTCTTCATAATCCATTATTGTTTTGAACATCCTTTAACAACTAGCCTAGCCTTATTTCTCACAATATTTCCTTCTTTATCAGTTTATTTTTAAAAATCCATTTCAAACCGATTATCGAAGTTTCTTTTCGCTTTGTTACAAGTCTCCACACTTTATTTCTTTCAAACTCAGCCAATTCAAATTGCATAGAAAGAATCCAATCAGGATCATCCATAGAAATCTTTACTGACTTTGGTTCAATTTTTGATATAAAAAAATTAAACATACAAAATTGCTAGTGAGTATTGAGTACCTCATTTTTCTCATGAATTTAAGCCCTCGTTAATACTCCAACTTGTGGATCTCCAAGAATTTGTTCATGTGGATGATTTCGAGTTCATCTATCCATAGGAGGATGTGCTAGATCAAAATCCAATGGTGCATCTTTGAACATTTCTTCAGTTTTAGATCCTTCACCTGCATTTGAGAAGTTATCATTAATATCATGAAAAACATTAGTTTGATCATTCAAGACATTTGTATTATTTCCAACTTGCTCCCCTTAACAATTGGATTATTATCATGATGCTCCCTTCGACATCAACATTCATACTTTCTCTCTCTCCCTCGAAAATATGATCCCCCTCAATTTGAGCATTTGTCATAATTGGCAGACTTTCGTTATTTCCTGAAGAATTTTTTGATGATAACAAATCATTGTTATCCTGGGTGATAGTAGAGTCATCTAAATGTTTCGAAGCTTCAGGCACATCATTGTCATCAGCATTCACTTCTGCATCAATGGCATGATCTGGAATACCAAAAATCAACTCATAATCAAAATCTAATGAATTCAAAGATTGAGATTCATTATTTGATTCATTCATTATTGGTTGTTGTTCAAAGACTTTATCAACTTGTTTAACAAAATAATCATCAAAAGTGTGATTGAATGTTTCTTCGATTTTTCTCGTTCATTTGTTTAACACCCTGTAAGTAACCGAATTGTGTGAATATCCCAAAAATATCCCGTCGTTAGCTTTTGGCTAAAACTTCGAAAGATGATCCTTGAGATTCATGATAAAGCATCTCCATCCAAAAACATGGAAAAATTTAACATTTGGTTTTCGGTTGATAATTTCATAACGAGTAATGTTAAAAACAACGATCAATAAAGGATCAATTTTTAGTGAAACAGGCAGTAGAAACTGATTCGGACCATAGGTGTTGATGAAAATTCGCATATGTGAGCATCGTCATTGCAGATTCACAAAGTGAACAATTACATCTTTCTACAACACCATTCCATTGAGTAGAAATTATGTGAAACTGCTTTGCCTGTAAAAAACGAATCAAGAACATTGTTCTTAAATTCAGAGCTATTGTCACTCTTAATCTTTCTAACATTTTTCTTCAAACTTAGTTCAATATGCTTGACAAAGTCGATCAATGCTTGAGCAGTTTCAGATTTGAATCTTAGAAAATATACCCATGTAAATCTTGAAAAATCATCAACAATGACCGATATATGTCTTTTCTTGTTGACATTCTCAGCAGTTGATGGTCCACAAAGATCAATGTGAAGTAATTCCAGAGCTTCAACAATCTTCGAATCAATAACAATGAGAGGACATTTTTTGTGCTGCTTTCCTTGTTCGCAAGTTGCACACAAAGTATCATTATCAACTTTTAATACAGGTACACCTCTAACAAGATCATTTACCACCAATTTATTTAAATTTCGAAAATTCAAATAAGATAGTCGTCGATGCTAGAGCCAGCTAACATCAGAGGAAATTTTCACACGTAAGCATACTGAAGGAATCCCAACAATTGGATTGATGTCAAAAGTAAACATATCGCCTTTTCATTTGGATTTGAGAAATATTTCGTTTGTGTCAATGTTCAAACTCACACTGCCTTCTTCATTAAGCACCACTTGATTTCCAGTGCCCACAACAAGTAGCGAAACACTTATCAAGTTATGTTGAAGACCTTCGACATAAGCAAATCTGTTTATTGTGAATTTCCCATTTGTGACTTTTCCATATCCTCTAACATGACATTTATTGTTGTTTCCAAATTTCACTACTCCTGCATTCTCCAAAGTTCTATAATAACGAAGATTCTCTTTCTTGCCAGTGATGTGACGAGAGCAACCACTATCGATATACCATTTATCATCATATTGCTCGTCACTCATAACCTGCAATTGATGAAAGAATTTAGCTCCCCAAGGTTGTTTGGGTCCTTGGTGATTAGTATGAATGATACTGTGAAACAAAGATCCTTTGATCCAATTACAAACTTTAGACTTGAGACTATCAACTAAATCTACTTCGTTAGTTAAAGCTACAGAAAAGTAAGTACTCGTTGGTTTAAAATCTTCACTGACTTTTGCCTTTTTCTTCTCAATTTGTTTCTCAATAACCTTTGCATTTGGAAAAGCTCTCCTTGTTTGATAGAAATATTTGAGTCTTTTGATGAGGAAGTTCCATTAGATGATTCATTCAGATACTTCTCATATTCACCCTTGATTTGTTCTTGAGAAAATTTGTCAGATTGAAATCTCTTTCCCTTTCCATTCAACCAATGATTAATCTTCTTCACATTTGTTTTTCCTTTAATAAATGAAGCTTTTATCGTTTTTTTTGAAGGTGGGTTTGGAAAAGGAGTTGGATCATGTTTGAAAGGTTCATTTCTTTTCCATTGAACTTGTAACTGCTCATAGTTTCTTGTTAGTTTTCTTGTTGAAACATTAGAGGTATAACAAGTCTGAAATCTATTTTGATAACCAATGTTATTTCTTTGAAAAACTTTTTGAGAGTTCAAAATTGATTTTAATGTGGAACACGATGATAACCCTTTTGTTCATTTGAGTGAAAATCACTTCTTTGAAAATTATTTTGTGAAAATATATGATTCTGTGAATTCTTAACAAAACTCTTTGATTGTTGATGTTTCACATAACTATCATGATAAGAAGTGTGAACATTAGATTTTTGTATTAGATTTGAAACACGTACATTGTTATTGGTAAAAGCATTTTGCAATTTTTGTAGAGACAAATTATTTTGACTTATTGGGTGGTTTTGCTTGTTCACATATTTCTTTACAAAAACGGTTTAAACACATTTAGACTTTTGTTGTTTAGAAGATTTGTTAAGCAAATTATTTTGTTTCTTTTGACACTCAATGTTATGCCAAAAAAATTTCTTTCGTGGATGTCTCTTTGAAATATTGTTTTCTTTTGAAATGGTTTCAAGTTGATCCTTAAAAGCTTGAGAATTAAGTTTGACATTTTGAGAGACAATTTCATCCTTCTTTGAAACATCTTTTGATTTTTCAGATTTCTCAAACCAAACTCGTTGTGGTTTCTGTCTTTGAAATGTGTAGGAATTCTTTGTTAAATTATTTTTTATGGTACTTGGGTTTCAGAAAAATCCTTCTTCTGATGCTTTTTAAGTGTCCTCTTCAACAAATTTGTTAACCACAGGATTAACATTCTCTCCATTTCCAGTTGTGACAAACATTTGATTTGGAAAAACGACATCATCAGTGCAATTGAAATTTGGATACATGTAACATACACGTTCAATTACCGTGTTTTGTAATGAATAATATTATGAAATATTATATGAATTTGAGTATTGAGTTCTAACAAATAGTTTTTACTAGAATGGAAGTAAAACTATGTTTAGAATCATTCATAATGTTTTGAAAGTCTTATGAGATTCCAACCAAATGTCAGTTATTGAAATTAACAAAAATATGTAGTTGGAAATAAGTGAAAATAATGTTAATGAAAGTTGTAAAAAATCTCGCTAAAAACATTTAGGCGAAAACCTCATCGAAATCCGGGTTATAATGAAGAAGTTATGGCTTATTGAAGTTTCGCGACAGAACTTGCACCACTCCTTTTGACGTAAAAAATGAGTTTTCAATAAACTAATTTTTAGCCATTATGATCTAAATGAAATTTGTAATATTCGTTAAACAGAAAATTTTCATAAAAAGAACGTCTAAATTTGACTTCGTATGCGGAAGTTATGATTTTTCTAAATTTCGGTATAATAGTAGACAGCTAAAAACTTGAAATAAAGATCGAGCGACATTTATCCGACACAATCTTAATGAGAAATGAAGGACTCAGTAATGGTATTACAACAGTAAAAAGACAAATGAAAACGGATATCGGATGAAGAAGTTATGAATTTTTAACGGACTTTTCCTGTCCCGGCCTGCTAAAAATATAACATTAAAAATAAATTCAAAATTAGCCAACGGAGTCTAAACAAAATCTTTATAGCATAATTTCACCTATGCGTGGATATAAAGAACGTCAAAAATGGAACTCGTATGCGAAAGATATGGATTTTTGAAATTCTGGACATAAACTTCGAAAATGGTCTGAAGCTCGTACGCCCAGCATGCTTCGTTCGTATACCCAACGTACTTCACACGTATGCGACCCAGAGACAGCCACGTTGACCCTTCCTTCGCTAAAGCCACGTATCTCACATGGATGACACGTCCAAGACCCGACAATCGAGAAGGTGGCACGCCTCGTACGCCCAACGTACCGAAGTACGCTTAGCGTACTCCAAGGCTTCGGTCACCTATAAAAGGGGTGCGAGGTCTCCAGATTTGTCTTACAATTTTGGAATCTCTTTCACTCTATATTCTATTTTTAGCATATCTTAACCCCCCGTAGCCTAGTATCATCCCTGGCACTCGAAGCAAGCCCTGACGCTCCGAAGTTCCCACGAAAAGCATATTTTCAAGTCGAATCTCTGCCCGAGCAAGGCCGGGTTTTCAACTAAAATCCCTGGTTTCTTCATAGAAAATCATTTTTAGAGCCGAAGTGCTGCCCAAATTACTATTTTAACCTTTAGTTATTTCACGATGAGTTCAATATATAGGAACAATCGTATGTTATGTGTTATATGTGTTATGTGATTTTTCGTGTTATTATCTCGTGTTTTTATTTCGTGTTATTATGGTAGCAAAGCTGAACATCTGACCATGTGATATGTGAAAGGACTTAGATTCAAGGTTTCATTTACAATGTCAATTAATTCATTAGCATCCAAACATTCATCAATCTTTACTATTCCATATGCATATATATTATCTGGAACTTTATCAAAGTCGGCAATTGTTTGTTCACAATCATAGGAAATTGAGTCAATTTTCTCCCTTTCGAATGCTAAAAAGGGAAAAAGTTTCCTATGTTGCTCTTTGCTAATGTCCGAAGAATTATGCAATGTTGTCAATTTACTATATATTCTTTTGGCAGAGTTACAGTAGATATTTTGTTTTTTTTTTTTTAACAAAATTAACATCTGCATTTAAATTATCCTTATGGCACATCAAATTCGTAGTTTGCATATCTAAGTATTCAATTTTCATTTTCTTCAAATCCAACACCTTCTGAGTTTATAAGAGTTGGATGCTTCACTTCTTAGCCTCATTACTAGCAAAAATAAGTAGATCATTAATGTAAGTAATGGCTGCATCAAACTCAGATAAAATCGATTCATATGCACTTGAGGGAATATTAAAAGATTGAAATAAAGGACGTACATGAGAAGTCATTACTGATTTATGCGAAGATGTTGACACAAAGCACTTCCCGATTATCTTGTCTTCCTCTCCTTCCTCATGCACAACAAACATTGCCCCGTGTGTAGGGTTCTGCGTCTCTTTGTCGTCTGAACCTGAAGACCAAATTTGGTATGTGTCATCTTCTTCATCTACACCTTTGGCCACCAAAGACAAACCCTTTGCTTTTATACGAACCTCTTCCATATTTTCCACATAATAAGCTTCATTTTTCACCTTGGTCTTTTTCTCATCACGCTTACGAAGCATGCAGTTAAATGCCATATGATTTGCCCCATTGCAGTAATCGAAGTTGAATGCAACATCACCTTTAAGCTTTTTCTCTTTCTTTTCTTCCTTAGCTCAAACTTCCTTCTTTTCTACCTTCTTCTCATCACGTCCAGTAACAGCACTTCCTTTCATATCACTATTTTTCGACCTTGCATTGAATGGCTTCTTAAAAAAATTCTTTACTATATTGTTAGAGTAAAATGTAATAGCCTCATCATCAGAATTTACAATCAGAACCTCATCATCCGAACCTTCCTTTTCAGTAGCTTCTCTCTCAGCTTCCCTTTAAGTAACTTTCAAAACCAAAGCAAGCGGACCTCCCAGACTAATCTTCGCTTCTTCATCAATTTCATTAACTTCGGATTCATGAGTTTTCAATAGATTGTATAAATCATTCAACGAAAAGTTATCAAAACTCTGTTGAGTCTTCAACATCAAACTCATATTTCTCAATTCTTTGTGAAACCCCATAACAAATGTGAGATTAAACGCCATTGTTGATCTAGTGATTCCATATCGATTGCACTTGTATATTAGCTTATTCAGACGATCATAGTACAACTCGATAGATTCACCATCTTTTTATTTGAATTCTCTTAATTCAACCAGATAATTTTTTAATGAATTGATTTTTGACTTTTCTTTCCCTTGAAACTTCTGCTTCAGATTATTCCAGATATCATTAGTAGTTTTACAACTACAAACATAATTGTAAACAACAGGAGGTAGAGCACCTTTGAGTTCTCTCATACACTTCTTTTCATTATTTAACAATCTTTCAGCTTTTTCAGTGACATTTTGATTATTGGAAGAAGTTCCAATACTCTGAACAGAAGGAGGTGGATGAACATCACCAAGATACACTTCCATAACTCTTCATAGACCCCGTTTAAGTAATCTTCCATCCGATCCGCCCACTGATCATAATACTCGGGTATCAACATCAGAATCTTCGTTGATGAACCAAGGAGATGAGAGTAAGACGTCATTGTGTTCATGTTGAAGTTCTTCATTTATGTACGGATAGTTTTTGAGAAAACCTTTAAATTTGAATAAGATCAAACAGCTAAAACACTTGTAATTCACCAATCAAACACTCGATTTAGCAACTGTAACGCATAATCGAATCACGACAGTAGATCTAAGATGATTTTCTAATGCAAAAGAGCATAAAATTGAAATCTAAAATGAGAACAAGACTCAAAACTTTTGCAAAAAATCAGAAAACATATCAAATTTGTATGAATCCTGCTCTGATACTAAATGAAGTTCCAATGAAATTGAGAATGAATAATATGATCAGAGTAAAGTATAAAAGATGAACACAAGATGTAAATAATATCTGTGTGGCTCAAATTAGCTTTCAATGGAGTACAGAGTGTTTAAACAAGATTACAACGATAAGCAAAAGCAAAGTTCTTATCTACTCTAATACACTTCTCTATTTATAGGAAATATGAAAGCGAACAAAAAAAAATACAAGGGACTAGACACACTAAGTTTCGAAATATAAATGTCCTTGTAATAAAGTTACAAACTAACGAAGCTTAATAATAACATTCGACACCTCACAACTAAATTTGACATCTACAAAAACATCGTATAACAGTGAATATGAAAAATCTGGGAATAATGTGAATGTGGTGCGCTTTATGGTGACACGACGCTTTTGAAACCTCGGGAAATGTCGTCTCATAAAAAGATATTTTCGCGTCGTGGATGTGCATGCACCACGACATGGTAACTAAACAATGAAAAAAAATTACAAATAAAAATCAACACGAGTTGTGTCGGCCAAACAATCATTTTGTCTCTCGTGTAAGTTCTTCCCTCTAGTCATGGTTTTAATAAAGCCTCGATTCCTCTCTCGTATGGGTAAGTAACCCCACACTTATATGAAGCAATGCCTTTCATGAAATATCTCTCATGACAAAACCTCACTCGATCCTAATTGCTGAAATTACTGAAAGCATCTGAAGGACAATATAATTCTACAAAGATCTAAAACATCAAAGAGCATCAACATGGAAAACAAAATTAAACAAACTAAAACATAAAAAATAAAAAAATAAAACCACATTAAAATAACTAAAACTTAGCAAATAGAAATCAACTAAAAATGATATCACAATCACTCGTCTTTGCCAGAATTATGCTACAATTGTTGATTAAATCTCTTGCATGCAAGAATTGTTTTGTGAAAATAAAAACTTTTGACACTCATCAGACTATTTTCTTTTCTTTTTTTTGTACCATTAACTAGTAAGTAGAACAAGAGTGACCCAACTAGTCAAGAGTAGCAAGAGTTTGGTCTTCCGCTTAATCACCACGTCCGTCTTTCTATACTATACCTCGTGGATTGAGTTGGACAAATCACCAAAGTTGTAGATTAAACAAGTCAAGAATTCGCTAATAGCTTGCAATCTCAAAACCCATGTAAAAACATAAACCATTCAATGTGTATGATCATGAATTCCTACACATAACAACAACCTTTCCGACAAGTGACATGTTATCAAATAAAATAACTAAAAATAATAACAAATAATCAAACAAAATAAATGAATTGAGAACCATTCCCCGACAACGACGCCAAAAATTTGTGTATTTTAATACACTAGTTTTAAATTTATAATTTCTAATATATCACATCTAAACCACACGTTACAGGCAGTAAATCCGATCGAGTATATTAAAGTGTTGATAAGCAAAGGTGTCGAACTCAAGGGGAACGGTACTGAATTAATATTAGAATCCATGATTATAGGTTACATTAACTAAATGCAAACAATAAAAAGAGGGGGGGGGGGTTTAATTATGAAAGCTCAGTTAATCAACAACCAAGCTAACTAGATAAACTAATTTGAAATGAATCACATCAGGTACTTTGGTTTGAATTGGATTACATCTCAAAATCATGGTTAGATTCATTAATAGTGCAATGGATTTAATAGATGGTTACCGAATTCTAATGTGACTAGTTATTTTGAGTGAATTTCCTAGTACTAATAGTTAATGAACAAAAAATACAATGATCATGTTATTAGTGAACCCATAATTAGTTTGATATATATTCAAAATATGAAAGATATGATCTAGTGATTTCTCATCAATGGTTATGAAAATCAATCGAAGCATCGCATGGATAATTAATAATCTATAACATAGTCAAAGTCAACAATTAATATTTAACTCAATGATTTGTTCAATCTCTAGTCCTAACAGATGATAATCATAAAATACTTAAGATTCAAGTCAATGTAATCAGATTGGTCATCTAAACTACACATAACTCAACAATAGGAAATACAAATTATAACTTTAACATGATAGGTGATGTGATCAATTAAAGACAATTAAAAACCAATCTAATAAAATCAGAATTATTGAATTCAATGTATAATATCGATGTTTATCTACTCCAAACGAAAATAAAAAAGTTTTATTACCCTAATTCAAAAAGTAAAACATAGATAGAAATAACTAGAATGCTAATCATGGCCAGAACAGCAAATCGAATGATTGTTGTCATGAAGCAGCGCTCGAATCCTTCAGATCTTCACTCCATATCAGCGTAACGACCCTCCATCTGCCTTCTAGACCCTTAAAACAGCAGCTCTGGGGTTTATTAACGTGGAAAACGAAGTCGAATGTAAAATATCCCTTTAGAGTAAATTTTCGGCTAAGTTTATAGGTTTCATCATCGCCACAATGTGGTGAAAGACTTGCCACATCGTTGTAACTTAAATTCGTAACGTATTCAACTTCGTAAACCAATATGGACATTTTTTCGATTTTTGATTCACCACGACGCGGTAATGCCTTTGCAACAACGTGGGGACTGGAAATTCATATTTGGCACGAACACGAAAGTCATCCGAAATTTTATCTACTTTTCGGAACATTTTGAATCTCCTTAATCAGAGTTATCAGTCATTAGATATGACCAAAATACTGAAAAGGGTCAATTTGTCCAACAACATCATTTTTACATCTTTTTCAACTCCGTTCTTCTCCTTTTGCATCTCAACTTCCGTGTTAACTATAATTGAATATTTAAAAACATATTAAATATGATATATCTTAGAATATAACATTTCTACTCAAATATATTAGAATAATGGCCTAAATTACATAGTTAAATAAGGTCATATCAAGTTATCAACCTGTCTTGATGGTATATGGTTTTATAACACATATGAAAATTTAATGTGTAAAAAATAATAAAAATACGCAACCTTTTTCCAAGGGATACCATTTTCAAACAATTTTGTTTAGCAAAATTGATTTATATGAAGGTATATTCAATGTTTTTTACATTATTAACTCCCTTTTATTTTGATTTTAGTGTTTATATGTATTCAATGTTTTTGAATTTGTTAACTCCCATTTATTTTGATTCTATAAAGATTTGTATAGTGTTTATATGTTTATATCTTTAAAGTTGTTTTATTGACATTATAGTATATAAAAATCCTTATCAAAATATTATTTTATGTAATGTTACGAGTTGTTTTACTCATTGTATGGACCAGTAACGTATTGTTTCAGTTGGACCAATATTTATTATGTCTTGTTTTTTTATATATTATTTTAAGTTTATTAAATTCGACACGCATGTCATTTCTTTATTTTTCTTATTACAATTTCCTTTTGTAATTTCAATAGTTATTATATTAGATAGGAAAATGTATTATGTTGCAATTTGTAAATAAACGAAGGCCGGAGTCAACCAAGCAATGTCTGTGAAGAGTGGAGTATTGATGGCATTGCATTGGAGCATCATGTGTGGATAATGAAGCAAGTGAGAGTTATGCATAATTATGGTTGTTTGTCACTAAAATCATTTAGTTTTTTTATGTGATGATTCACCAAAAAATGCAAAGGATTGAAGCAATGATTAGCGTTACTTACATGTGGTTGTGTTTTATTGTTTGAATGTCTTCTCAAACTGGATTTCAAAATGTTAAACACAAAAAATTTGTTAAAGTGTTAACTAATTAACATGCAAATGATATTTGACAAATTTGACTTTTATTAAGAGTTTTATAAATAATATAATGTGTTTTAAATAATTGCCAAAAAGAAAATTAAAATATTTAACAAAAATGAATTTTATAAAGAGTTTTACAAATAATTTAAAGTGCTTTAAACAATTTTGTTAACAGAAAATTAAAATGATATTTGTTAACAGAAAATTTTATAAAGAGTTTTACAAACAATTTAAAGTGTTTTAAATAACTTTGTCAAAAAAGAAAATTAAAATCATATTTTACAAAATGATTTTTATAAATAATTTAAGGTGTTTTAAATAGTTTTAAAAAACATATAATAATGATATTTGCAAAAATAATTTTATAGAAGTGTTTAATAAATAGTTTTTTCCAAGAGAGATTTAACGAATGAAAAGTTAAAGCCTTTCTGACCCGATGATTTTTCATTACCATAGTCCCAAAAAAGTTTTTAAATTTCCAAAAACAATGAAGGGAGCTTCTTAGAAATTAGTTTGATATGACTCGAGATATTTATAAGTGTTACTTTGTTGAGTGGATCGATTGAGCATATCCTCACTGAACATAGTTTTGAAATTTCGAAAAAAAAAAAAAAAAAATTCTTCATTGATACTTATTATATTATTACTTTATAACTCTAAAAAACCACGGTTATAAAATTAATTAGACTTTTATACTAAAAAATAAAAATTATTAATCAATTATTTTAAATAAATTATTATTGAAGAGATATTTTTTTCGTTATATAAAATAATAATCATTGATTTAAATAAATACGCAAAATTATATCATCTTATAATTTTTATTAAGTTTATTTTATATTTTAATCTAATATTATTAACTTAATATAATTATAGTGAAAAATTTAAAATGGAGAATCAATTATTAATTTAATATAATTAGAATGAGAAATTTAAAATTTTTAATTTGAAATTAATAATTAATAGGTTGACAAGTGTCATGATAGATAACATATAATATTAACGAAGAGTTCCAATAGTATGTCACTTGTCAATAGAAGAATAAACATATTCATTTATTAGAATAGGGATATCTGTAATTCAATCTGAGATGATGTTACTCCCTAAAATGCTAACATTTTTTTTCCGATTCAACGTGCATAGAAAAATTTTGTATTATCATCGCCTTTCCCCATATTATTCATTTTAGCGATAGATCCATGGTTTCCAGACTTTGGATATGTTGCAAGGAAATTAATGTGCAAATCGATTTCAACTGGAGCAGCCAAACCACCATCAACTTGTGAATCAGTTTCAAATATTAGACGAGATATTCTTCCCTTACATATAGGAATGTTTGTTTGTCATAGAAGATATTATATATTCAATGTATATCCATAAATAGTGCGGGCCTGGTGTTATATATATACAGGGCCGGTCCAGACGGTGGGCAACCCGGGCGACCGCCCAGGGCCCACGTGTCCAGGGGCCCAAAATTTATGGGTTATGTGGTGTATATATATATATATATATATATATATATATATATATATATATATATATATATATATATATATATATATATTACCTAAATGATTTTAGGGCCTAAATTGGTTCAAATTCAAACTAGCTCAAAAGATAAACAATTTGGTTTGTTTGTTATTGCTAATTGAATGCGTTTATAGTGAAGAATAAATGATATTTTTTTGAATCTTTATTATATTTGTCTTTAAGAAGCCCTTTTTTTCTATTCGCTCTGGGCCCCATATACGTTTGGATCGGCCATGTATATATATATATATATATATATATATATATATATAGAGAGAGAGAGAGAGAGAGAGAGAGAGACTTACACAGAGAGAGAGTGTGTGATTATCATAATAAAACACAGGAGAGATTGCATACCACTAACATTAAGCATGGAGAAATGACTCAAATCACGGAAAATAGACGAACATTGTCTGTCTAGATGGTTGAAAAGTTCGAGTTCAAGCTTAGTAGAAGAATTTTGATTAGTTTAGTTAATTGGTGTTGCTCTTCGAAGATGTCTAGAAACATTATTTCATTTCATGCATTGTATAAATAAAGTTTTCAACTCTCAATTGACAGTGAAAAAGGTGATATTCTAGTTTATAAAGATAGTTGTTTTTTGTTTAAAGTTTTTCCTAGCAATTGTGTGTTTGAACGTCTTATTTGTGTTTCTAATAATAGCAATGTTAACTTAAATATTGATTCCTCTAACAGTTTAGATAAATCGTGTTTATGGCATTGCCGTCTTGGCCATATAAATAAGAAATGTATCGCCAAACTCCAATCGAAAGGAATCTTGGAATTATTCGATCTCAAATTAGATGATGTATGTGAATCATGTTTGTTAGACAAGATGACTAAGTCACCATTCATTAGAACTTGTGAAAGAGGTGAATGATTGTTGGATCTCATACGCACAGATATGTGTGGATCCTTCAAATATATCACAACGGACGATAAACACTACTATGTTATGTTTACTAATGATTTTAGTAGATATAGTTATGTTTATTTGATTAAACATAAGTCAAATATTTTTAGAAAGTTTAAAGAGTATCAAAGCGAAGATGAGAATTAATTGGGTAAGAAGATAAAGGTTATCCGATTCGACATGGGCGGGGAACACCTTAGTATCAAGTTCTGCAATCATTTCAGAAATTGTGAAATAGTTTTGCTATTGGCTGTTGTTTCTGAAAAGAGAAATCGAACCTTGTTAGATATGGTTCGATCCATGATGAGTTGGGCTTCATTACCAATTATGTTTTGGGGTTATGCAATTGAAATAGCAACCCATATCTTAAACCTTGTCCCAACTAAGAAATTTTCTAAGACACCTCATGAGACGTGGACTGGAAAAGTTCCATCACTTAATGAAATAAAGGTATGCGGTTGTGAGGTTTTAGTTCGGCATGAAACCCAAGACAAGTTCAAATCTAGATATGTGAAGTGTCATTTTTTCGGCTATCCACGAAAGGCCTTCGAATACTTGTTTTACAGACCCAATGAAAACGTCGTGTTTGTATCTCGAAATGAGTGTTTCTTGAGAGAGAACTTATATCTAAAGGAGTTAGTGGGAGTCAAATTGACTTTGAGGAATTATAAGAGTTAATTGATAGTGAACCTATAGTTTGCACTAGCTCTCAACTAGAGGTTGAAAAACCTGTTGAACCAAATGAAATTTCATTACCTCTTCGCAGATCCAATAGGGTTAGCCAACCTCCTGAGTTTTATGGTTTATATATAACTATGGAAGGAGAAACGTCGATCAGTTATATGACACTTGTAACACCCGAAATCTTGAGGATCAATTGTTGGGAATAAATCCCATTTAGAGGAGTGGACACAGCGTGTTGGAAGGACCAACACGGCGTGTCAATATTTGAAGAAACGTGGCTTTCATTAAGGCCACCACGGTGTTTTTATGCCATTACGCGACTTGATGGTGGTTGGTGGAGAAAACCCTAATTTTTAGGGTGTTTCACCCTATATAAAGGCCTTAAGTTCTCATGGTTGGCCTCCTTACCTGCCTCCATTGCCACTAAAACCCTAAAATTGATCTTTAAGTCTGTTGGTGGTGTTCTTAAACTAGTAAGAAATTCTTTATGCTCATTTTTGGTCTTAGTGAAGGAAGAGGAGATCTTGAAGTTGTCTTGCTTGGTGGAAAGGTTTTGGATCCACAATCATCTTCTTTTGTGCAAGCTATCTAAGTTATCAAGTCTGAACCTTGACTTATAGATGTTTAGATCTCTCTATATCATGCTTTGTTGTGCTTTTGGTCCCTTTTTGGGTTGATGAGAGAGTGAAGTCGTTTAAGGGATTGTTATTCCAGATCAGAATTTGTATTTGACTCCTTAAGCATAAAGGTGCAAGATTTATGAGATAATTGGTTACATGCATGCATTAAGCCACTTATTAAGTCCTTTTTAAGCTTAAGTGCTTCATTTAGACATGCATAACTGTAAGGTTCACAACTTTACCTGGTTTTCCAGCTTAAGGAAGTAAGATCTATGTTTTGGGGCTATGTCTTTATGGATTAAGTGCTTATTAGTTAAGCCCTTGCACTATTAAGCTTTATGGATTAAGTTTTGAGCCTTTTTGGGTAGTGCCAATGGATAAAGTAGGAAACTTTATCCTTCTGGACCACATGATGGACTAGATCTAAGCTTTCGAGCTCCTGGTATCGGAGAAAACAACTTTATGTATTAAGATGTTGGATCTCGGGCGAACGCCACATGTTCAAGCGGCAACACCGTGTATGTCCTTCTGGACCACATGATGGACTAGATCTAGGCACAGTCGAACCTTTTTAGACATGGTTCGTTCCATGATGAGTCGAGCTACGCTACCAATCTCATTTTGGGGGTATGCCTTAGAGACTGCCACCCATATCCTTAATTTGGTCCTTACAAAGAAGGTTGCCAAAACACCTCACGAGATGTAGACTGGAAAAGTTCCTAGTCTAGCCCACATCAAGGTTTGGGGTTGCGAGGCTTTCGTAAGACGCGAGACTCATGACAAGCTCGAACCTCGAAGCGAGAAGTGTATTTTCATCGGCTACCCACAAAAATCCTTCGGTTACCTCTTCTACAGACCTAGTGAGAATGTGGTCTTTGTAGCAAGGAGGGCTGTCTTTTGAGAGAGAGAGAGAGAGAGAGTTTATAAGCCAAGGAGATAGTGGGAGGCAAATTAACCTTGAAGAACTTCGAGAGTCAAGTGGTGAAGGAACCTCAAACCCTAGCAGTCAACTTAGGGAGGAACCTACTGTTGATCCAATTATACCTCCATTTGTACCTCTGAGGCGTTCCACAAGGGTTAGGAATGAACCTGAGCATTACTATGGTTTCCATATTACTGCGGAAGGTGAGACACTTATTAGTGATGAGACACTACTAGGTCTATATGAACCTAACAGCTATGCGGAAGCCATGGCAGGCCCTGAGTCTGCTAAATGGAAGGAGGCAATGGATAGCGAGATACAATCCACGTATGACAATCAAGTTTGGAACTTGGTTGAGAATGTACCAGGTCGTAAGACTGTAGGGTGCAAATGGATCTTCAAGAAGACTGACATGGATGGTAATGTACACACTTATAAGGCTCGACTGGTAGCAAAGGGCTTCTCTCAAACTCCTGGAATGGATTATGATGAAACCTTTTCTCCAGTAGCCAAGATTAAGTCCATTAGGGTATTGTTAGCCATAGCTGCGTTTCATGACTATGAAATATGGCAAATGGATGTCAAAACCTCTTTCCTTAATGGAAAGTTGGTTGAGGATGTTTACGTGTATCAGCCAGAGGGTTTTGTCAGCTCAGAGTACCCTAATAGAGTGTGTAAGCTTGAGAAGTCCATCTATGGATTAAAGCAAGTACCTCGCAGATGGAATCTTTGCTTTGATGAGAAAGTCAAGGAATTTGGCTTTTCTAGGAGTGAAGATGAATCTTGTGTATATGTCAAGGCTAGTGGGAGTATAGTTAGCTTTTTGGTATTGTATGTGGATGACATACTACTCATAGGAAATGACATCCCAACTCTGTAGGAAGTTAAGTCCTGGCTTGGGAAGTGTTTTGCTATGAAGGACCTAGGAGAAGCTGCCTATATTCTAGGGATAAGGATCTTGAGAAACCGGAGTAAAAGACTAATTGGACTTAGTCAGAGTACATACTTGGACAAGGTGTTGAAGAGATTCAACATGCAAGATTCCAAGAAAGGAGAGTTACCCATCCAGAGTAACACTAGATTGAGTAAGAATCAGAGCCCGAGTATTGAGGTAGAGATAGCAGAAATGAGTCGGATACCTTATGCTTCGGTAGTAGGCTCGATCATGTATGCTATGACCTGTACTCGTCCAGATGTAGCCTTTGCTTTAAGCATGGTTAGTAGGTATCAGGGTAATCCTGGTAAGGCTCACTGGACAGCGGTAAAGAACATTCTCAAGTACCTAAGAAGGACTAAGGATTGGGTCCTTACCCTCGGTGGGAGTGATGACTTGAGAGTTGTAGGGTATAGTGATGCAAGCTTCCAGACGGATAGGGATAATTTCCGCTCTCAGTCGGGCTGGGTCTTTACCTTAAAGAGAGGAGCAATCTCTTGGAAGAGTTCCAAGCAAGAGACAGTGGCTGATTCAACTTGCGAATCAGAGTATATAGTGGCAAGCGAAGCGGCAAATGAGGCTATGTGGCTAAAGAACTTCATTGGAGGCCTTGGTGTTCTACCAGCTATATCGGAGCCTACAGAGATTTTATGTGATAGTGAAAGTGCAGTTGCCTTAGCAAAGGAACCAAGGGATCATGGGAGATCCAGACACATTGACAAAAAATATCATTTCATCAAACATCGTATTGAAGAAGGACTCCTTGTGGCAAAGAGGGTATCATCGGCTGAGAACCCGGCAGATCCCCTCACGAAGGGACTGGGTAGGGTTAAGCATCTCTAGCATGCTAGGAGCATAGTGCTGAAGGATGATATTAGTTTTAGTAGTTTGATAATATTGAAATTTGTAAAATGTAATTGACATTTGATGATGAATAAAAGTTTTATTTATTTATGAGTAAAGTGTTATTATCTTTTGTCAATCGTTTACTATTATTTCTTTTGCATGTTTTGACTTCCAAAATATTTATGTTGTTTTACATATTATTCAAATTATCCACAGTCAGTCATATGTTGGAAGTAGATAGGAAGTAAGACTGTCATGAGTTGGTTGTAGAGGTCTAAGATGTTGGACATGGCCTCAACACTCATGAGTGCTCATAAGTTCTGAGTATTGGATTCAACCCACGCTCGCTGGTATCACTTCATGGAATTTATCTTGAGTGATCGCGAGACGGTAATATCATATAAGTCTTCAAACCTAGAGATATGACATGTTAACTACGAGTTAGTTATGCATTGAACATATGAAACCGCATTGGTAACTCGATGTTATAAAACGTGCGTTTGTGTGTAATTTAACAAGTAGTAGAACAAGCATATGAGTCGAAGTTTATCTGTTCCTTCTTGGATTAGAAGCTGATATCTGGGCCCCTCGATGATTTTGTTTTGACCTATGTACTGGGCCCGGTCAGAACTAAGTTGATGTGTTCAATTAAGTTCTTTGTCAAACAAATCAGAAATCGGGAAACAAACTGTTGGACAATAAGCCAGACGATGTTCCATGTGTTTGTCCGGCTGATATCTAGAACAGAGGATTACATGATCCCTTATCTGAAATGGCGTACCATCATCTTCTCAGTTTCGAAAAACCTTGAAAAGAGCTATGATTGCCGATCGGTTCCTGAAGTCATACTTGCAGTTATAGTTATTAGACTTATCCAAGTGGGATACTGTTGGATAAGGTGTCTAAGTCCATAACTATTTCTGGTATGTACTTGACCCGACCCGGCATGGTCCATTTGGGTTGCATGGCACCATGCAATTGGATAGACTAAATGAGAGAAATAACACTTGTGGTTATTAATATATTATAAGTTCTAATATATTAATAATATTATTTAATTAGTTTGATCAAGAATTAATCTTTGTATTAATTAAATGATCAAAAGATAACTAATTAAATATATGGGTTGATTATGTAAATCATCCATAACTTATATAGTGGGCTAAGAGGCTCCATGGATAGTCAAGTTGGGTTAAACCCATTGGATGATCCATGGAGGCTCCATGGGAGTTACAAACCCATGGGTCATGGAAATGAAGAGTCATGACACATTAGGGTTTACATGGTGTAACCCTAGATGTGTCAACACTATATAAAGCTCATGTGTTCTCCCAAAATCGGTTAGACAAGAAACAAGAGGGCTAGAGCCGATTTTTTTAGTGTTATACTTTCTCTCCATGTTTACTCCATAGCATTTGGTGTTGTGTGAAGCATTTGAGGCATCACACTCTGGGTGCTAGGCTCACAAGGTTTCAAGGATCACAATCAACAACAAGGTATGTAGTTCTATCTTTTATTCAAGTTAAAATTGTTCCCCATGTATGCTAGATAGGATCATAGCCTTGGAAATCAACTTTGCATGATAATTAGACAAACATAGATCCAAGGTTATTAGGGTTGCATGTATACTTAGGGAGTGTTAGAATGCTCAACACCCATCATGATTTCCATAATCAACCCATATATTTAATTAGTTATCTTTTGATCACTTAATTAATTCTAAATTAATTCTTGATCAAAGTAATTAAATAATACTATTAATATATTAGAACTTATAATATATTAATAAACCACAAGTGTTATTTTTCCCATTTATTCTATCCAATTGCATGGTGCCATGCAACCCAAATGGACCATGCCAGGTCGGGTCAAGTACATACCAGAAATACTTATGGACTTAGACACCTTATCCAACTGTCTCCCACTTGGATAAATCAAATAACTATAACTGCAAGTTGACTTCAGGAACCGATCAGCAATCGTAGCTCTTACAAGATTTCTCGGAACTGAGAAGATGATGATATGCCATTTAAGAAAAGTGATCAAATAATCCTCTATTCTAGATATCAGCCAGACAAATACATGGAACAATGTCTTACTTATTGTCTAGCAGTTTGTTTCCCGATTTCTGATTCGTTTGACAAAGAACTTAATTGAACACATCAACTTAGTTCTTGTAACGCCTCATTCCCGGTATGTATTTAAATAAGTTTTTTCCATTTTTGAGGAGAACTCAACGAGTCTGTTGTCCGACTCGCCGAGTAGAGACGGGATGAGCACGCGTATTTAGTCGGCTACTCGGCGAGTCCATACGCTGGACTCGACGAGTTTGCCTGTCTGGAGGAAACCCTAAATTTAGGGTTTTGGACCTATTTAAACTTTCTTATGCGCCCAAACTCGTCCCTTTCACCCCAGAGCATCTGCTAACAAAACCCTAGCCGTTTCTTAGTGTGTGTGTGTGTATGTGTGTTTATTGCTTGTGAAGGCATCTTTGGAGTAAGAAGGAGAAGGTGGAAGTTAGAGAGTTCAAGGAAGAGGAAGTAGATCCAGAATACACACTCTATTGGTCAGCTTTTCTGGTATTAAATTCTATACCTTGGCTATTGTTCATATAGATCTATGTTGTCCTTAATTTGTGGTTTCTAAGACCTAAAACCACAAATCCTTTTTTATTAGGCCTTATGGCCGGGTTATACTTCAGATCTGGACACTCATGGAATGCTAGAAGTATAAAGTTTTGGTTGTGGTTGTGATTGAAGTCCCTATTGAGCCTAGAACCCCATTAAGAGCTTATTTTGGTCATATGAAGCCTTTAAAGCCATGCATGCACGTAAAGTTAGCAACTTTACGTGAAAAGCATGCCCTAGAAGTTCAGATCCAGGATTTGAATCAGCTGCATGGCTTAGATCGGACCTGTATGGAAAAAGGACTGAAAGAACTCGGCGAGTCCCCAGGGCGACTCGGCGAGTTATATGAAGATAGCCGTTGACTCGGCGAGTTGGAAGAACAACTCGGCAAGTCCGATGAAGTTTGCGTTAGAACTCGACGAGTTGCATGAGCAACTCGGCGAGTTGGATGAGTTTTCTCGAGTAAAGTGTGTCAAAGATGAATGGTTTCATTCCTTGGTAGTTACACGTAAAGTTAGCAACTTTATGTGTTCAAATGGGTCCAAGATTTCAGATCAACGAGTTGGGAACCATAGAGAGGATTCGAGAGCAGTGTATGGAGTCTGCACGGTAGAACTCGGCGAGTAGTTCCTCAGACTTGACAAGTAGTTCTTCGGACTCGACGAGTCGAGTCGCGAGTCCCCGTCTTACTTTGAGTCGAGAGTTCGGAGTGAATCAGTGAGTGAAAGAGGGACTCAGTGAGTAAGTTAGAGTCAGTAAAGGAAGGACTCGGCGAGTCTGCGCCCTGACTCGGCGATTCCGGTCAACTGGAAGTTGACTTTGACCAGGGGTAAAATAGTTATTTTACCCTCAGTATAGTTATCAGTAATTGATTGAGTGTATTTATGGAAATTGTAGCCGGGGAGGTACCGGAGTAGCAGACAGTTTCTAGAGCAGTTCACTTAGCAGCCAGTGCACGACGTGAGTTTCCTCCCAGTAGGAACGGGTCTACGGCCACAATGCCGACCCGACTAGTTAGCAGTAGTTTCCGGGCTTCAGTCTGATGTAGCGGTTAGTGGGTTTGATGCCTTCGTGGCTCAGACAAGATCTATGTGTTATGTGTTCCGGGCTACGGCCTGATGCAGTATGCAGTATATGTGTTTATGCTGGTTGATATGTTTATATGCTAGTTGATATGTGTTTATGCTATGCTATGCTCAGTCAGTTCCAGACTTTGGTCCGATGCAGTTAGTTCCGGACTTCGGTTCGATGCAGTCAGTTCCGGACTTCGGTCCGATGCAGCTAGTTCCGGACTTCGGTCCGATGCAGGGGACGAGGTCCTAGTCAGTTTTGGACTTCGATCCGATGCAGTTTCCGGACTTCGGTCCGATGCAGTGGGCAAGGCCCAATATGTGATTTATATGTATTGTATGGTATGTGGTAGTTTGTGGGAGCTCACTAAGCTTCGTGCTTACAGTTTCAGTTTTGGTTTCAGGTACTTCCGCAAGAAAAGGGAAGAGCTCGGATTGATAGCATCGCACACACCACAGCTTCGGCAGTTTCTTTTCCTGGGAGTTTGATTGGACATTTTCACATGTTTGATACAGTTTGATATGATACATTTCATTATGTTTTTGAGATTTATGACATACGTTTATTAGTATGGTTTTCAGTATCATGATTTTAATATTATAAAACAAAAATTTTTGGGTCGTATTTTTGGATTTTACAGTTCTGACCGGGCCCGATACATAGGTCAAAACAAAATCATCGAGGGGCCCAGATATCAGCTTCTAATCCAAGAAGGAACAGATAAACTTCGAATCATATGTTTGTTATACTACTCATTGAATTATACACAAAAGCACGTTTTATAACATCGAGTTACCAATGCATTTACGTACAATCATTGCATAACCAAATCATAAGTAACAAATCATATCTCTCGGTTTGAAGACTTATATGATATTACCGTCTCACGATCACTCGAGATAAATTCCATGAAGTGATTCTAGTGAGCGTGGGTTGAGTCCAATGCTCAGAACTTATGAGCACTCATGAGTGTTGTAGCAATGTCCAACAACTTAGACCTCTACAACCAATCATGACAGTCTTGATTTATACCTACTTCCGACATATGACCGACTATGGAGGTTCGAATAATATGATATACCAAACATAATTATGTTGGAAGTCAAAACATGCAAAAGAAATATAGTAAACGATTGACAAGAGATAGCAACACTTTACTCATAAATAAAACACCTTTTATTCATCATCTAATGTCAATTACAGTTTACAAATTTCAAGGTTATCTAACTAGTAAATCTAATATCATCCTTCAGCCCTATGCTCCGAGCATGCTAGAGATGCTTAACCCGATTCAGTCACATTGTGAGGGGATCTGATGGATTCTCATCCGATGATACCCTCCTCGCCACGAGGAGTCCTTCTTCTATTCGATGTCTGATGAAATGGTATTTTTTGTCAATGTGTCTAGATCTCCCGTGATCCCTTGGTTCCTTGGCTAAGGCAACAACACTTTCACTATCATAGAAAATTTACACTGGCTCCTTAATAGCTGGTATAACTCCAAGGTCTCTAATGATGTTCTTCAGCCATATCACCTCCTTTGCTGCGTCGCTAGCTGCTATATACTCTGATTCGCAAGTTGAATCAGCCACTGTCTCTTGCTTGCAACTCTTCCAAGAAATTACTCCTCCGTTTAAGGTAAAGACCCAACCTGACTGAGAGCGGAAATTTTCTTTATCAGTCAGAAAGCTTGCATCACTATACCCTACAACTCTCAAGTCATCACTCCCACCAAGGGTAAGGACCCAGTCCTTAGTCCTCCGTAGGTATTTGAGGATATTCTTTACCGCAGTCCAGTGTGCCTTGCCAGGGTTCCCCTGATACCTGCTAACCATGCTCAAGGCAAAGGCTACATCAGGTCGAGTACACGTCATAGCATACATGATCGATCCTACTGCCGAAGCATAATGTATTCGACTCATTTCTGCTATCTCAGCCTCAGTACTAGGACTTTGTGTCTTACTCAATATGGCGTTACTTTGGATGGGTAACTCTCCTTTCTTGGAGTCTTGCATGCTGAATCTCTTCAGCACCTTATCCAAGTAGGTACTTTGACTAAGTCCAATTAGTCTTTTACTCCGGTCTCTCAAGATCCTTATCCCTAGAATATAGGCAGCTTCTCCTAGGTCCTTCATAGAGAAACACTTCCCAAGCCAGGACTTAACTTCCTGTAGAGTTGGGACGTCATTTCCTATGAGTAGTATGTCATCCACATACAATACCAAAAAGCTAACTATAGTCCCACTAGCCTTGACATATACACAAGATTCATCTTCACTCCTAGAAAAGCCAAATTCTTTGACTTTCTCATCAAAGCAAAGATTCCATCTGCGAGGTGCTTGCTTTAACTCGTAAATGGATTTCTCAAGCTTACACACTCTATTAGGGTATTCTGTACTGACAAAACCCTCTGGCTGATTCATGTAAACATCCTCAGCCAACTTTCCATTAAGGAAAGCAGTTTTGACATCCATTTTCCATATTTCATAATCATGAAATGCAGCTATGGCTAACAGAACCCTAATAGACTTAATCTTGGCCACTGGAGAAAAGGTCTCATCATAATCATTTTCCGGAGTTTGTGAGAAACCCTTTGCAACGAATCGTGCCTTATAAGTTTGTACATTACCATCCATGTCGGTCTTCTTCTTGAAGATCCATTTGCACCCTACAGTCTTACGACCTGGTACATTCTCAACCAAGTTCCAAACTTGATTGTCATACATGGACTGTATCTCGCTGTCCATAGCCTCTTTCCACTTAGCTGACTCAAGGCCTGCCATGGCTTCCGCGTAACTGTTAGGTTCATCCAGACCTATCAGTGTCTCATCACTGATAAGTGTATCACATTCCGCAGTAATATGGAATCCATAGTAATGCTCAGGTGCATTCCTAACCCTTGTGGAATGCCTCAGAGGTACAAACATGTCAATTTTCTCAACAGGAGTTTCCTCCTCAAGTTGAGTGCTAGGGTTTGAAGTTCCTTCACCACTTGACTCTTGAATTTCTTTAAGGTCAATTTGCCTCCCACTATTTCCTTGGCTTATAAACTCTCTCTCTCTCGAAAGACAGCCCTCCTTGCTACAAAGACCACATTTTCACTAGGTCTGTAGAAGAGGTAACCAAAGGATTGTTGTGGGTAGCCGATGAAAATACACCTCTCGCTTCGAGGTTCGAGCTTATCATGAGTCTCACATCTCACGAAAGCCTCGCAACCCCAAATCTTAATGTGGTCTAGTTTGGGTACTTTACCAGTCCACATCTCATGAGGAGTTTTGGCAACTTTCTTTGTAGGGACTAAATTAAGGATATGGGCGGCAGTCTCTAAGGCATACCCCCAAAATGAGATTGGTAGTGAAGCTCGAATCATCATGGAATGAACCATATATCCAACAAGGTTCGATTACGCCTCTCAGCTACACCATTCAACTGCGGTGTCCTGGGAGGTGTCAATTGTTAGACAATTTAACTTTCCCTAAGATAGTCGAGGAACTCTGAACTAAGATACTCACCACCTCGATTGGATCGAAGCATCTTAATATTCCTTCCCAATTGATTCTCGACTTCCTGTTTAAATTCTTTAAACCTTTCGAAAGTCTCTAACTTATGCTTGATTAAGTAGACATATCCATATCTACTGTAATCATCAGTAAAAGTCAAATAATAACAATTAGCATCCCTTGTGGCATGTTTGAAGGGTCCATACACATCCGTGTGTATGTGATCCAGCAAACCTTCACCCCTTTCACAAGAACCTGTGAAGGGTGACTTTGTCATTTTTCCAAGTAAGCATGATCCGCAACTATCATCTGACTTTAGGTCAAATGACTCCAAGACTCCACCCTTTTGGAGTTGGCCTATGTGTTTCTTGCTTATATGTCCAAGACGACAATGCCATAATGACGCTTTATCTAAGTTATTAATAGAATCAATACACAAAACATTATTTCCTAAGTTATCAACCACAGATACAGTTTCATACACACCATCACAAGGTAATGCTTTAAAATAAAGAACATTATTAAAGAAAGCATTAATCGAACCAACTTTATTATCAAATGAAAAGGTGAAACCTTGTTTTTCCAATGCATGAAAGGAAATAATATTTCTTGCCATTTCTGGCGAATAACAATATTTATTCAAATCTAAACTAAACCCACTACTTAGCGATAAAGTATAAACTCCAATCTTGGTGACAGGTAAAGCTTTCCTATTCCCCATGATTAAGTTTATTCTTCCATGCTCCACATTCTCACTTCTTCTTAGTCCCTGCAAATCAGAACAGATATGAATACCACAACCAGTATCAAGGACCCAAGAGTTAGAATGGGGTGAGTTATTAGATAAGATAGTGTAAATACCTACATGGTTGGGTTTAACTTTCCCATCCTTCACATCTTCCTAGTACTCTGGGCAGTTCTGCTTCCAATGTGATTTTTTCATGGCAATAGAATAATTCAGCCTCTTTTGGGTCAGAACTAGGAGTGACAGAACTTTTCTTGGTTCTGCTTGAAGAAGATCCATCAAGGGTCCTAGCCTTGGTACCCTTCGAAGAGCTCTTTCTCTTCTTCCCTCGTCCTTTCCAGATTGCCAAAACCGGGGCGGAGTTTGGAGTAGGAGTGTTAACAACCGACTTACCCTTAAGACCTGTTTCTGCGGTCTTGAGGAGTCCCTGAAGTTTGCTGAGTGTGACCTCTTCCTTATTGATGTGATATGACATGCGGAATTGATCATAGCACGATGGTAAGGAGTGCAAAATAATATCTATTGCAAGCTCCTCATGGAAGTTCACATTAAGCTTCAGCAATTGATCCACATACCTTTGCATTTTCTGCATGTGGCTCGTGACAAATTCCATGTCCTTCATCATGGTTGTTATCATGGAGCAGATGATTTCATACCTCTCTTGTCATGCACTTTGATGGTATCTTTCCATCAGATCTTGGTGCATTTCAAAAGGGTAAAAGTCCTCATAGGACTTTTGGAGTTACGTTGTCATGGTGGCCATCATGATGCATGCAACTTTGGTAGCATCCCTTTCAAGTGCCTGGAAGTCAGCGATCTCCCGAGGAGTTCCAGTGGTCTCATCAATTTCCTTAAGCTCCTTATAGAGGACATATTCTTTGTCCTCGTAGCGGGTAATCATCTTGATGTTTCTGATCCATTCATTGAAGTTGGATCCATTAAAAGTGACTTTCCCACACAAGTTCATAAGGGTAAAGGAGCCATTAGGATTAAAGCCAGAAGCAGCATTGTTTGAAGACATCTGAAAGAAGAGAAGAAGATTAGTTTAGATATTAAGAGAGTCCTTAATAAAACACCAAAATGTAATATTAAGGCTAGGATCCAATCACAATATATTATAACTTAGAAGAGATATGCCGTAATCCAAGCTAGAACATATTTGAAAGGTAGGTGAATGACGATTCACCAATTTCCACCATGAAAAACGAAATATAGATATTAGGTTTTTAATTGGTTCTTAAAAATTCCTAGATTCTTTGAGATTCATTGAACTTTTCAATGGCATGTTTCAATCTCGAGTGTGCCCTCCAAGTTTTGTGATTGGGATACCGACGATCACAAAACGAGGTGTGAAGTAACCATGCAAATCACTTGGTACCTTTAAATTTTATCACTCAATCGATGTGCCGGTAAACCACACACGCTCCACCGATACTAAGATAAACCGTAATTCACCCTTTACCTACCTTGTTAAGTCCAAGTTAGTGTGCTGGTTAACTACACACGCTCTACCAACGACTTAAACAAAGTGTAAAGTGTAATTTCATGGATTAGCACCTTATTCACATTTTTCCTAAAGTAACTAAGAATGGGAATTTAATAAAAGCATTTAGTTACTTTATAATATTCATTATACTTTTAATGAGAATTTATAAGTCCTTGTCCTACCCGTTCGGCTAACGATCCTCCACCGATCAAGGGAGCGGTGGGTGAGAGTGGACACCCATTAAGTTGCCATTTTATAGGCAACAGCCTTATACTCCCCCCCCCCCTTTATAGACCGACTTCGTGAATGAGGCGTACTAGCGGTAAGACGACTTGATCTTATACATACATACACACACACACACACACACACACATATATATATATATATATATATATATATATATATATATATATATATTAACTTATAATATTATAAAGTATAAGGGTTGAATTTTAACTTTTAAAATTATAAGGGTTGGAACTAAAGTTTTAATCAAGACTTTACTTGTTCTAAAACTTGAGGGCAAGTTTTGTAAACTTTCAAAACATTTCATTTCTTATAACTTATGAATTAATTGAGTAAAAAAATGAAGACTCTTCATTTTTTATAACTCTTGTGTTCTTTTAATGGCTTTAATAAAAGTGTGACTTTTGCTTTTCCATAACTTGAGGATAAGTTATGGACTCCATTAAAACACATTATTATCATGAATTTTACTACCATGAAGGTTACATGTAATTCCTATGATCATCTAATCATCATAAGTTCAAGAACATTATTATGAACACTTTCAAGAATAAAAAAATTACACAAAAACTTGTAATTTTGATAATTTCCATTGTAAATGGATTAGCATAAACATTAGACCATCTAAAACAAGTTTTCAAGTACCAAAATAGTTTAGGTTAATGTTTCTAGTCCATTTCCAGCAACAAACGTAGAAATTCTGAAAACTGCCGCCTGTACTTGTCGAGTGCAAGAACATACTCGACGAGTAGCTTGCATTTGTTCATGGACTCGTTGAGTCCCCCCATGGACTCGGTGAGTTCATACGAGTAGAAAGCATAAAATCGATTTTTTCAAGCAGTTTGCACAAATAATCAACAAACAAACCTAGTCTCTGATACCACTGATGGGTTTTGAGCATTCTAACACTTCGTAAGTGTACATGCAACCCTAATAACATTGGATCAATGTTTCTCTAATTATCATGCAAAGTTAAACTCCAAGGTTATATTCCTATCTAGCATACATGGGGAACATTTTTAACTTGAATGAAAGATAGAATAACTTACCTTGTTGTTGCTTATGATCCTTGAAACCTTGTGAGCCTAGCACCCCAAGTGTGATGCCTCAAATGCTTCACACAACAGCAAATGCAAAGGAGTAAACTTTGAGAGAATCTTACACTAGCAAAAATCGTCCTAGCCCTCACTTGTTCATGTGTACCCGATTTTGGTGGAGGAGATGATCCTTATATAGTGTTGACACATCTAGGGTTACACCATGTAAACCCTAATGTGTCGTCACTCTTCATTTCCATGACCCATGGGTGTGTAACTCCCTTGAAGCATCCATGAAGCATCCTATGGGTTTAACCCAACTTGATAATTCATGGAGCCTCTTAGCCCACTATACAAGTTATGGATGATTTACATAATCAACCCATATATTTAATTAGTTATCTTTTGATCACTTTATTAATTCTAAATTAATTCTTGATCAAACTAATTAAATAATACTATTAATATATTAGAACTTATCATATATTAATAAACCACAAGTGTTATTTATCTCATTTAGTCTATCCAATTGCATGGTGCCATGCAACCCAAATGGACCATGCCGGGTCGGGTCAAGTACATACTAGAAATAGTTATGGACTTAGACACCTTATCCAATAGGTGGCGCCTGGCAATCCAGTATGTAAGACTAGAGTTTGGACTCTGGCAGTTAAGTAGATAGTTAGTTGTAGATTGTATACTAGTTGTCTTTGTGATACTCGCATGGAAGACCATTAGGTGGCTCCTAGTACTTGTTTATAAGACCCATGGTTTTGGTCCATGACCTAACAAGGAAAGACCATGATACGACTCGTGGCATAATGGCAAGACTATGGTTGGTACATAGCATCTTCTATTGCATGTTTGATATGTATGAATGTATGGATCGTATGTTATGTATGGTTTGTGTTATTTTGGGGAACTCACTAAGCTTTGTGCTTACAATTGTTGTTTATGGTTTCAAGTAGTTCTGGTTCAAAAGGGAAGGGTTCGGCTTGATTACAACGTATACACCCATATTTTCTATGAACTTGAGTATTTGGGATTGTACTTGGATAATCGTTTTAATATGAAATACATTTAAGTGTTTTGGTAATGATAAATGAGTGTTTTGGTTGTTTTAAAAATGAAATTTTTACCTCGTACTTTTGGGGTGTTACAAGTTAGTATCAGAGCCTTGGTTCGAGGGATTCGGGCATACTCTCGGGGATGCCTGGACTCAAACGGAGGGTTTGGTGAAAATTTTCGTACAATAAATGTTTTATTAAAAAGGATTTCTAATCAAAGAAAGAGGTGTGATGCATGCAATTGGCCGAGCTCAAGTAAGTGATTCCTAAAATATCAATACTTGTTTATTCTGATACGTGATATGATTATGAGAATTTCATGCTAGATTAGGGATAAGGATTTGCTCAGGATTTTATGATAGGAGAGATGCCTTTATATGCCTGATTGTATGAGCTTTTAGAATTGCTTGCTATTATGGTGTTCAAATAAGTGGATAGAATGGTTTGACTAGTGTATGCTGGTTAGATTTTCCGTTGCCTGAATGTTATTTGCTTTGTGCTTTGTGGGACTCTTGGCAATCCTAATTAACTTCTAAGTGAATATGCTAAGTCACATGTGGTACAAGTTAAATAATCTCAGAGTGATGGATCCGAACCTACTATGAAACTCTTGTCTAAGTCCAACCATTCTAGGGTTAAGTCTTTTACTCGAAGGATTATCTGATGTGCATGTTTTTATTATATTCATGAGGTAGTTAGTTGACATTGGTGGGAGCCTTTCAGCACTTGAGGGCAGGGTGAGTTCGAGAACCTAGGAGGCCTAGGATATGCTTCACTGGGTTTGGTTGTGTTGTTTAGTGAGAGTTTGGTGCATCAGTTCAAGAAGGTGACTTACAGGTTTCAGTATGATTCTTAAGGAAAGTATGGATAGATATGGAAGGTAGTATTGGGCCTGTACTACTGAAAGCATAGGATCCATACTCGAATCGGGGAGAGTCTTGGAGAATCTAGGAAGCTTGTGGAATGAAGATTCTTGGGTATGTTCTGATAATTTGCATGTCGTGTTTCAGTTTGGTGAAGAGCAGTCCAAAAGGAGGTTCTGGTTCTAGTTCCAGCTCAGGTGTAGGTACTAATCCAATTAACAAGTAGTTGCAGGAGTTATCTCATCGGATATTACCCACGGTATTTTGGATTAGACTCATGTGATATTTTTTCGGTCAAGGAGAGGATTCTGGAGGTTTTGGATGAGTACTTGTGTGCATTCCATGCTGAGGTTATGGCTATCGCTGGAGCTCGCACTTTTTCCTTCCATGAATTTCGCGTTTGTCGTGCTGAGGTCAAGCAGAGGATTTTAGAGGTTTTGGATGAGTGCTTGTGCATGTTCTCTGGGGAGAAGGACCCCATTGCCAATAGGAGATGGTTAGTGGATATTTCTAACGCATTCGAGCTGAGTTTCTGTCCCACAGGGTCAAAGGTCAGATTTGCTTCCTGCCTTTTGAAGGACAGGGCACGGGATTGGTGGGAGGAGGTAGGATGTGAGGTGGGTGATGATGATGTTGTTGTTGTTATGTCATGGGATGATTTTTTGACCAACTTCGGATATGAGATCGCACTGATGATTGAGGTGCAACAGTTGGCGCAAGAGTTTTAGGATCTCGGCTAGACCATTAAGACTGTGGCAGAGATTACTGTCAAGTTCCAAGAGATGGCCTTATTGGTTCCACAGTATGCAGCGGGCGAGGAAATGAAGAATGTGAGGTATCATGATATGCTGAGGGACGACATCAGGTAGTTTGTGAGTATATCAGGTGTAGGCAGTGGACAATTCCGGGAAGACACCCAAGACTTCTGATTAGCAATTGAGGGGCCAGCATGGCCGGGGTCAGTACAACACGTGTGAGAAACTGCACGATGGGGTGTGCCGTTCTATGGATTTGGGCTACTACAAGTGTGGCAGTGTTGGTCATGTCAGCGGGGATTGTCCTTGGCAGAGGGGGGTAAGTCCGTTATGTTTTCACTGCAACCAAGTGGTCCACAAGAAGGCCGACTGTCCAATGGTGAGGGGAGGAGCAGTGAGTGCACGTACTCTAGCTACTTTGAGGATCATTGATGGTCGTGAGGGCAGGGCAGGAGCCCTAACACAGAGGAATTGGGCATTGCAGTGTCAGACAAGGGAGGCCAGGACTCCAGCAGATGATATTGCGGGTATGTTATCTTTTGCCTTCTTTTTCATTTTTATCAGTATTTATGTTGTTCATAATTTAGTATCGGTCTAGGTAAGCATGGTCTTTAGTTATATTCTCTATTATGTTTAAATTATATCATCAAGAATTGTTATATGCCTTTTACATGCCATGAATCGTTCGTGGGTCAGCAAGAGGTTGTATCTTGTTAAGCGGGTTTCAAGGTGCTCAGTTGTTATTTCAGGTTCTTAGTCGAGATCGGTTTAGGGGTATTATATGGAAGGTCCATGGTCAGGTTCAGCGGGTTAATTCTCCAGTATTTTTGGGGTTCGGTGGTTTAGTATCTAAGCTTTGTTTGCCACTGGGAGGGCCAAGGGAAGTGGTCTATTGCTAAGGTTCGGTCATGTCAGCAACATAAAGTACTTCAAGATTTGGGTGTTGTATCATTAAAAGCGTCTAGAGTTATCAGATTTGTTGGGATTTCGGGGAGTGTTTATCTGGTCTTCAAGGTTTTTACAGTTGTTGGGTTTGGCTAGTAATGGAACACTAGCATTGGTAAGTGCAGGTTGTTATCGGTTCAATATAAGAAGTAAGGTGGATTGGGAATCCTTCAAACCTTGTGTACTGGGAGAGCTTCATCGAATCAAAGTGGAAGAGAACCGTTCAGATCCAAGAGTGGAATCAGGCGTGAAACTAGGATGAGTTTCATATCCCCATCAGGGAGGAAGGCGACTCAGGTGGTCATCTAGATTGAGGATTGTGTGAGTTAGGAGTTCAGGAAACTCCCCAGTAGTTGGTTAGTGCCTTCTTGGTGATGGATAGCAGGATTTTGATGGAGCCAGATTGGGGTTCTAGGCATGAATCGAGCCCAACTTGGGGTCTTGGTCGGGTGCGTGTTAGACTCCAAATTTGTATGGATGGATTGATAGATGAGTTGTAAGAAAATGGGCGGCGACCATGGCAAAGTAGGAGTTTTATAAGACTGTGGGGTGGAGAATTCTCCTAAAGTTGGGTTCAGTAGTCATGGGAAGGCCTTTGTATGTTCTGGGTTGTGGTTGCGTTCTTTAGGCTGTCTGATGTGTCTGGGATGGTAAGGAATGATGTCGAGGACGAAATCTAATTAAAGTGGTGAATAGTTGTAACACCCACGATCTTGAGGATCAATTGTTAGGAATAAATCCCATTTAGAAGAGTGGACACAAAGTGTTGGAGAGATGAACATGGCATGTCTAGATTTAAAAATTTTGGCTTTCATTCAGGCCAACATGTCGTTTTTATGCCATTACGCAGCACGTTGGCGACTCATGGAGAAAACTCTTATTTTTAGGGTGTTGCACCCTATATAAAGGCATTAATTCCTCATGGTTGGCCTCCTTACCTACCTCCATTGCTACTAAAACCCTAAAATCAATTTTTAAGTCTCTTGGTGGTGTTCTTGAGTTTGTAAGAAGTTCTTGCTGCTCATTTTTGGTATTTGTGAAGGAAGTGGAGATGTTGAAGTTGTATTGTTGGTGGAAAGGTTTTGGATCCCGAATCATATTCTTTTATGCAAGCTTTCAAATGTATCAAGTTTGAACCCTAACTTATAGATGTTTAGATTTGTCTATATTGTGCTTTTGGTCCCTTTCTTGGTTGATGAGAGAGTAAAGTCATTTAAGGGCTTGTTATTCTAGATCTGAGTTTGTATTTGACTCCTTGAGCATAAATGTGCAAGATTTATGAGATAATTGGTTACATGCACACATTAAGTCACTTATTAAGTCCTTTTTATGCTTAAGAGCTTGATTTAGACATTCATGACCATAAAGTTGGCAACTTTACGTGGTTTTCGAGCTAAAGGAAGTCAAATCTATGTTTTGGGGATATGTATTTATGGATTAAGTGCTTATTGGTTAAGACCTTGCACTATTAAGATTTATGGATTGAGTTTTGAACCTTTTTGGGTAGTCCCAATGGATAAAGTTGGAAACTTCATCCTTCTGGACCATATTATGGACTAGATCTAAGCTTTGGAGCTCTTGGTGTCGGAGAAAACAACTTAATGTTTTAAGCTATTGGATCTCGGTCGAACACTGCGTGTTCAAAGGGAAACAATGCGTGTGGTTGGGATTTTTTTTAACTGGCTGGATGCTGGCGGGATACAGCTTGTCAAAGGGACAACACGGCGTGTTTGATCAACATGGGCTGTTTACTTTGACTTTGACTAGAAGTTTCAATAGGGTTGGCCATGGGATACTTTGGGCCATGTTGGGTCTTTTGGATTATAGCTTTGGGCCTTAGTCTTGGGCGAAGCTAGATAAGGGGTAAAGTGGTCTTTTACACTAAGTATGGATTCAGGATATAGATTCAATTCCAATTGTTAATTGGGTATTATTTGGTTATTTATAGTTTGGGGGATTGTTGGACCAGGTGTCAGGGATTATCAGTGTGTTTCAGCAGTGCGAGGTGAGTCTCCTCACTATTCTATGGGTCGATGTCACTAATGCCAACCCTATTGGTTTATGTATTATAGTAAGGCGACGGGATTCTTGGCATTTGTATGAAAGACCAGTGAGTGGTACCTGGTAATCCTATATGCAAGACCAGAATTTGGACTCTATCAGTTAAGTAGATAGTTAGTTGTAGATTGTATGCTAGTTGTTTTTGTGATACTCGCATGGAAGACCATGAGGTGGATCCCGACATTTGTCTATAAGACCAAGGTTTTTTTCCCCCAGCCTGGCAAGGAAAGACCATGATACGACTCGTGGCATAATGGCAAGACTATGGTTGGCACATAGTATCTTCTATCGCATGTTTGATATGTATGAATGTATGGCTCGTATATTATGTATGGTATATGATATTTTGGAGAACTCACTAAGCTTTGTGCTTTCAATTGCTATTTATGGTTTCGGGTACTTCCGCTCGAAAGGGAATGGCCCGGCTTGATCGCAGCGCATACACCCAAGTAAAGTGAACGTGGTTACGGACACTCTGAGCCGCAAGTCAGCTGGATCATCTACCCCATTGACTTGTTTGAGGATATCAGTGGATTCTCCACTTGTGGGTTTGATCAGGGAGGCTCTGGCTAAGGGTATGCGTCAAGAGAATTGGAAGCTGGAGAAGATCATGGGTGAGGACACCCGATTTGTGCAGGATGGACGGGGGCTATTGTAAGTCCCCAAATATGGAATTAACTGGTGATCAAACACAAGAAAAAGCTATAATCAATGAGAACAAGAAGGAGTAGAAGCAAGACTGATCCAAATTGTACACATTTGTATTGAGCCGTAAACGTCGGGTACAATGGAACACATACACACAACCGCTGTACATTCTGACAAGACTGACACACACACACACACACACACACACACATATATATATATATATATATATATATATATATATATATATATATATATATATATATAGGGAACAGTGGACTGTACATAGTTCACGGCCGCAAACAGATTGCAGCCGCAAATACCACTTGAACCGAAAAACCCTGTTTTCAGTTCACCCAACCACAAACCCTACAAATACCCATAAAAAGACTAACAAGACCTATACAGATGAATGCCTAGCCCAAACCAACAAAATATGACCTAACAATCTCCCCCTTGGATTGAGGCTAGCATGAATTTAGTCTTTCTCTACGACCAGCACGTTACACCTTCCCATCGCCCCTAGCCACATCTTCTTGTCGATAATCTCAGTGATCATGCTTGTAAGTTCTTTAGTAGCAACCTCAAGAATCTCATGCTTGCATATGATTTGATGTTGAGCCAAAATGTTAATGTCCCATTCACCAAACTGTAGACAATCCTTCTTATCAATGATACGAAAGAAACCATCTGGGAATTTGATGACAGAAGAGGTTGTGGCTTCATCGAAAACCCTATATTCCATATTGTTCAGTGATCCATCACAAAAATTCTTTACAATAGGAATCTGTGTCATCTGCTTTGTAGGAGGCCACATTACATTCTTCAAGCGCTTGTTGGTCTTGGGGTCAAAAACATATTTGGCCTCTTTTCAAGAAGGATTCAGCAGTCTTCATCCCATCAAATTTCCTCCTAGATTGATTCTCCAATAAGAGTTTGACATTCGTTCTGCAAGGATCATTGGCTGGGTTAGAGAATGGAGCTTCAAAAAGTTCAGTGAGGCCCACCTTTGTCAAAGAAGAAAAATCATTCTTGTCACTGTAATACTCTATGTTTCTGCCCTTGCGCTTTATCAGCTAGCAATTTAATTTTTCATGAAAACCCCGCATAAGAATTCCTGACAGATCACCATACTTATCACTTAACTGCCTATTTCCAATATCAGTCACTGTGAGTTCGGGCTGGTCTCCACAAACATTTTGACCTAAATTTTTCATGAAGAGCCACTTATCCTTATTTTGTGAAGAGACCGGTTGTCAAGCTCGTTTGAGAGTAACTCTTGGATTGGCTTGAGCCGGTTCATTCTCAAATCGGTCAACAATTCTTGTGGTTCTGACTGGTAGAGGATTATCAAGCAGATCGGGTTAAGATGTATTGGCAGGGGCACTTTAAGAAGTCACAAATGCACTTGGTTCTTCGACAGTTGTTTTGAATTTTTCGCCAAATTTTGCTATCAGTTTGTTCTTTAGGTCGTAGTAACCAGCGTTCAAGGCTCCAAGGTTGAGTTGTAAACCAGAAATTTGTTTTCATTTTTCAAGATTTTCCTTTTCCAGATCAGAAACTCTAATGTCCAGAGTTCCTATCAAAACATCTTTATTGATAATCTTCTGGTTTAATATTCCAATCTCTGCTCTAAGTTCAGAAATCGATGGTTCCGCTCCCCCTAAACTTCATCCACCTATAGATATGCCTTTGCCTCGGGGTGAAGGATCAGAATCTTGTTGTGCCAAAAACCTAGCAAGCCTCTCGGATACAACATCGTGTTTAGGTTGTGGTGGAGAGGAAGCCCCAGGAATTGAAGAACTCCTGGCTTCATACGAAGATCGAACATCGCTTAGTCCTTTTTTCAAAATATAACTTTCTTCGTGGGTTGGTTGGGCTGGTGTTGCAGTTGCAGTAGATTGTTGGGCTGGCGGAGCTTGTTCCCTGAAAAGCACTCCCGTCCTTGGATCGGCTCTTCTCCTTTTGATTAGATGCTGGGAGGCTTGTGTCATAATAAGATCACATTTAGATGGCAAAGTGGCTGAAGTAGTAACTGCAAGGGGAGGAATCCTTCTAGTTGAATCCAGATTAGCTAAAGTGTCGGCCATCTGATCAGTAGTTGGAGGCGTCACCTTGAGAACATTATTAACTCCCTCTGTCTCCGTGGCAGGTTGTAAAACATCATGGACATTATCAAAGAACGCATCGAGGTCATCGTTACTTGGCCTTAAATCATTACCCTACCCAAAGTCAAAGAATAAGTCATCATCATCAAATTCGGATAGATCACCACCTTGATCCATATCATCATCCTCATCATCACCATCATCATCATTTACCTCCACATTAACCATCGGTACATGTTCCTCGGCAATAATTGCAATGGGAGGAACAAGGTCTTCTTCATGCTCAGAAGCGGTAATAACATCATCTTCATCATTTTCATTGCCTGATGAGCTTTCTGAATCAGACGCTTCACTGATCTCCGCAAACTGGCCAAACTTCTCTAGTGGGTCCTTTCCTTGGAATACAAATTTTGTACCCTTGCGGTTTTATTTCCTGAGTGCAAAAGAATTAGCTCCCAGAGACTTTAAGTCCAACGTTTCACCTCTTCTTTCTAACTCTGGATATTTACTATCAAATATCATCTGGAGAAATCTTGGAAACATCATACATTTGTCCTTCCTTTTTCCTTCCAAATTACTCATCATCTCATTCAGAATGTATTTTGAAAAGTTGAACTCAAGACCCATGGCAAGAGCAGTAATAGCACCAGTGTTCAATAGGGAAATCTTATCAGCACCAGATTTCCTGCCTGAGATGCAAATTAGGAAAGAGTGAGCAAGAAATCGCCAGTAAGGACACAACAACTTCTTTACTGTAGGTGGAAACACTCCTTCATATCCCATTCTTTCGAAAATCTCTTCAGCTTGTTCCATGGAGATCTTAGTTTGAAACCCTGGCTGGTCATTGATTTGCAGCACCTCGCGAATAGTTTGCTCAAACACCACAATCTTCTTTCCATGAATGACTGATTCTACTGTGTCTTCACCATCTTCTCTTTTATTCACAGAAGCCTTGTTCCAAAATTTCTTCACTAAGTCTTGATAAACGATGGGATTTTTCTTGAAGGCATGTGCAAGACAACATTTTTAACACCATGAATCATGGACTTGAATTCTTGGTGTGCAGCTGGAGGATCAAACAGGAAAGCAACAATGTTGTGCTTATCAGAAAATTTCAAGTCTGCCATTTGATCTGCACCAAACTAGCTAAGTGAGAAAACTAATGATTTAATCAATTAAATTAAGTTTTATCAATTATCAATTTATTAGGCCTTAATGAAACAAGATTTAAACGAAAAACATTTTTATGGCCAAAAATAGGTTCACAGCCGTAAACGGGTTTACGGCTGTAAACAGTTTGCGGTCGTAAACACTGTTTGATGCCGAAAAACATTTTTGCTTCAATAATCCCACAAAATACGACAAAATCATACGAAAAATAGTTGTGTGAGGTTCACCTTTGATGTACATACAAGATACAGAGGTCAATGTCAGATTATAACAACAAATCGATGACGAATCAGTGAATGGATCTAGGAACAATTGAGAGAAACTGAAAGAAGTTTGTGGTTGTGAACTCAAAAATGAAAGACATGGGGTTTACAGTCAGAAACATTACCTTTTATACCCTGTACCATATTTGACCCATATCCCGTGGGCTGCAAACCCAATAGCCTCAAATCTAAACCCAATACATCCAATTTAATCAAAAAAATAAAACATTTAGAAGACATAAAAAAATTTAAAAAAATTAAAAAAAAAAAATCTAAAAATTTAAACTAAATTAATTTTGCTTAATTAATTTTTGTAATTTTTTTTTGAAAAATAAAAAATAAAATTAAATATAAAATAACACTAATTTCTCTTCACCATTGTTAATAATCTTTTTATGATTTTGGGATCAAAGTTTTAGGACAGCCTTAATCTGTTTTTTAGTACATTCACCTTCATGAATAGATATGATCAATCATCGGTATTGTGGACCACTTAAACACGAAAGATTGTTACAAATTTGGACATACGACAAGTGACAAGACATTTGAACCTATATACCTATATAATACTCCTAGAATGACCATTTAACTGACGACGACCAAGGATATTGTTGTCCACCTAAATTCAGTAGCGAGATCTATAGATAACCTATTAAATGTTCAATTTTAGATGTACTAGAATGCGTTTCCCGCTTCCTGATATACCCCGGTAATCTAGAACTTCCAGAATACTACTTACTTTAGATGAGCAAACAATTATTCGAAGGGAAGTCAAATTTAGAATTGCATATGTCGTATACCCAGGTTGGATCTCTTCCAATCACGCAGAGGGATTAACATTTGACTAACCAGAATAAAGGGATTGAGAAATAGAATGGAGCATATGATGTGTTCCAGGTCAGATAAGAACTTATCACGCAAAGGAGACAACATACGACTAACAGACAGAAAGAATTTGCATATAGAAGGAGATGCATTGAGATAGAGTTGCATATGTTGCAGTCCAGGTCGGATCTCTTCCAATCACGGAGAAGAGGTAACATATGACTAACAAAAAGAAAGAATGAAAATAACCTTCTACAGACCTACTTTATCGGAATTCCCCAATCTCCTTATCAGTACCGAAATTAAGGACATGTGTCCATACATCGAGGAAAAGTTATGTAACAGTTCTAGATACATATTACTTTAGTGTAGCCTGCAGATTCCCCTGTATATCTCACTGCTCAATCTACCCGAGCGTCTTGTTGTTAGACCAAATAGAACTCTCTAAGTCAATACTTGTCAAGTCCTTTTAAATGTCAATCTATGCCTAGTCTGGTCCATTTAAATCTTTCGTGCCTATCAGCGCATTAAACACAGAGCCTACACAGTTCAGCGTTGGTACCTTACACAAATTAAAAGTGTCTGTTATCAATTGGTTGATATCACTTCCCAACTCATCACCTACAGACAAAGCTATCATGAGACAATATTTTTCGATTTTTCATATTTTCTGAAAAAGAAATAAAACAGAAATAACACTATTTTTGGATTTTTGATTTTCTAATTTTTGTTTTGATTTGATTTCTCCCCCTAAATTTGTGAATAGGAGAGAAAAGAAAGTAAATGCACAAATTTAAACTACCTAAAAACAAAAATTAGTCTTCAAAGCGTATCATTTTTAAAAAGCCCGCAAGCACATCGAATTAAGCTATGTTGAACGGTTTGGTGAAAAGATCGACCACATTATTATCAGTGTGAATCTATTCCAGACAAATGAGCGAACGTTCATAACAATCTCCAACAAAATAAACTTTGATGTCAATGTGCTTGGTTTTGGAATGTTGGAAAGGATTTTTGGCTATTTAGATTGCAACATCATTATAACAAAAGATAGGGGCTTCAAGAAAATTCAAACAATAGTCCAGAAGTTGATGTTGAATCCAGATTACTTGAGAGCAACAGGCAGAGGCAACAACATATTCCGCATCAGCTGTTGAGGTTGAGATAGTTTGTTGTTTCTTGCACTTCCAAGACACCAGTCGCCTAAGAACTGACAGCCCCCGGAAGTTGATTTCCTGTCAAGTTCACAACCTCCATAATTGCTGTCAGCAAACACATATAAATCAAAATCAGTATTCTTAGGGTACGAAAGACCCAATTTAGGGCTGCCTTTGAGATACCTAAAAATACTTTTAACAACAATTAACTGAGAGATTTTAGGATTAGCCTGATAACGTGCGCATTGACAGAATGTGAACATGATGTCGGGTTTGCTCGTAGTCAGATACATTAGGGAGCTGATCATCGATCTATACTCTGTCTAATCTATAGATTCTCCATCAGAATCTGGAGTCAACAAGGGTCTTTCAGCCATCAGAGTCAAGGCATCTGTGGAGTCCTTAAACCCAAACCTATCAAGCATGTCTTCAACATATTTTCCTTGATGCAAAAGGATTCCGGTTGAATCTTGATGAACCTGTAGCACCAAGAACATGGTCATTTATCCCAAAGAGCTCGTCCTAAATCTCTTCTTCATAATAGTCTCGAACTCTTTGAACAACTTCGAGCTTGCCGACCCGAAAATGATGTCATTAACATATATATATATATATATATATATATATATATATATATATATATATATGTACAAGAATTAGGTTGGCATCCACATGCTTCATGAAGAGCATCTAATCAATCGTGCCTCTGATATAGCCATGCTCGAGCGAATGATCTGTTAGAGTGGCATACCAAGCTCATGGAGCCTGATATAATCCATATAGAGCCTTATCTAATTTGTAATTTTGAGTTGACAAAACCAGTAGGTTGATCAACATAAATTTTCTCTTTCACATCTCCATATAGAAAGGCGGTCTTAACGTACATCTGATAAAATGTGAACCCCATGTAGGAGGCATAAGCCAGGATGATACGGATAGCTTCAAGGCACACTACAGGAGCATACGCTTCAGTGTAGTCAAGGCCTTCAATTTTCTGAAACCCCCGAACAACCAAACGTGCTTTGTTTCGCACAATCACCCTACAATCGTCTTGCTTATTATGGAACACCCAGCATGTGTCCAAATACTTCTTGCCCTTCGGCAGCTCAACCAACTTCCAAACCCCCAATTTCTCAAATTGATTAAGTTCCTCGTGCAGCGCATCAACCCAACTAGGCTCATTCAGTGCCATTTCAACATTCTTTGGCTCGATCTGAGAAATGAAGTAAGAGTAGAGACATGTATTGACATCTACACTCTAACTTCTTTTTTTAACTTCATCGCCCAGTTGACCAATGACATTTTCGATCGAATGATCACATTGAAGTATGGTGGGAATTTTATAGCTGATGTCATTGATTGTGATATAAAGGTTGTTGATGTTGATGAGTTCGTCATCTGCTGAATCAGCCGCCTCAAACGGTCTGGAACCATGAGAGGTGCTTGCCACGTACTCATTTTCAATTGGCTCAAGATAGAGAAGCTCCATGAAAGATTGAGTAGTAGCAAAAGTATCTCTGGTCATGAAATATCTTTGAGCAGCAGTAAGAGGAGTGGCTTCAACATCAGTATTGATTCTTTGACCTAGAGAACCTGAAGAAGTACTTAGAATAGCTTCATCCACCATAGGAGTCGTAGGAGGCACCAAAGGTGGTCTGTACACAACATCTTCTTCTTCATCTTCAATAACAGCCTTCATACCTAAGCAAGAACCTGAAACATCATCTGAAAACACATTAAATGATTTAAATAAAGAACCATAATCAAATAACCAATTAGGACCGACTCGGGCATCTGTCTCATTCTCCTCCAGCCAGTGCACATCGAAAGAATCCACAATTTGCTTGGTAGTCTTGTTGTATACTCTGTAAGCAATTCGTGCAGCGTATCCCATAAAGTAGCAGTCATCGGCCTTCGAGTTGAATTTGGGGTTGGACTTTAAGTGAAGGAGGCTGCAGGGACATCCAAATATTCTGAAATAAGCAACTAATAGCTTGTGAATGTACAAAATTTCATATTGGGTCTTCATCTGGGCTTTGTTGATCAGGACACGATTTTAGACGTAGTAGGCAGTGTTGATCGCCTTTGCCCAAAAGAAGACCATTAGTTTTGAATCACAGAGCATCATCCTTGCAGCGTCTATTAGAGTACGGTTGCACCGTTCAACGACACCATTTTGTTGAGGTGTACTGTACTAACGTAGTATTCGCTTTTCAGCACAAAATGATCCAGAACAACGTTCTTGAATTCTGTCCTATTATTAGTTCGGAGCGCCTTCACTTTTTCATTTGTTTGATTCTCAATCATCACAATGAACTTCTTGATCAGATTAGCGATCCCGCTCTTGTTGGACATGAAGAAAACCCATGTAAACCACTAGTAGTCATCTATCACAACCAGGCAATATGAACTTTTGTTGATGCTGAGAACGTTGACCAGACCAAACAAATCCATGTGTAACAATTAAAGAACCTTGCCGGTTGAGTTTACTGTCTTTGGAAAATGGGGCTTGTGATGATGTTTTCATTGAGCACACGCCACGCATTTTTCAAAAGTGATAAATTCTTTGACAGGAAGGCCACACACTATCTCGTTTTTAGCAAGATGATTCAGGTTTTTGGCATTCGCTTAGCTGAGACGACGATGCCAAAACATTGAATTGTGTCAGAGACTTTAGAAAAGAGACAAGTAACTTGCTTCGGGATATTATGATTGATGTCTATGATGTATGCATTTCCATCCCTCTTTGATTTCACCAAGATCCAATCTTCAGGGATAATAATTCCAAGCTTCAAGATAAGACACCTTTTGTCTGTAAAGTGTGTTGAATAGCCTTTGTCACAAATTTGTGAGACACTCAACAAATTGTGCTTCAACTCGGGAGCATAGTTGACGTTCTCAAAGCTAATCACTCCGTTTGTGATACTTCCTTTCTGGGTGATCTTCCCAAATTCTCCTCCCACGAAGGAAACATAGCCCCCTATTAAAATTCTGAATATCATGCAGTTGGGAGATGTCTCCTGTCATGTGCCTGGAACAACCACTGTTGACATTCCAACGTCGGACGCCATTCCTCCATAGTTTTTCTTGCACAATGCGTGGGATTAATTAGATTTTGGAACCCAGGTCATTGTAACACTAGGTTTTCCCTTGTTAACAACAAAAATTTCTTTTTCACTTTTTGAATTTGATTTATTACCAGACGCACATACAGAAGACTGAGGTGATTGGACATTTAAGTTCTTGGGCACCCATTGGTATTTAGGTTTAGAAACATTTATAGGTGGTTTTGAAACATTTTTCTTTGCTTTTGATCGTTTGGGTTTCCGTCTAAGATTAGCCGAAGACCCACGCGAAGATTTTGATGAATCCCACCTCGGCTTAGCCATGTTCGGTTTTGTGAAAGTACCTATTGTATTTTCATGTAAAACCTATATATTCTTTTTATGTTTTCTATCTTTAATGACATTCCAATCACTGTCATGAGAATGATATCTCGTGAATTTTCTAATGAGAGATCTTCATCATGACTCGTTCTCTCTTCTTTGTGCATAAAAATGAACAAATGACCGATTTGGACAATTGTGTGCAATATAACCAACAGTTCCACAGTTAAAGCATGTTTGTTTCTTAGTATAAGCACTTGTACTGCTCTTTTCTGGTCTAGTGCTCTTATTGACTCCCTTACTCTTCCCACTAGTGCATGTGCAAGATTCAGGTTGTGTGACAAGTGTGGATGGAGTAGATGTGCTTCTGACAGAAACATCGGATTTATCAAACACATCACCACACTTAACAAAAACATTTGAATCATCAGATTTTGACACAAAATCATCACAAAGCAAAACATCAGTTTTAGAGTTAGAAACAAAAGCTTTAGTGTTTGAAACAGAAACATCAGATTTTGAAACAATATTATTATCAGACACACTCTCTTCTGCTGCCTACTTGCCATGACTTAATTCTGAATCTGCATTGGAATTAGAAATGTTAGTATCTTGTTCCCCAGAACTATTATCCGTTACAAGTATAGCAGGTTTTCCATACACAAGATATTCCTCTTTGTCCATCTTTTCTTGGGTCATAAGGATAGCAGTGTAATTGTGATTAAACTGAGGAGGGACACTCTCATACCCTAGACCTACCTGCTTCTTGTCTTTCCATATCATTTGTTTCTCTATCATAGTCTCAACTATCTCACTTGACACATCAAACTTTTTGAAATTAAAATCAGCATTTTCAAATCGAATTTTTCATGTGTTAAGCCCGTCAGTCACAATGGCAAGTTGTTTCTTGATAAAGTTGTAGTTCTCACACTTGTTGCTATACTCTTCCTGTAGTTTCCTAAAGTCCTTAGTTTGGCCTATAATTGTTCTTTTAGTGGTCTTTGGCCCTTCCTAAGGTTATAATCCTTCGTACTTTAGGTCCTCGTTTTCTCTACGCAATAATTCGACTTGTTCACGTAAAAATTTAAAATTATCAATGTATGTTTGAGAACAAGAAATTTGACTGACTTCCTTTTTCTTAGGCTCAGGGGTAGTGGATACCAAGAAGGAAAACTGCAACTCCATCATCTCTTCTTCAGGATCCTCTTCGACTTTCTCCTCAGAGATGTCACTGATCTGGGCCAAATAAGCATTTTTCAGGTCCTGAAATGTTTAAGGCCTGAATTTGATCCACCCAATCAAATGACCGAGCTAGCACCACCAGATTTGCAGTCTCGTTGTTAGCAGCAACTCCCTTGTTATTTCCCACCAGCACTATTGTCCTTTCATGATTTACTCTTCTATCAGGTTTCGGATAGTCAAGAGCAAAGTGACCATGTTCGTGACAATTAAAGCATCTCAACTTTCCTTTGTTGAATCCAACTTTCTTCTCTGCATTCATCCCCCAATTATTCTTTCTGGTTTTCTTTGCAAATTGCTTGGCCCTGAAAACACCCATTGCAATATGCCAGGTGATGTCCATTTCCTCTACATCCTCTGGGTGAATCTGATCAAGATCAGTGAAAGAAATATGAGAAGGCAATTCTCCAATTACAAATTCATTGTCGCAATTCACTAGCCCATAAGCTAGAGTAATGTTCTATTCGGCTTCTTTGGGGGCATGGGTTGTAATAGGGGTTTTTGAGGAGGATGCTGCATGTGGATAAGGCATGGATTGAGGAAAAACATGGGATGGTGGTTGTCGAACAGCAAAAACTTGATTTTGTGGAGTGGTAAAGGATGAAAAAGCATCGTTTGATGAAATCCCAAGATTTGCAGTAGAATAGGAGTTCACATGGTTGATTCCCTTTGCTTGTCATCAAGATCACATGCTTTAATGATTGCCATTGTTTCCGCAAGACTGAGTTGGTTGAGATCCTTCGTCTTCTTGATAAAAGAGACATTCATGTCCATGAATTAGGGAGAGAGTTCAGAAATTTCTTGTTAATCTCTGATCTTGGCACTGAAATTCTAACAGAACTCATCTTAGTGGTAAGAGTAATAAATCATTGTAGTTGAGCCTCCAATGATTCTCCAAGAATGTGATTAAACATGTTGAACTTCTGTCTGGGCATGTCCTGATGACTCTGCTTCATGTCTTCATTTCCCTCATAAACTTCAATTAATGCTTCCACAGAGCTTTGGCTTAGTCATACTCACGGAATCCTTGTGCAATTTCCGGAGATAATGTCATTGTCATTGTTGCAAGAGCCTTCTCTTGTTCCTCGATTTTCTCAAAATCCTCATCTGTGTAATTTACAAAATCTTTGTCGACAATGGTTCCATTTTCAAGAGTGGTAGTGATTCTAACTGGACCCTTCAGAATGTTGCGCCATATCTTGAAATCCTTCATCTTGATGTATTTCTCCATTCTGTATTTCCAATTTGGAAATCCTTCAGCTGACAGAAGACATGGGATTCTAGTAGTACTTCCCATAATCGAGTCCAACTCCTGATGAACTGTCATGTTTTGTGATTCCATATTTTTAATTTTCTTAATTGATTGAAAACAAATTTTGTAAATAAAGTACAACCAAAAACGGAAAGAGTTCACAGTTGAGATCAAGTTTTACAACCAAGAAGGGTTTATGGCCGAAAAGGGTTTACGGACGTACACAGGTTTACGGTTAAGAACACTTCACAATTCAAGGCAGTTCACAGTCGAAAACAGGTTGTTTGCAGTCGAAAACGATTTATAGCCGAAAATGCTATGGGTTTACGGCCGAAAACACGATTACAGCCGAAAACTGATGAATAGTTGCAGCCGAAAACACCCAGAATTTGATGAAACCAATTAATTTTTAGTAGAACCTCAATCCCTTTGGCCTTGATATCATGATCAACAGCAAAAACTCAATAACCAAGCTTCAACAATCACGAAAATGAAGAACACTCCAACCGAAAACTCAACTTGAACAGTTTTGACACCAGTATGGCTCTGATACCAATTGTAAGTCCCCAAATCTGGAACCAACTAGTGATCAAACACAAGAACAATCTATAATCAATGAGAACAATAAGGAGTAGAAGAAAGAATGCTCCAAATTGCATACGTTTGTATTGAGCCGTAAACGTCAGTTACAATGGAACACACACACACACACACACGTCGTACATTCTGACAAGACTGACATATATATATATATATATATATATATATATATATATATATATATATATGGAACAGTGAACCATAAACAGTTCATAGCCGCAAACACCGCTTGAACTAAAAACACCCTACTTTCGGTTCACCCAACCGCATACCCTACAAATAGCCATACAAAGACTAACAGGACCTATACATATGAATGCCTAGCCTAAACAAAAAAAATATGACCTAACAGCTATTGACCCGCTACGGTCGGGTCTGGGTTCCGGTGTCTGGTGGGGTCAGACAGACTATATTAGAGGAGGCTCATAAGTCTCGCTTCTCTATTCACCCGGGGGCCACCAAGATGTACTGGAATTTGCGGTTGAGTTAAATGTGGCCAGGCATGAAGGGGGAGATTGCATGGTATGTTGAGATGTGCTTGACCTATGGAATGGTCAAGACCGAGCATCAGAGGCCGCATGGTCAGCTGCAGACCCTTGAGATTCCCATGTGGAAGTGGGAACAGATCACGAGGGATTTCATCACCAAGCTGCCGAGGAAGGCAAGGGGCTCCAACGTTATTTGGGTCATCGTGGATCGATTGACCAAGAGCACCCACTGTTTGGTGATACGGGAGAGTTCATCGGCCGAGAAGCTGGCCGACTTGTATATCTGCAAGATCGTTGCCCGCCATGGGGTAACGGTCTCTATTATCTCAGACCATAATATTCAGTTTACCTCCTGTTTCTGGCAGAAGTTCCACGAGAAACTGGGCACACGTCTATACTTCAGCACAACTTATCATCCATAGACAGACGACCAGAGTGAGCAGACCATACAGACTCTCAAGGATATGCTGAGAGCTTGCGTTATTGACTTTAGTGTTAGTTTGGACTCCTACCTACCCCTCACAGAGTTCTCCTACAATAACAAGTTTCATTCTAGTATTGGTGCCCCACCATATGAGCTGTTATATGGACAGAGATGTCACAACCCATTCTGTTAGGGTGAGATCAGTCATAGGGTGATGGGACGGAGAGTGGTAATTTTCCAAACTACCGAGAGGATTCGACAAATCAGACAGCGGCTGCATACTACACAGAGTCCGCAGAAGAGCTACGTTGACCGGCACAGATCTGAGTTAGAGTTTCGGGTCAGTGACATGGTACTCCTGAAGATCTCTCCCTGGAAGGTGTGATTCATTTCAGGAAGAGGGGGAAATTGGGTCCCCGATACATTAGGTCTTTCAGGTTCATTGACAGGGTTAGCAAGGTGGCATATAGACTAGAGCTACCAGAGGAGCTTAGTCAGATCCACAACACATTCCACGTGTCACCGTTGCGAAAGTGTGTATTAGATGATGAGATGGTGGTGTCCTTGGATGACATATAGGTCGACGAGCGCCTGAATTACGTGTAGAGGCTGATACCCATTCTTAAGAGGAAGGTAAAGGTTTGGCAGAACAAGGAGGTACCTCTAGTAAAGGTACAGTGGGAGCACAGGAGAGGATCTGAGTGGACATGGGAGCCGGAGGCTGAGATATGAGAGCATTACCCTAACCTTTTCGTCGCAGCAGACTTCGAGGACGAAGTCTAGTTCAAGTGGGGGAGAATTGTAATACCCCGACTCCCAGGTATATAATTTTACAACTTTTATGCTCATCAAAGAAGATCTACTTGATGAGTTGGTGCCCCGACTCGTAGTATAGGGACGGGTTTGGCCACGTGCTTTAAGTGACCAAGTCGACGAGCCAGTGGACCCAACTCGAGGAGTTGGAGCAGGAATGAGAAAACCCTAATCCCCTGGGTTTTGCACCCTATTTAAGGGTCATTTTCCCTCTTAGCCTCCCCTACAACCCCCTTTTGAGTTCAAAAACCCTAAATCGTTGTTTACTCTTCATTTGCTATGATTTTAAGCTTGGAATGTGGATTGAGGTGAGAAGAGCTTGAAGTACTAGAGCTTGGAACAAGAAGAGGCTGTGGATCCGAGTCCTACTTCATCTTAGCATCATTTTGGAGGTAACAAGTCATTACCTTTGCTTTTCATTAGCTAGATCTTCTCCTTGCTAGGTTGAAGGCCAACTTTAGCATATTTGGGGGATCATTTCGGGTGTTAGGGTCAAATCTGAAGTTGTAACTTTAGATCTGGATTTCCCTAGGTCTCTATTGTCATAAAGGCATCAAAGTAGGCAAGCTTTAGCCTTCCTCCATCCCTTAAACCCCTTATCTAGCTTGGTTTTGACGAGTAGGGCCTTGCATGCACGTAAAGTTTGCAACTTTACATGGCAAACGTGCCCTAGGAGGTTAGATCTACTATTTGGAGCACTGGGCTAGCTTAGAATCACCTGAACATTGAACGGATTGCATGAACTCGATGAGTCGGA